>NW_024412407.1:6723907-6838216 GCF_014898765.1 Herpailurus yagouaroundi
TTTTTTTTTTTTTTTTTTTTTTTTTTTTTTTGGTCTGTGGCTTTATATTTTGTATAACCTTTATCAGATTTTGGTTTCAATGTTATATTTATTTCATTAAAGAATTTTTGAAGTGGTCCTTTTACTGTGCTTTGGAATGGAGTTGGGATTATAATTCTTTAAAGAATCCTATTTGAAACATCTTGGATACTTTTTAAGGAGATTTTTAAAAAATATTCTATCCAGTATTTCAATTGTTTTCAGCAGATGGCTGAATCAATTCCTTCTTTTTCCGAGAGGAAAAAAAAAAGTCCACCTTTCTTTACCTTACCCCTAATCCTTTAAGGCTCTGTTCAGTTATAATCTTCTCTAAAAAGTCTTCTCTGAGCCCTCCAGGTTGTGCTAAATTGTCCCTTTTCTGGGCTTCTATTGGGTGGCATTTATTCTTGCATAGCTGCATAATACTGAAATAACTCATTAATATTATCATTATCTTCCATTAGTCAAAAGTTTCTTGTGGCAGGAATCCTGTATTGCCTCCATTGAAAATAATTTTTTTTTTAATGTTTATTTAATTTTGAGAGAGAGACCGAGCGGGGGAGGGGCAGAGAGAGGGAGACATAGAATCCTAAGCAGGCTCCAGGCTCTGAGCTGTCAGCACAAAGCCTGACGTGGGGCTCAAAGTTGCAAACCGCGAGATCATGACCTGAGTTGAAGTCCAATGCTTAACTGAGTGACCCACCCAGGCTCCCCTTGCCTCCACTTTTTAATTTCCAGTGTCTAGTGCCAAACACACTGACTGAAAGTTAGTAGGATCCTTAATAAATATTTCATGAACTGATCTTTGATCAGATCCCCTCCCAACACACACACACACACACACACACACACACACACACACACACCTGTTTCCTCTCAAGTTCCTACCTTTGTTAATGGCTTCTCAATTCACCTAGGAGCATACAGAAAAAATCTAAGAATCACTGTTGGGAAACTGTACCCTCTCATCTTCAGCTTGTAGTCAATCACTCAGCCATATTAATTCTAACCTAAAGTATTTCAAATTCACTTTTCTCCCTTTATATGGCCACCACTCTAGTCCAAGTCCCCATCATTTCTTGCCTAGATCACTTAATTGCTATTTTTCCTATTTTAGTCTTTACTCTGACCCTTCTATAATCCATTCTTCATCAGAAACTCAAAGTGATCCTTTAAATACATAGACATGATTATGTCACTTGCATAAAACCTATCAATAGCTTCCTATTCTTTTGGGATAAAGTTTAGAACCCTTAACATGTCCACCAAGACCCTGCCTGATTTGGAACATCTGTTCCTTTTTGGCCTCAGCTTGTGCCCTTGGTCTCCTTATCATTCTGGCTTCTTATTCTTCTTCCAATTTCGTAAGCTTTTTTGCTGTCACAGTCTTTGAATACTCTTGTCCATTTGCTGCAGTGCCCACTCCCTTCACCTCTGATCCATAGCTTTTATCTGGTTATATCCATTCATTTTCCAAGTCTGTGCTCAGGGAAGTTTTCCTTTGCCTCCCACTGTTATAGAGGCTCTCTATTGAATGACCATATTACCCTCCATACTTTCCCTTTATAGAACGCTGTCTAGGCATTTGGGTGATTCTTTAATGTTTATTTCTGACACTAACTATAGTTTCCCTGGAGGCAGGGACCATGTTGATCTTATATTCAATTGTATCTTAAGAATCTATAATAAGGAACAGCACATTAATAGAATTTAATAAGTATTTATTGAATGAATGGTTGAATGATGCATGAATGAACACAGAACTACTTGCTGAACGCTGAGCAAGAAGCCTGAAGGAACAAATTTTCTATTTCTCCTCTAGGGGGAGACCTACTCCTACTAGAAATAGCATGGACCTCAAGAGAGCACAAAATCATGAAGTTAACAGTTAGTAAGCTTCTTAAATCCCTGAAATTGATTCAGAGAATCCAATCATTCCTTGCTAGTAGAACTCTCCAGATCAGTCTGGACCACCCATTGGTACCATAAGAGTGAGCATTTCCTGTGTTAATTTCCCTTCCCTGAATGATCTTAAAATCTCTCCTGCTAGTTGTCTATTCCAGTCTTGGTTTGCTAGGTGATTTAGCTGTAACTGATCACATTCTTGGAAAAATAGTATCTATGTATATCTAATTTATATATTATCATTAACATTGTTATTTGTATTTTTACTGCATTCCCCCCTTCCAAATCCCTCAAGCGTTCTTTCTCTGTGAAGTCTCAAAATGTCTTAAAATTATTCTGATAGTGTAAAATATTGGTAACCTATAAGGCCAAAGTAATTTTCAAAAAGTAGTTATTTCTAAATTTCCCTGAGCCTTTGGGGAAAGTTAAAGGGAAAAAATAAAAGAACAGTGTGAATATTGGGAGCCTGTCTGCCTCTGAGCAGATTCTGAAAGAAGTCCTTGTTTAATCCTGATGACATGTCTTGAGAGACTACCCCTGCTGCACATTAATTCGGTTCTTTTCTCTGCTGAACTACTTTCTCTTGGACAAGGTTTAAGTGTATAAAAAGCTTCAGGAGGCTTATATTTCTCTGAACTTTTTTTTTTCCTTTGCTCTATTTCCAAAGTTCCTTTTCAAATTTCCCTTTAAATGTAACTTCTGACATCTTTCTTGGGATCAAGGACCGGTACGTAGAGGCATTCTACTATTCCTGTCTTTGGGAGGTCAGTTCACTTTAGTTCAATCCTGTTTACATTTATCCAATACCTACTGTGTGCTGTGGGGAAGGGAGCAGTGAGTGCAGGAAATCTAGATCTGTGCCTTAGAGGCGTTTATGGTGCAACTGGGAGAACTAGACAAATACAAAATATTACAAAGATGACATAGATAAGAACCAACATTTATATAGCTTACAAAACCACCTTTCACAAATGTGATCTAAGTTTTGTGAAATTAACTCTTGGGGTAAGTGTTGTTACTCTTGTCCTGTACAGATGAGTAAACTGAGATTTAGGTAATGTAACTTGCTTAGACAAGCAAAGTAACTGGAACTACTGTCAGAACTGGAAACTTAGTCCCTATGGCATTTGCAGATTATGATGTCTCTAAAATAAGAGATATGCAACAAACAATAGCTCTAAAAACTGAAGAAATTCAAAGAGAAACACTATTATATTAATGAAGCAACACTATTTTTCCTAACTAGTCTGACACTTAGATCTTATTTTTTCTTACCCTACTTTGTTAATTTTGACTGATCCCTTCTCTCTCCTTGGCTCTTAGGATATCACAAACTTCCTTTTGGTTCTCCTCTTCCCCACCCCCTCCCCCACTTTGGTGACAAAAGCTCATTTGAAGAAATTACTTCTTACTTAAGTCACTTTCTCTAGGAAGCGTGTCAGGAAAACTTTGCATCAACATTAGCTAAGTGGCCCCTGAAGAAAGATGAGTCCTTTTCAGACAGAAGAGGAAGAGATAAGCTCTGGCCAGAAGCCAGAAAACTGTTGTGAAAGGCTTTGGGTTACCACTTACAGAAGCTGCAAGACAGAATTCCTCTCCCCCAGCACACTGTCACTCTAGAGGATAGCACTCAAAATCAGGAAAACGTTTGGTGCCAGCAGGTGAAGAGAGGAGTTTTTCACTCCAAGAAAAGGAGTTGCACAAAAGCCTGTGCCTGTTAGGTAGCCGCCAAACTCAAAAAGTAAGACACCCAGATCTGTAGCCTGGGACACTTCAATGGCACCTACCCAGATACCGGACGCTAATACATGTTGAACAGCAATGGCATCAATCATTACAAGCAAAACAGCATTATCAAATTTCTAGTTACGTTTATGCCAAGGTCTGAAAATAGGAACACTAGTTGTACTGTCAATCAACACCATCTAATGAACACTTCTTGAGAGCAGGACTGGAATTAGCAGGGAAGAGAAGACAACATAATGACCTAAAAGTCGTATGAGAGACACACAACACATTTAAAACAAGCAAAAAAAAAAACAACTCATTTGTAATCAAAGCACGAAGATCACAAATAACAGACTAAAATGTATAGGGATGGAGCTGGAATGTTGAATGCAAAATTCACGGATGTGATCAAAATGCCATCTTGGTTTTTGGCTTTTACCATCTTTTAAAGATACGGGGAAGGGATAATCTTCCCCTGCAATTTTCCCTGAATGGAAAATTGGGCAGATTCCCTGACTTTTTGGTTCATTCTTTGATAACTGACAATCCTTTAAGTAAGTCACTTTAAGTCAAGAAAGAGTCTTGATTTGGTATTTAGAATGTTTCCAGTCCAAGATGGCAATCAAATACTTCAGTCTTCATTCTAAGCACTAGTTTAAGACTTCTCCTCCCCCTTCCCCCACATAAGGCTTCTTGTGGCTGGTGGCTGCCTGCCTTCAGCTTTCTCCTTAACTTACCTCCTCCCCCTCTAGCTAGCTGCTGTGTGACTTGCTGTGTAAAAGTGGGAAGCAAGACAGCTCAGGGATATGACAGATCTGTACTACCTGGGCCAGGCAGATGATTTAAGTTGAAATTTTCCTGTAGGGTACTTTAAAGGTTCTTTGCAGATTGCTCTCATCAGAGACCTCTCACTCCAGTCTTTTTGGCCTAAATAGATGCAGATGGTTGCCTCTGACATCCTCTGGGTATTCTAGGATTCCTATGTTTGTTCACCTCTAACTTCTGGTCACTGGGTCTCTCCACACCTCTAGACAACCCTTTTTGAGTAAACCAAAGGCAACACCATGCTGACTGTCTTCTGTATGGCCCATATCTGATCTTGGAAACATTCACACATTCGTCACTGCTTTGAATCTGGGAGTGCTGCAGATCCCTCTGCAGGCACCTCCGTTTTGTGGCTACTGCCTTTAAATTTTAGGCAAGAGCTGGTGCAGGCCACTGTGTTTCACAACTGTGGGAAACAGTTGCCAAGCTCCCTGGTCCCACAGAAATCCCTCTCTGGGCTGGAGGGCAAGGATGCAGCACCAGCACTATGTCTCCTTCTGGGTGGGAAGGTAGTGGGAACAAATTGAAGAAGCAAATTGTTCCTCAAGCAGAAACAAATTGTTCCTCAAGAAACGTCTTCACAGACCCTTCCCCTCTACTATTCTTTTGATCTCACTCTGAAGTAGAACTGTTCTTCACCATTGACTTTGCACGTGAAAACTTTATTGAAATTATTATCCTGAATTGCAACTGACTGTTTGCAAATCTATATCCAACCCCTGAAAATAAGGGAATGTGTTTCTCCATCACTGTCTTCCCTGCACTGTGAGCCCTGAGCCTGGAACAACATAGGTGCCGGCAAATGTTTGATAAATGTATGAATGAATGGACCTGAATCTGCATAGATGGCCTATGCGAGTCTCCCTGGGAGACAAATAATTCTATATTTATAAGATGTTGGGAGTTTCGCAGAGTTTATACACCTCAAAATTTACCAGTGAAGAAATTTGAGAAATGAGACAACACAGGGAAAAATTCATATTTTTCAAGGAAGAAATGGATAAATAAACATGAGATAGTTCAATTTTTAGAAAACTTATGGGATGTCAAATCAAAACTTCCCCCCAAACTGTGAGAAGTGTGGATATTATCTGAATGGTTTAACTAAAAACCCTAAAGCTGAACAAAACAACAAAGAAAAAAATGATTTAAAATAATTGGCAAAATGTTACTGTGTTAAATAGAGATGATGGATAGGAGTTCATCATACTATTCTCTCCAGTTTTTTCAGTATGCTTGAACATTATATAATACCAATGACATTTAAAAATTGGAAGCTTGGAAACAGCACTGTCTTTACCTTGCTTTAGAAAGGAGGCAACAGAAGAAGCAAAAATGGAATGGAAACTATGTAGACTTTGGCATCCTATAATTAAGACTTCAAGGGTCCCATTAATATAGTAGTATTATGATAGTCATAAAACTGTACTCGTTTAATGAAAGTAAAAAATTCTGGAAGCAGGAACTTTTGCTTAGGAATTAAATAGATTCGGAATTATAGAAATGGAAGGATATTCAGAAATGATTTCAGCCAATGCTCTCACAATGAGAAAACAGACGCCCAATGAAATGGAATGAAATAACTATCAGTCTCAGAGCCAGGACAAAAGCTAGACCTTCTGTACTCTGGGTACAGGATGTACTCCACCATCCTGGGTAGTATATGACATTGAACAAAAGCAGCCTGCAGTCACCATTCCCTCAATAGGTCAGTTGTCTGAAGCTCATTCTCCACTTAGAGAAAGCTATGGATGGTGCCAAGCAGAGCATCACTTTACTGGATCTAGACACAGGGAGACTTAGCACACCTGGGCCCACTGCATGATGCAGTGGAATTTATTACACATCTGACTCTCACCTCATTAATTCCCCAGCTAAGTAGGATTCAAGGGGATTTGGGGGAGAATATACCATTGGGGTATTAATGTGAGTCACACAGTTCTAGACATAGGGATGGGAGTTTGAGAGGTACTAACTGAACCGAGGTTAGGTTTGACAACACATGTAGTGGCTTGATTTTTCTATGATCTTCCCTGCTGGTGGCCAGGAAGGGTTTAGGTTCACAGGATGAACTTCCCCATTTGTGATTAGCACCAACACAGGTATCTCTTGCCCTTGTGTTTGGAGATTTAACAGTCTCTAGAGCCCTAATACAAATTTCTGGTTTAGAAGCAATGGGCACAGAATCAAACTGTTTCCATTCACTGAATTTGATCAAATGCTTTAGAGCAGCTTGCAGGGGAGGGGGGAGGGGTCTAGCCTCCTTCAAGCTTTCCTAAGTAAATCTATTAATTAAAAGCAATGTAGTTAATATGTAGCTACAGCTTCAAGTCAACTCCCCAGAACCCCTCCCAATCAGAGAGCTACCCCTAAACCCTTCTTCCATAGAGCTGTCAATGACCAAAGCAGCCTTTAATCCCAACCAAAGCAGCCCTTTCTTTAATCTAGAGTATAGAATTGATGGTTTACAAGGCTGAATGTTGCCTGCTTTCAAAATGATTTTTTTTTTAATGTTGCCAATATTTGCAACTTGGAGGATTCACTTGTTTAAAAAAACTGGGTATCAGCTTCTTTGGAAAAATTGAACAACCTCACCACAGCAGAGTGGCAGAAGGTGGGGGACACATTCCTGCATGGCAAAAATCTTTTGAGTTTGGAACGCAGGGGAGTCTCACTCCTCAGACAAGGCGTGAGATTCTCCAGTTCACCATCCCCTCATTGATGTTCATGAACTGTCTGGGCCCTGTTTTATTCTCAAACTGGTTGATGCTGCTGCTTAGAACAAACTTTGGGGAGTAGGTGTTGGCTGTTCTTGGTTAAACAGGCAGCCAGGTAGATCACTGCACTTAAGAGTCAGCCTGTGCAGGCTGCTTCACTCTACCTGCACCACTACGTGCTGCTGGCTTCCAGTGTTTATGCTTTTGCTTGGGAAGGACGTCACTGAGACGCTGCAGCATCTCTCTGGCTGGGAAGGGTTACTGTCAGCGGGTACATCGTTTTCAGTCTTCGACATTTGGACTGCTACGCCTCTTAGGCGGTTGTTTATCTTCGGTATAGTTCCCTTTGAGGAAGGGTGGACACTATCCAGGAGGTTTCAGAAAGCACACGTTTCCAATATTATGAATAATGATGGAAGTCTCTTTTATTTTCCAAAGACACTTCTTACTAACAGTTTAGTCTCCTAAGCAACCGAACCAATGTAGCAAGGTTAGAAATGAGGTGCCCAGGCCCGATCTCAGCTGGAGACTGTGGGAGGCAGCGGAAAGCACGGAAGGACCCACTACAGGCCTGGTCCACATAGGGGCGGCCCCACAGACTCGGCCCAACAGCCGGGGGCGGTGAGCTTTTTGCCTAGAGCTGCGGACCCAAGACCCCGGGCAATGGCCGACAGCGCTACATTGCGCCGGCGCACAAACCCTCCGGCAGGGAAAGAAAATAATCCGTTAACTATGCCTGGGTAGGACGGAGGCTGCCTCACGACTCTGCGCAGGCGCCCCCCGCCTGCAGCCATTGGCCGGTGCGCAGGTGCCCCAATCGCTCTTCACATCCTGTAAACAGAGGCCAGCTGGAGACGCCAACTTCTGCTTCCGGGTCACACCTTGACAGCGGCTTTCACCGCCCAGCTCTGCCCAGAGGTTCGGTGAGTGCGTCCCTCGCTGCGGGCCTGCCTGCAGCCAGGTTCCCTAACCCGTGGCACTACGCCCAGTAACTCCTCCGTTCCCCGCTCGGGTTTCGTTAGCCCTCGCGGCAGAGACAGGTTCCCGGCCTTGGGGGAATCAGGGAGGGGGGTGGTTAACCTCCGGGGCTCCACCGGTGTAGGTTGCGCGACCCTCTTTCACCCCTCGTTCCGGGAGACCTGCCGGGGTTGCTGCGATCTTTTCGGATCCCATGCGCAAAGTGACACCACACGTCCTCGCATTTCGTGTCCTTGCCCTTCGGCCCTTTGCCTCGGCAACACGTAGCGGCCGCGAGCTCTCCCCCTCAGCAGGTGTGGTGGGGTTGGGGGCGCCTCTGACGAGGCTGAGGGTCTCTCAGCTCGGGCGGAAGCTGAGGCGTCACTAGCACCAGAGCTGTTGAGTGTCGCCTCTCTTCCACTGTACTTCTAGCATCGCAGTAGAATACCTCTTGGTGTTTTCTTTGGATCCGAAGTGAAAGAAAAGGTGAGAGAGAGGACTCTTAGTTCCAGCAGAGGAAAGGGGCCACTTGGGGTCAAACCGCGCACGGGCTGCTGTCGGAAGATAGGTCAAGTTTACATTGCCTTGACCCTTCCCGACAGTGCATATCGTCAATGTGCCCCGAAGTTTCACTCTTTACCGGGAACTTCGATGCAGCAGCAGAAGACCACTGGTCATACCCTGACTTAGGAGTTCTTAGCCTAGAGTCCCAAGAACGCCTCGAAAATGATTGCAGGGTTTAGTTTCTACAGATCATCCATTGCCCAGAAACGGTTAACAGAGCAAGTCCAGTCTTAGCCTTCCACTTTAGATGCTCTGTCTTCTGCCCCCTTTCTTGGGATCTCTAGTTCAAATGCACCGGCTGCTTTTTTTTCTCCTTTCGCCTTGCAACAAAGAAGTGTAAGATACACACCCTTGTTTCTGAGTTTAGTGGCTGTTAGATTAAAATTATGTCAAGTCTAAATTATCTAGAAAGTTTCAGAGAGACATATAAACAGGTGTACATGTAAGCTTATTCATAATAACGTAGGAGAGAAGAATGCCTGATATGAATTATTGATACCTATGAATTGAATATTTTAACTTGCATTCTATTAATTAATACTATACAGTATAAACAGATACTATACAGTTTAAACAGATATATAGTAAAATAGAAACTATTCAAGTATAAGGAGATACTTCATTACAAAAAGCAAAATTTACATAATTTGAAATGACCAAAGTCATTTTAGGTTTTTTCCCCTTAGTCTAAGTCATATACATAACATTTTTGATTATGCAAGTCTTGAATTTTTAAGGATCTAAAGTAATAATTTTTACATTAACTCAACAAATATTTATTGAGAAACTGCCATGTGCCAGGAGCTATTATATTTGGGGCACCTGGGTGGCTCAATCGGTTGAGCGTCCGACCTTAGCTCAGGTCATGATCTTGCAGTGCACCAGTTCGAGCCCCACATTGGGCTGTGTGCTGACAGCTCAGAGCCTGGAGCTTGCTTTAGATTCTGTATCTCCCTCTCTCTGCCCCTTCCCTGCTTGCCCTCTCTCTCTCTCTTTCTCTCTCTCTCTCTCAAAAATAAACATTAAAAAAATTAAAAAAAAAAAAGAAAATAACACTATATTTACCCCCAAGGAGTTTATAGTTTAATAGGAACACTTATTCCTAAGCAGTTACACCTAGAGAGCTGATGCTGCATAGTATATCTTCTCTACAGTTTTTGATATATGCCTTTTCATGTAAATGTTCCACCTTGTTTGTTGTAATTTTAAATGTTTCCCAATTAGTATATGGCTCTTATATAGCCAAAACTTCTATCAGTTAAATTTAAGTACATTGCATTATGTTCTTTTCCATGCTAGAACCCTCTGTCATATTGTGGTTTGAACATATATTTGCCCAAATCTATTTCTCAGTTGTCATGAATGGCCAATTATTAAAATTTTTAATTCATTTTGCACTCTTAAATCTGCTTGTTTTCCTGCAGCTACAAACATATGTCGTTGGTGTGAACTTTGATTTTTTTTTCTTATATACATGATTAATTATATTTTGAGTTTTTTGTTTTAGAATACCACTTCAAATATTTCCCACTTTTTTCTTTGCTGAAGACATTTTAAACTGTTTCACAGATGTCTTGCCATTGTTAACATACATGTATTTGTTCCATAACCTTTTCCCTCTCTTCTCACAGGTATCGATCACTTCTTAGTTTAGTCAATCAACCGGTATTTATTAAATACCTACTTTTGTGAGCCTCTGTGGCTGGCCTTACATGGACAATAATATAGAAGACAGGGACCTCGCCTTCTAATTGATTACAATTTAGACGAGAAACAATATAAACATAAATATACTGCAGGGCCAACTGTAACAAGTAAGCTAAAGGTGATGCTGATCGTAAAGACCACAAAGTCCAGAGGAGGAAAAGAATGTTTTGTGGCATTTTCTGCCCTTAAAAAATATCTTCTTCCTTGCCTGGTCTTGTTTGTAAGCTACACAGAGCTCCATAAGGGTCCTAGGGCCTCTTGAGGAAGTCTTGTTCCAGACTATTCGGAGAGTAGAATTGAGGTGCTGAGGGTCAAAACATTTTCGTCCAGGTTTACCCAGCTCCCTGAACGACTATTATAATCTATTTCTCTGTGATTAAGAAAAAAATATTAATTCATCATTGACCTCTTTGAAATCTACTTTTACTATTGAGAGGGCCTCAGAGAACTAATCCCAGGGACAGGTATGCTCAGTGATATTGTATATGCCTAAAACTTCTTTGTTTCAGGCAGTTTGGAGCATGTGAACATACTCTGAGCCTTGATGAGTTCCAGTATGTGGTATATTATGCAGAGCATTCAGAGCAAATACTCTCTCTCAGAGCGCTTAATCCGAACAATCGCTGCCATTCGTTCCTTCCCACATGATAATGTAGAGGACCTCATCAGAGGGGTGAGTGTGCTGTATTGATGGAGAGTACTTTGGGAGGTGAAGTGGGAAGGTTCCTGGGGAATCGTGATAGATTACAGATTTGCAGCATTGACTCAGCGCAAGATGACAAGGAGTTTTTACAGTCCTCATACATGTATTAACTTGACGATGCAAATACATTTTCCTTGTGTTTTGCTTCCCTTTCCTTCTCCCTTTCACTTTGTGCATCTGATATTTTTCTTCAGGAAATATGTTCTGGATGACCCTAGTCTCACGTTCTTTGTAAAATCTCTGTCTGGATATGATGCATATGGGATCCAGCAAGCTCAAAGTCTCCTACACGTGTTCTAAGGGAGGAAGGAGACGAGCAAAGCAGAAGCAGTTTTCAAATCCTTGTGGTTTATAATAATCACATAGAGAGATATCACTTGCCATCTATCTTAACAACAGCTACCACTTTTAATTCTGTAAGGAATGTCAACCTTTAAATGCAGGGTAATTTTTGACTTAAGAAAGCATCTTAACATCTTTAACCACTGCCATTCAGCGATTGTTATACAACTAGTATCCTAGACAGTCTTTGAGATCTTTTCCTGAGTATTATTCCTGCTGAAGAGAAGTTACAGGGTAATTTTTTGATCACTAGAAAATGCATCCAGATGGTTGCTTTTGTACATTTCTTTTCAACAACAGTGGAATCCTTCTTTACCGCCTGGAGCTCTGTAGCTGCTTCAGGGTTGTGTGGTGCAGCTTTGAGAAGGAATAGTCATACAGCATTAACTTGTTCTCAGCAAAAGTGGTACCAGAGGATTCAGCAGTAGGAAGTTTGTCACGTTCTAATTCTAGCTCTGCTGCTGAGTCATTCGGCGACTTTGGTCTGACTGTGAGATCCCCATCTCCTTTCATCACATTTGAAAGAGCCATACCTCCGGAGGCTAGGTGGCAGAGAATGCCTGTACTCAGAGGCTACTTTGAAGATGTTTATAAACAAAAAGATAACGTTAAGATGACCTTACTATTAGTGATGGTCATCCGTTGAATGACAAAGAGGGTGCCAGGTCTCCTGGTTTCAGTCTGACCGACTCACTTTCTGGACTTTTGTAGAGCATGGCAGCCGTAGAAAGTGGATCGGTTTTCCAGCTTTCCTGAGTGGTGAGAAGTTTCCCATTGCTTTTGCACATAAGGTTATGTCCTCAGTGATGCCTAGATGGCCATCTGGCAAGTTACCTTGTGGAAAAACTTAGTAACTTGATCTAGGGAATTGATAGCTTCTTTCTTTCATCTTCAGTGTGTTCCCTCGGTTTGGATATTAGCATTGTATTTTAATATGTAGTAGAAATCGAGACTAGTAGTATGTTTCCACCACAGTCAGAGCTAGAGCCGTCTTCCACCCTGGACTCAGTTCTGAGTCTCATCCTACTCAGTGAGCCAGAGCTGAGCACACTGACTGAAGTTTCCTTGTGCCCGTAGGGAGCAGATGTGAACTGTACCCATGGCACACTGAAGCCACTGCACTGCGCCTGCATGGTGTCAGATGCTGACTGTGTGGAGTTACTCCTGGAAAAAGGAGCCGAGGTAATGTTTTTAACACTGTCGCGTTAATGAGCCACTACAACTTGAGCTTCACGTTTTCTTAAAATTTCTGTCTCTTCTCCCATCCCTTCCCACCTTCTAGCCCGTGGTAACGTTGGCATAGCCAATATCAAAGCAGAATGTAATGGTAAATATATATGTAGTGATCCAAAGGATTTCATCCTTTGCCTTTCTTTCTTAAGTTGTCCCGGGCTCCAGGAAGAGGGAGTTTTATCTCCCCTTTTTCTCTCAGCCTTCTTTCTGGAGTTGCTTGCATTTCCATTCAGCGCTCTCACGGCCTGTTGACTGTCCAGGAGCTCTAAGTACCGAGGCCCCTGGAGTGATTAAATCTAAACCATTTGACACCTGCTACCAGACATGCACTTCTAATACCACTGTTTCTGGGGGATAGATGTCATTAGGTAACCCATTCCTCAGGATTGATCTACTTGTGCTAGTTCTGCCCACTAATTATTTTCCGTTTATTGTATCCTGTTCCTGTCTTCTTTCTGACGTATCTTAAGATAAGAAACCTAGATTAATTTATATCGGCATCAGCAAGAAGCAGCATGGTATAATGAAAGGTTAAAAGAATAGACTCTGGAGCCAGACTTCACGGATTTGAATCCCAGCTCTATCACTTCCAGCTGTGGGACTTTGAACAAGTTACTTAAGTTTTCTTTGCCTCGGTTTCTCCATCCGTAAAACGGGGGTGACAATGGTATCTTCTTCATAAGGTTGTGAAGTGTTTAGTACACTGGCATGTAGTAATTGCTAAGTAAGTGTTTGTTAAGTAAATAAATAAGTAAGCAGTTTTGACTGTTTGTAAGCAATCTGGAAGTTGCACGTGCTGAGGCGCCAATTGGAATCAGACATGCCGCGAAGCTGGTGTGCAGGCCCAAACATATTGGTCAGTAAGCCTAAGGGGCCAGCCCGCAGCACCATCCACCCAGCCATGTTGTTCTCTACTTGTCATTATCTGTTACATAACTCTTGTGAGTGACCCTGAAATGAAAGCCAGTGATTTAATGTCAGTGATGAAAACTATCCCCGGGGGCGTGGAAAGTTTTTAGCTAAATAGAAAGTTGAACTGAGTTAAATATATCAACTTATTTTTATTGCATTTTATGGGGGAAGATAATATGTTAGTCTTAAGTTTGGGTTTTGAAGTCTTTATTATAGGGAATGTTGATTTGTAGCAAGTCAGCTGCTTTTGCAGTATTGCAAGGTTGTGCTCTTCTCTTCACATGCCTTTATTGAGGTTCTCTTATGACTGCACGGCATAGTTTTGCAAGGGGCTGATCGGATTAACAATTTGAGCTTCTCGGTATGGTTAAAGAACACGGCAAAGCTATATGGGTGGAGTTTGGCCTCATTATTTTTCAATCTGGTTGCCATCAGCCACAGGTTAGAGTGAGTTGGGATAAGTAAAATAATTCAAAACCTTTACTCTGGCTCATGTGTTGAAACTACTTTCCAATAAATATCTCCCAGAGTAGTTAAAAGGATTTAGACGTCATCTACTCTTTCTTTACCCTTTACCCCATGGTAGAGATCCTAGTGAATAGTAAAGAATGTAGCAGAAAAACCCTAAATAATGCAGGCCAGCTGATCAGTGCACATAATAGAGTGCTGGTTGTTTTGAGACTGCTCTCTTCCTATTTGCTCCGAAGCTCCTGACATCTCTCCGTCTCGATCCCCAAGACTCCCTGGGAATTGCTTGTTGATTCTCATATTCAGAACATGACAGAGCGCAGGTCGTGGATAAACACATGCAAGCTTCTTTGCCCACCCATCTTCCTCTCGGTAGTCTAGCTACTGTCATATAGTTCCTCCGTCTTTACAGGTGAATGCCCTGGATGGTTACAACCGAACAGCCCTCCACTATGCAGCTGAGAAAGATGAGGCTTGTGTGGAGGTCCTCTTGGAGTATGGCGCAAACCCCAACGCGCTGGATGGCAACCGAGATACCCCACTTCACTGGGCAGCCTTTAAGAACAATGCTGAGTGTGTGCGGGCCCTCCTGGAGAGTGGGGCTTCTGTCAATGCCCTGGATTATAACAACGATACCCCGCTCAGCTGGGCTGCCATGAAGGGAAATCTGGAGAGCGTCAGCATCCTTCTTGATTACGGAGCGGAAGTCAGAGTCATCAACCTAAAAGGCCAGACGCCCATCTCCCGCCTGGTGGCTCTATTAGTCAGGGGACTTGGAACAGAGAAAGAAGACTCTTGCTTTGAGCTTCTCCACAGAGCTGTTGGACACTTTGAATTAAGGAAGAATGGCACCATGCCACGGGAAGTGGCCAGAGACCAGCAGCTGTGTGAAAAACTGACTGTTCTGTGCTCAGCCCCGGGAACTCTAAAAACACTGTCTCGCTATGCTGTGCGCCGGAGTTTGGGCCTCCAGTATCTGCCAGATGCAGTGAAGGGCCTTCCACTGCCAGCCTCTCTGAAGGAATACCTCTTACTTGTGGAATAGGCTGGAGAAGTTGTTTGCACCATCAGGCAGGCAACACTGGGTGAGATTTTTCCCTGTGGTACTGTCTCTTTGTCTTGGAAAACAGGAAAAGCAGTTGTTCCTGTTGTGTGGTTTATATTTAGAGGCAACATGTCACAACAGTCACCTCCACACCACCTCCCCTCCCCAAACCAAGCAACCAAACAAACAAACAAAAAATCCCTCACTTTTGTTTTCTCTTTATTGCTTACTTGGCTTTTTATATTGCACCCTGCAAGCGAAGAGGTCTCCCCCTACCCCCCTCCCCCGTTTAGGGAAAAAGTCAACAATGCAACTGAATTCTCTAGGAAGATGAAGAGTATTTAAAGAGTGTGTGTTTAGTTTTCCTTTGGGAACATGATTAACATTTCAGAAGAATCCCTCTAGAAACATTTTAACTGGTCAGTGAAGAAGTCTAAGAAAAGCCCAGCTAACAAATGTGGCCCAAAGGTGAAGATACTAAAAGCTCAAATGGTGTGCAGATTCACAGTTGGGCTGGATGATATTCCTAGAGTGCCACGTCATGGAGCATTCAGAAGGGACTGGCCCCCTCTCTCACCATCAAAGGAAACAGCGGTCTTGGCCTCCTTTCCATGGGTGTGCCTGAGGGTTCCAGTAGTTCAGCAGTGTTATTTCAGAACTAACATTTTCTTACTGCTTTCCACATAGTAGAAGAGGTAGCAGGTTCTGAGCAGTCCTAAGAACTTTTCTAACGCAGTTCTTTCTCTTGGTGAACACCAGTTTGCGCCAATGGGCTTATTAGCAGGTGCTCTTGCACCTTAGATGAAGGTGTTTACTCTAGCAGGGAAGGAGATGGGCTGGGCTGCCTTTTCCCATGGGTCGTCTTCATTTCCCTTTAGGGAATTCACACTACTAAGGTTCAGAATTATTTTCCTTTCAGTTGTTTTGGCAACTTTGCTTTTTACGGATCTATACAAGACATTCGGGGAGGCCAGCGAGTGGGGGAAGAGCATTATAAGAGCTGCTTTCAAGCTGGCCCACCTACTCAAAAAGGAACTGTTTGAGTGAACCATACTTAGTCAACGATACTCTTCCTTTTCATGTTCCTAAACTAGATCAAGTAGTTATTATCTTGGATGACCCAGATGCAAATTTGAAAAACTTTTTTTAAGTTGATCGGGAACTACAAATAAAAATGACTGCAATCTGCTGACACAGCTAATTTGAAAAAACATGTCTGCTTTTGTCCTTTTGCCATTGGTGGTTTTTTTTTTTTTTTTTTTTTTTTGCTCACTTAAAAAAGAAATAAACACTTCTAAAAGCAAGTTTGGCAGTTTCTACTGTTCCTGCTTTTGTCCACATTGTTTAATCACCTGGAGCCCCGTTGTCCGTAACTTTGAAATGGGCTGTCACCACCTCTCTCATAAGCTGTTTTGAGGATGCAGTGATACCAGGGCTTAATATTTACTGTTAATTTTTCTTCTCCTTAATGAACTGCACAAAGAGCATTTGGCTGCCTTAAGTCTGGACTCCTGACAAGCCTTCTCAGTTGCTGTTCAGAACTGTTTTCAGGGTGTAAAGGTAATACTTTGGATAGCCAGCAAAAGTGACATATTAGAGATCATCATTCCTCCACGGCTGGTAAAACCTTGAACCTCTTCCTGCTTCATCAGGCAGGTGAGGAAACTGGGTTGGGAGGAGTATGTACGCTTGTGCTGAGAGTCAGGATCTGGTTATTGGAGGCTAAGCTTAAACTTGGCATCAACAGGTGCCATCCTGTCAATTTGGGTAAAATCTGCGGTCTCGCTCCTGAAGACCAACTACATTACATGGTTACTTGGCTGATGAGGAAGAAGCTATTGTTATGGAATAGAAAACAAATGGAGCTGAATGAGAACTGACCGCTTTCTCAAGCAGTATTTCAGCCAGCCCACCAAACCGGGTCCAGGAGTGGGGGTCTCTTTCCCAGGCTTTCAAAATGTGCAGGTCTCCCCACAAATGGGGTCTGCGTTTCATCTAGGAAGGAATAACAGGGGAAGAGTTGAGAAGGAAGAACCCTGAGTTGTCAGAAGAGAAGTAGAGATCATGGAATGGCTGGAAAAACCCCTAGGTAATGGGTATATGATCACGAGGTGAAACACAACTTCATGCTTAAGGGAGACTGGCAGGGCACCTTATGGCTACAGAGGATGCAGGAGGGACTAGTGTGCGATAGGGGGTAAGGACCAGTATATGATGTTCTAGGACCGTATGTGCAGAGCCAAGAGATGGAGAGGAGTACATGGGGTGATCATATGGGCTGCATTTTCCCACATGTCTGTCTGAGCAGGGTCTGGTGCTTTGGGTTGACAGTATGACATTCTACTTACAAAAGTGACAACAGGAGAACCAAAAGCACAGTGACCAGTTGGCCTTTATTAGTGTTACTGCAGTCAGAGTAGTAGAGGAACCAAGACCTTGTTATCACAAGAAATAAATAGAGCTTATTTTTAGGAAGATTCTGAGTAGTTGAAATCTAGCAGTAGCACTAGAGGAGCCCAGTCTTGTGTGACAGATGAAGCTGGGGTAGAAGTGATGATAAAGTCTACCTCAAAGGACCTTCTACGCACTGCCCACTGCCTCAGCTCCCTGGCCAGAGCTGGTCATGGCTACAGGTGCAGATTAAAAGGAAACCTAATGAAAAATGGGCTAAAACACTTGAGAATGCATGGACTTGGATCTATCAGGGGGTGAGCTGACCATGATCAGACAATCCATTACCCTCACTCCAAAGAGGGTTAGATAGAAGCTTCTCCAGATCGCTTCCGGCTGATGTGCTCCAGGTGGGCGTGCTCTGAGGTGTCCAAGTCAATCTCATACTTGGCTAGGATTTTGAGGATGGGCCTCAGCTTCAGCCACCACTGCTCCTTGGGGATGCGGTGGCTACAGAGGAATGAGACAGATGATTTAATCTTTCAGCACCCCAACTGATTTCTATCAAAAGCTTATAGGAACAAGTGGAGCAGAAGAGGCTGGATTTTAGGACATGGCCTAAGATCCGAAACGGGTATGAGTCCAGGTGTTACTCCTAAGATAAAAGGATCGAAGACAGCGAACAGGTTGGGAAGAGCAGATCCTGAAACTACCGGGGAAGTAGATGTACTCACTCAAAATCCGTCTGCTCCTTCAGCTCAGTCACCGGTTGAAAGACCAGAGCCCTCTTACGCATCCCCAGAACACAGCCTGAGTCTGGTGTATTGGCGAAGATCCTCCCTGCAATACAGGATGGTCAGTAGGCTTCTATAATGGGGAACCAGCCACTATGGGGGGGTCTTACCCTTTTACCCCACCTACCATTACGGTAACTCTCTTTGATTTTCCCAGACATCCAGTTCATAGCCTTGGCACCCATCTTAGTGGCAAAATTTCTGTCAAACGGAGTTGGGCTTCCACCCTGGAAAAAGAATCATAAAAATTACAGAGGGAAGGACTCTAATGAAGTGACAGAGATACCTGAATACACACAGAAAAAAGGAAAGAACAGGCCCCAGGTTTGCAGCTGGAAACAGGAATCCAAAAGTCTAACCATGAAGGAAGTCCTGAGACAGCGCTGAGAACAGAATGAGCTGGCACAGCTTATTTGGCCATTTACCAGGGGTAAGAGTAACTAATTAGATATGGGGGGACCTGGTCTCACAACCGCCGCCTCTAGCTCCACAGCTGCCAGATCCTGTTCATTCACTTCCAGTCTGATTGGCCAGTCGCCTCCTTGCCCCTCTTCAGCCTAGCAGCTTTTGTCAGTCACCATCATCGACAAAAGTGTTCCTTGTGAACCAACATAGATGTCCTTGGTAGCACCTCAGAATAATATAAAACATCATGCAGATTTTCTCTGAACTAAGTGAAAGGAGGTGGGAAAGTGGGGAATAGATCGCCATGCTTTATCCAGTCAGACCCCATTCCTGCAGGGGCTAATAAGCTCATTCAAGTTGAGGATACTGGGAATTCATAGGTAGGTAGACAATGGTCAAAGGTCCATTCTTAAGCAGAATCAGCTTTGGGATGGGGAGGCCTAAGACCACCAGTACCGTCTGTGAGCGAGGCCTGCCGTAGGTGGGGATTGAATGTGGATAGCAGAAGGGAATTTGTTTCCCCCGGAAATCCCGGTTAGTGCAGACAGAGCCCAACACCAGCAAGGTGGCTGTACTTCTTGCACAGGAAGGCAGCGTGGCATGCTGGGAAGAGCACTGGAGTGCATTCTGGCTCTCACCCAAGTTTGATGAGCGGCCCTAAAAAAGTTGTTTCTCCCGTCTGGGCCTCATTTTCTTCATCTGAATTAGTGGTTCTCAACTGGAGATGATTTTGCCCCCCAGGGGACATTTGGCAAAAGTCTGGAGACATTTTGTATTTGTTACAACTTAGGAGGGAGGTGCTACTGGCATCTAGTGGGTAGAGTCCAGGGATGTTGCTAAAGCATCCCACAATGGCACAGAACAGCCACCCGCAACAAAGATTTATCCAGCCCCAAATGACAATGGTGCCAGTGCTGAGAAGCCCTGCCCCAGGAGGGATCACCTAACCTCGAAGGCCATTTCCAGGGTAATGCTGTTTCGATTCTGTGACAGTAAAAACTGCAGGCTCGTGCTCTGTGGTGGCACCGACAGCCTCCAGCAGATTGGGGACCAGTGGGAGACCCAATGGCTATCGGGGATTGTGGCCGTCTGGTGAAGGGTATGACTGGGGTGTCTTCCCGACCTGCTGCATGTGCCCAAGCACATTCTTCCTGCTGTCAAATATGCCCTTCCCCTCCTCAGAGTACAGGTTGAAGATGAAGTCCGTGGTGTAGTTCTCATTGCACTTCTCATTCCTGCCAGGTAGAGACCAAAAGCCTGTGACTTTGTTTGTCTCCCCATCCCTCCCAACCCTTTTCTGCTTCAGTAGGCTTTGTTCTTCCCTTTTCTGTCTCCTCCCATGGCTCCAGTTCTCTCACTGTGTCCCCAAATTCCTCAGGGCATCCCAACCATGGATTCATTCTGTGGGCTAGAGCCAAAGCCTAACTGTTCTCTTCACTTAGAAACACACCATGGATGAGGTACCTTAACACCAAGCCCCTTTTCACAGTGGTTTTCATCTTCTGCACCAGATGTTCAACATTTGCCTGAAAATAAGAGAGTAAATCTTAAGCCTTGCCAGGAGTGGATAAGGCCGGGCAAGTGCACAGATCTCTTGTTCCCCACCAGGCCTCTCCAGATGGGGAGAGAGACTGGAAGAGAGCTGTTTACAATGTGTGCTTAGTCCCTGTGAGAAGTTCAGTGCACGCTGCAATGTGAACAAAGACTCCAAATGAGCCAGGCAGAACTGGGAGAGGGTGAGTTAAGGACAGCCGTGGTAACTGCCGGTCTTCACCTTTCCACCTGCTCCCAGTGTCCCCTTCCAGGGGATTCTGCTTCCCTTCCCTCAGAGGGCCGGGGGGTGGGGGGGGGGGGTGGGCACTGCTCTCAGTGTTGGCCTTTGAATGGGTTGCTTGTCGGTGCAGCAGTGATTCGCTTGGGAGGAACCAGTTCCTTCATCTGGGCTTTGAGCTGGGGGTGAAGGAGGAAGACTCCCACCTTCCATTTCTAGCAGGGACTTGAGTTCTTGCATGAGGGAGTTCCCTCAGCCTGCTGCCCCTGCACTTTGTGGCTCTTCTTCCCTCCAGTGAACTGAGATCTTAGAAAACTAGGATCATATGGCCCCTCTGAGAAAAAGGAATCGGAGCGCCCTACCCCAACCCTGGAAGGGACAGGAATGAGAAGAGTCTGCTTTGGTAGCAAGGGAGCCCAGGGCGGGTGGCATGATCAGTAGAGACACCACCGACTTTCTCTGTTAAACCACCTACTCACAAGTTTAGAAAAGTCTTTTAACCTCTCTAAATCTTTCTCGTCCGTAACACGGAGATAATAATAGCTCCCTTGCACGTGTGTTTTGAAGACAAAATGCAAAGACACGTTGAGAAGGGCTTAGCAACGTGGGGCCTTCGAAACGAATGCTCCAGAAACAGCAGCTGTGGTCATGCGTGCGAGGTTACACCGGAGATGCCCTCTTGCTGCTCTTTCTAGTTTCCTCACAGGGCCCCAGAGACCAAGCAGCTATCCTCACCTTGAGCTCTCACAGCTCAAGATGCTGTGGGGACAGACTAGGGCAGGGGAGAGCTGCATAACAGGCTGTGAGTGACCCATCTACCTGCAGGTCCCGAATGGTGAAGGGCTCCTCAAAAATGTAAGCAGCATCGGCCCCAGCTGCCAGTCCTGCCATGGTGGCCAGGTAGCCACAGTAGCCACCCATCGTTTCGATGATAAACACCCGACGCTTGGTGCCTGCCGCTGACTGCTTGATGCGGTCACAGGTCTGCAAAGACAGCGGAGTCTCAGTTAGAAAGACAGAGTCCGGGGTCTGATCCTTGTCACTTCTCTGGCCCTTGCCATAAACCGGCCCCGGAACGCCACCCTCCCCGGCTCAGCCAGGCCCCTATGCCTCATCAAGTTCTTGCCTTAGGGGGCGGCCGGCACACCTGCCAACTGCCCTGTGGAACTCGCCTCCTGGGAAGGAAGCTATACTTACCCTTTGTAGAGTTCAGGGCAGGGAAATTAGGCTATCTGACCTCAGGACGGAAAAAAACATTTGGGACGCAGAGTACTGATGCGTTGGAGGCTGACAGGTGAGAATGAACACCGTAGCGTGGAGAAATAAAGTGCGTTAAGGGCCTGGGCTCAAAGAGGCACCGTTCGAACACTGTCACTTGGTTAGTACAAAAACAGTAGCTCACTCTCCAGTACACGTGGCCCAGGGATTACAGAGCTGGCCAGAGGCCTGGGAAGCGGGGGCGGGCTCTCACCGTGCAGATAGTATTGAGTGCTGTGTCAGTCCCCACGCTGAAGTCCGAGCCGGGGACGTTGTTGGAGACCGTCGCGGGGATGACCACAAACGGGATGCACAGCTCGTCAAACAGCTTCCTGCCCTCCATCAGTTCCAGGCCCCCTGTGTAAGCCTGAGAAGGAGGGTGGCAGCCATGAGGGGAGAGGGAAAAGTGGGGAGGAGGGGAACAAATGGGAGGGCACTCACCTCAAAGCCCCCAATGATGACAAGGCCCTGAATGTTAAACTTAGTGATGTTGGCACTGATCTGCTCAAAGCTCTTCTTGGGTAGAGTCCTAGTTGATTGGGAATGAGGCGGGGTGGGCGATGAGGTGATGGCATTTGGAGAATTAAGCAAAGTTGAGGGAGAAAAAAGCTAGAATTAGAATGTGCTTTATGTATAACTTCTTGACCTGTGCCCCCTTCCCTGCCACCCCTCTCATGGCTGTGTAAGTACACATCCTGGGGCTTAAAACTGCTAGAGCTGCTAAGAGATGTCTAGATATGCAGGCCTTCCCTCACTGAGGCAACTGTGAGCTTGGGGACAAAAGATGCAGACTACAGCAGTGTAGACGCTGACCTAATGAACTGACACCCACATTCCAAGGGACATCTTTAGGGGTGACTAGGAGGAGGTGCTTCCAAAATGCCACTTACCTTTTAGTCCCAAGTTTGGAACCACCTTGGCCAGTCCAGCCCCCAACATAGCTCCAGCCAGCTTCCTCGATCTGCAGGAAAAGATCACACAGGTCTGCCTTGTGGACTGAATGCTACTTCCTGAGTTCTGATCCCACCCCGACACCCCCGTGGCTGGAAGAGGAACACCACGCATCGGCTTTTCCCCACCTCAGTGAACTTCCTCTGGTCTTATTGCCCATTCACAAATAGTAAGCACCTACTTATGCCAGGCACTGCACTGAGCTTTGGGACAGAGAATTAAACAAGGTGTGTTGCCTGTAAAGGGTTCATTTCAGTGGCTCCTGCCTATTCATACTGCCCTAAAATTAAGCATCTACTTCTGCTCAAACCCTGAGAGGAAAGAAAGGGAGAGAGAGAGAGGGGAGGGGCCAGGAGAAAAAAAAAAGACCGACAGGTCACCCCTGCTACGTGCCTCAGAGTACATGCCCTCCTCCTTTTAGTCCCTGTACCTGACCCTTGGCCAGGCCCTCGAAGCCATCATGTACAACCAGCACCCGGTTGCCCTGGATGAGGCCAATCCTCACGGTGGAACGGACGGCAGCGTTCATGCCTGCGGCTGGGGCCCCCACGTTCATCACGGCCACTGTGTGTATGCAACTCTGGGGAGAAGAAGTGGAGAGGGAGCAGGGCGAAGAGGGGGACAGGTCAGTAAGGGAAGCTGAACCCTGTCTCCCTCATGGTCCTAGGGTCAGGACATGTGCCTCTGGACAATGTACCCCCTCTCCAGGAATGTCAGCACAGCCTGTTCCCTCATCCTGTGGAAGCAAATTCTTTATCACAAATCAATAAGGAAAACCGCTGTCCCTGCCCGCAGATAGCATTACGTAACGAATGAGGCCTTCCAGAGCAGCATTTCCCAAAGTGTGATATTTGGACTGCCTGATCTAGGGAGCCTGTTAAACCAACCTATTCCTGGCCGCAACCCCAGAGCTAAATCCTCTCTGAGGGAAGGATCCAGCAATCTGCACGTTAAATAAGCAGCCCAGATGATTCTGATAGACACTCAGTACCGAGAACCACTACTTCAGGGGAAGAAGTGGCTGAAGTACACTCATATGCTCATTCCCAGGTCTGCCCAAAGGATTAATCCGTAAATCTCTTTCCCAGTCCTTGCACGCTACCTCGTCGATCCTAAATTGGATGTGGGCCTTGGGGCAGAGACGTCCGGGGCACATTAAGAACATGGGGCTGGTATCTGGGGGGGCTAAGAGAAAATTTCTTAGTAGGGTCAGGGACTCGGCACTGGAGATTTTAGTGGGACGAAGAAGCTGGCCAGGCTCTAGGTTATATGAGTGGAGGTGGCACTTCACGGAGGGAGATTGAGAGACAGAGTCAAAGGGAGAGAACTCACCGGTCCCTTAGAGACTGGGGGTCTGACATGAGCCAGAAGCTTGTACACTTCCCAGTTGTTCATGAAGCTCCTGGAAAAAGTACAGGTGGGGTGGGGGGTCTTCAGGCCGCTTCTCACGGCCAGCAGCCAAGGGGATCTAAAGTTCTGTTCCCAGTGTGAAGTCCAGCTGGGCAAACCTCAAAGGACATAACTGGGACCTGGCAGGGATTGGGAAGGGGCTGAAAAAGGGCCAGTGACCTATCAAACCCTCCCTGAGGACGCTTCTCCCAGGCACTGCACTCAGCACGACACGCTGTCCCTTGGCTAGAGAAACTGAAAACCTGGCTGGAACCCACACAAAAACCACCAGATTACAGCAGGCCAATCCCAGGAAGAGCATCCCTGGGACAAACTGTGCCTCCTGGTCACCTCACAACCAACTCTCTCAGGAAGGAACTGTCACAGAGACAATAAGAACAGGGAGGGGCAGAAGCTCTTATATTGGGTCTGAAACCATGTCCGTTTTTTGCTCCATTCCAATATCTGATTTCTGTAGCTAGTGAGCTTCCGGTCATTCCTCACCGGCCTCTCAGCTTCATGGCTTCATCAAATTTCCTGTCGTTCATGGCCTTGGTCACATCTTTGGTCTGAGGGAGGAGCACAGCAAGAGTCATGACTACAGGGCAGGGTTCTACACAGCTGGATTCCTAGCCCGTGGTAACGCTCTGTCTCCACTCTTATGCCTGGATCCTACCCACCACGCCTCCCACCTTTGCTATGCTCCCCAAACATTCACAGAAAGCAGCATCTTTGTTTTTCCTTAATTTTCGGAGAAATGAGCAGCCAAAGGAAGGAGCTGATTCAATGCTCTACTTATTCGAATATTTTTCAGAGTGGAGGAGTGCTCACAGATAAAATAGCATCTTCCTCCATTCCGCAACCTGAAAGTAGCCTCTAAACTGAGTGTATGAAGAAGACCCTATGGATCCCAGTTAGGAAGAAAAGCTGATCCCTGCCGTGTGTCTCCCAGCTACTGATTTCTGCTCTGTGAGCCCGCGCTTTAGCTTTTGGGATACATAGTTCCAAGCAAGGCTGGAGCCTGTCTAGGCTGTAGGTTTCTGGGACTCCCAGTTTGAGGGAGAAGCAGGCCAGGAAATGGGGAGCCAGCCCTGAGCCTGCAGGCCAGTCCTAAGAATCAGCCAGACACCTCAGCCCCAGACACACTGCTCTGTGGTATCACAGGAGTGATTCCTTTGTAATAAGAGCCATTTCCTGAGCACCCGGTATTTTCCAGATACTGCATCAGACCTTCTACAAAGCTTCCCTCTGCTCCTTACAGTAGCCCTCAGGGTGAGTGTTAGGAACCTCACGTTGTTTCAGAGAAACATGTTCAAGGTAGAAATCATAGAAACATACGAGCTAGCCAGCCAGACTATAATACTATTCCCTGCTTTTAATAACGTTTGGAGACATACTCCGTTTCTTTTCCAACAAAGACATGGCAAAAGCATCCGAGGCTGGATATTGTGCGACGTTGGGTCTCACTACTTGGTAAGATGTAGCGTCTCCCACGTTTCTTAGGAACATTTAACAGATGGGGACACTGAGGCTTAGAGAGGGGACAGCTCCTATGCAAAGCCTACTGTGCCCTTTCCTCATTTGACTCTTACCTACACCAT
Source organism: Herpailurus yagouaroundi (assembly GCF_014898765.1). Lineage (NCBI taxonomy): Eukaryota > Metazoa > Chordata > Mammalia > Carnivora > Felidae > Herpailurus > Herpailurus yagouaroundi. The sequence continues at coordinate 6,749,591 of NW_024412407.1, forward strand.
GCTGCCTTCCCATCTCCAACAGGAGTTCCAGTGCCCTTAGAAGTTGGTCTCTTTCCCTCTAAGCTCTAGCTCAAAGACAGGGGCTTGGGCTGTTAGGACGGGGAGCTGAGGTCGGTACTTACCATTTGGACACACTCCATGAGGGGCAGGCGCACAGCCTGGTTCCCAGAGAGGCTCACCACACAGGCTGGGGTGTCTGGAGTCCCTTCCAAAAGTGCCATCACTGCCTCCACACCCATCCTGCTGCCCTGCAGGAACCCAGGGAGCAAAGACAGTCTGGTTCAGGCCTCCCCATCTGGACTGGGCCTGGAGAGCCAGGGCACCTGAGGCCCTTCCAGATCACAGGGTTGAATTGCACATTTAAGGACTACAGCTAAGAGTTTATGGGGCTTTATCTCCCTACCCAGATTTCATCTAAAGCTTGATTCTTCATCCTCTTACCATTAGAATTCTATTTGGTTCCCGAGAAGCATGTCCATTGTAGTAATCAAGGAGATTACTGAGGCTTAATATGCCCTTCTTATTGATAAAACAAGGGAGAGTATTGCCTCTCTCTTCTAACGAAAGTAGGATGAGAGGGTTCAACCTGAGTGTCTAAGGTTAGATCTTAATAATTTTACTAATGATCAAAGCTGAGATATTAGACCTCACTATTTGGAGAGCATATAATTTCTCATCATTTTTTGCAACAGAAGAGAACTCGGGTGGATGGGAATGAGTCAAGGGCCACTGCAGTCCAGAAGCTGGAGGGAGGCGGCATGGCCAATGGTGTAAGCCCCTGTCCTGGGAAGTGGGATTCTGCAGGGGAAGGACAGCAAGTCCTGGGTTCTAAGACGCAAGGGCCACAGAACCCCATGACTTACCAGGATCCGGTCAAAGGCTGATGGTGTCCCACCCCGCTGCACATGCCCCAAGACAGTGACCCGGGTGTCATATCCCAGACGCTTCACCACCAGCTGAGGACACCAAAAGAGGGACAGAGAGATACAGAGTCAAAGAGAAAAAACAAGCAGAGGCTTAGATAAACCACGATGGCTTAGCCTCTTATCTTATATCTTATCTTCCTGGGAAGCCAGGGGGCAGGAAACCTGGGGAGAGATGTACAGAAGGACTAAGGGGAGACTCAGAAGTCACTGGGGAAGGGAGTGGGGGGTGGTGTCCAAGGCCTCTCTGGTTTCATTCATACTAACATTCTTGATGTCTTCTGAGCTTATGGGTTTCCCAGTCTTGTCGATGGCACCCTCAGCCACAATGATGATGTTGAGACGAGAACCACGGGTCCTTGTCTGGTCAAGAACAAAGAGGAAAGATGGAGGGGAAGTGCATCATCAGTGAAACAGGCGAGTGGTTTTTCAAGGGCAAAATAAAGTGCCAGTACCTCACTGAGCCGGCGACAAAGATGTTCCTCCCAGTTGTCATCCGGTGGACACTCAGGAATAAAAACCCAGTCAGCCCCACAGGAGAGAGAGGTGACAAGGGCCAGGTATCTGAGATGAGAGGCAGAAGCGTCACACTAGGAGCCACGCTCCACAGACTGCCTAACCCGTACCTGGCAGGTCTGCCTGTTCCCATAGGTGGTGAAATGTGTGAGGATCTGTGCTTTCATGCTTGGGGTGAGGGTAAGAGCACCGCTGAGACAGCCTCTCAGTGAAGTTTTGTCCCTGAAGGGCACCGTCTCTTCGTGCTCACCTGCCACGGTGGCTCCTAATCTCAGAGCGGTGTCTGTCCTGTGCACGGGCACACAGGCACACCCTTGCACGCATGGGTACGGGGGTGGGGAAAGGGGGCCGTAACCGAGACAAGCATGGACACCTCTGAATCTGCTATCCCTGGGAGACCTCTTTGGACTCTCTGGGGAAGAGAAGGCTACTGCTGGCTCCACAGAACAGATGAGTCGAGACGGGGATCTTACCCACAGTGCCGGCCCATCACTTCTAGCACAAATGTCCTCTGGTGGCTGCAAGAGACAGACACAGAACGTTTACAGTCCAAGTGTCCTGATGGTCCCAAGCCGCCACCCACATGTAGGCCGCAAAACCTCCCTGGGAGACGCATTTATATTGTTAGACCTCCCAGCAGGTTTCTGGAGAGACCAGGAAGACCAGGCTGACTAAAACATAGCAGTAAAAGGTGTCAGTACTGTGGCTCTGTTCCAGGGAGCAATGGGGTCCAGGAAAGGAAAGAGAAAATAGGAAAAGAAGTGAAGAAGTGAGGACTCGACCAGCATCAGCCTGGAATCCCCTAGGATGACCCTGGCAAACTGTTACCTTCCGCCTCCCATTCTCCCACACTGCCTCCCTAGGCCGCCTACTGAGCAGCGGCAGGGACGGCCTCTACAGTCTACACTATCACTGAAAGGGTGGCTAAGGTTTGGAGCTCCCTGGATTTGTCTCAGGTTGGACACTGATCATTTGGGAGACCCTACAGGTATCAAAGCCCTCAGAGCTACACTGGACAGTGGGCAAGACAGTGACAAGGGGCAAACATACGGCCTGTAGACAGCAGTGCAATTTCAGGGCTTTAGGGAGGCTTCTTCATTAAAGACAGTGTTCCCACCCCAGAAAACGGGTCACTGGGGGTCTAGAGCCCAAGGGCATTAATCTTCTCTAGACGCCCTAGCCCTGTAGCCTGCCCCAGCTGCGATCCTCCTCCACTGCCCCACCTGCCCCCCGCAAGTCCCCTAACCTCTGAGCAGTGGTGGTGATGGCGTCCACAATCTCTATGATCCGGTGCAGGGCGGAATCAGTGCCAATGGTCATATCAGTGCCACAAAAGTCATTGTCAATTGAGCCCACCAAACCCACGATATTCAGATAGCTGGACTTCGTAGCCTCCTCCGCTGTGATCTTACCTGGCAATGAGAAGCAAACCAGGAGCCACCTTGACATGCCTAAAGAGCAGATGACTGGAGAGAGAAGGAACTGCAGCCAATGGGAAGCATAAGCAATGGCAGAGAAAGGAGGGCAAACACCTCCCTTTTGTGTCTGGGTGATGATTTCCTCCAATGGGAGGAGAGGGGTGTGTGTGCATGCGCACAAACGATACTTATGACAATGTCTCACCCGCTTTCTGGAGGTCACTCAGTAAGTCACTCCACTCAGAACGGAAGGTGTCAGCCCCAGTGAGGCTGCCATCACCTCCGATGACACACAGATTAGTAATCCCACGCTTCACCAGGTTGTGGGCAGCGCGGAGTCGTCCCTCTCGTTCACGGAAGTCCTTGCACCGGGCACTTCCAATGACTGTGCCTCCCTGTGGGGAAGAAGTAGAAGTCAGCTCCCCAGATGACACAGCCAAATTTGAGGTCGACATGCTAAGATTTCCCCTATTCCAAAATCGTGATGAGCTGTCATAACTACCTGGCTTTCTAGGAAGTGCCCTGACATCCTTAAGAGTCATTTGTGCTTTCTAGGGGCATCTGGGTGGCTCAGTTGGTTAAGTGTCCGACTCTTGATTTCAGCTCAGGTCACAATCTTGCAGTTTGTGGGATTGAGCCTTGCCTCGGGCTCTGCGCTGACAGTGCAGAGCCTGCTAGGGATTCTGTCTCTCCCTCGCTCTTTGCCCCTTCCCCACTCACAACTCTCTCTCAAAATAAATAAATAAACTTAAAAAAAAAAGTCATTTGTTCTTTCTAAAGGAAAGGGAAATAATTCTGGCTGAGCTATCATAGGGTCATTCCTATATTCTGCTACACCTCTTAGAAGACTGCTAAGATTAACCCATTTCATTGAAGGCTTTGTCATCAAAATGATTATCCTCAAGGAGAGCAAAGGAATACATACATGCTGTTGGCTTTTGGACAATCTCCATCTTTCACATGTTCTTAGAAATGTAAGATGTAGCACTGACTTTAGTCTTTGGAAATTCTCCCCAGTGGCCTGACTTTATTGGATTGTGTCCACACTATAATTAGCAGTTCATCCCAACGTGCTTGGTCATCCCAATGTGCTTTCCCTCTTGAACTCACTGATTTCTAATTGTAACCAGGCCCTGCCAATCCTTTCCCCTTCACTCCTCGGGATCTATGGTGCTCGTGGAAGGAGACACAATATCCACATATTCACAGGAAAAGTAGTTCTGAGTATAGAAAGCCTTAAATCCCCAGGGACTTATAGATGCCCCAGGAGAGGTAAGTATACTTAGGGTTTTCACAAATCGTACAAGCTTCTGGCATTCATGCCTTTGGGAGTACTGATAGAGAATTCTGACTCATTTTCAGACCACTTAACAGCAGGCACCATTGCCTATAAAGAATCTCGCTAAGTACTGCATATTGTATTTCTTCCCATGGATTTTTAGAGGACTGCGGTAAAGAATGGGGGTACAAATGTAATTTGTGGATTTTTCAGTAAATAAGAAAATAGGTATATAATGACTTACGGAAAGTAGCACAAAGGGTTATGGATACAATCCGCATAATCTTAAGGTATTTTTGGAAACTCTAAAAGGCTGTGCTGGTTCCTTCCTCCCTCAAACAGTGTGGTTTCAAGTGACCTTCTCACCATCACATGAGGACCGGCAGATTTCAGCTCTACTTCTGGCTCTGGCTCCAGGCCTCTGGGAAGGTTATTTTCCTGGCCAGACCCTCCCTGTGACTCCAGAGCAACTCCTGCTTACGTGCCAGTTCCTTAAGTCTTGCCTGTGACCTTTCCATAAAGAGCAAACTGTCCTGTGACCGCACCCCCACCCCCATGCCACCCTAGGAAACCAGGGTGATGTTTTCAAACGCAAAGAGTAAAGGGCAGTCGTGGCACTTCTCTTGTCACAGAACCCTTCACGTTGAGCCACATGGGGGGAACTTGAGCAACCATGAGGCCAAACCAGAGTGGGGTGGGACAAGGACAGGACAAATAAGGAACAGGAGTCCTCTGGAACATACCAGCTGAAGCATCATCGAAACACTCTCCCAGGTGGCTTCCCTGATGTTATCTCCACCATCCACCAGGCCTTGATAACCCTGTGGAGCACATTACACCCATTCAGCTTCTGCTAAGCCAGGTTTCCCTAAACCCCCACGATTAGGACAGGATCTCTGGGAAGCAGTTCTCTGAGAATCAAGTCATCTCCTCCCATTACTGATCCCTGGATGCCCATGACACTGTCATATTTAACACAGTCCAAGGAAGAAGACATCAACTTTTCAATACCCTCTTCTATTTCCCTGCAATCTCAAAAGGTCAGGATGTCCTTCCTAATATTTCATCCTAATTCTTCTTGCTTCTGGTTTATCCCATGTCCTCCAATCTGCTTTCCCGGGGAACTAAATAGCAGATAGTTTTGATAACAGTAGAGGAAAAAGAGAAGGGTGGTGGAAGAATGGCAGGAGAGAAATGGGACTTGAAAAGATACAATTTAGGAGAAGGCAGATAAACCTTACAGGGAAAAGAGTGGGCAAAGAATGAGAGGGAAGGGAGAGAAGGAAGAGGAGTTAGAACTTCAGAAGGTACAGCAAACTGCAGAAATCTGATGAGACTTTGTTCTTTCCAAAGGCTCTGTCTCAGGACATACTAAATTTTCTCTGAAATACTCATTTCAGCTTCTCTCTTTGTTTTGGTGGAGGTAAGGGGAAGAGAGAGTTACTTCTTCCTTTAAATTGAACGGGCAACATGAGGACCCAACCTGTAGATCCCTATATCCTACCATCATTACTGGAGACTGGAGTCAGGGAGAGACACTCTTGGAGACAGGGAGCTGAGATAGGTCAGGCAAAGCATGTAACTGGGAGGTGAGGAAACAGGAAGTAGGGAGGGGGGAGCATAAAACAGAGAAAGAATGATGGAGAACAAAGTAGAAAACCAACCTCATGGACAAAGAACACACGGGCACCAGTAAAGATACCAACTCGAACCACAGCCCTGACAGCAGCATTCATACCTGAAAGGAGGGAAGGAAGACGACAGGAAGAGGTTACTCCTGAGAAAAGCAGCCTGGACTACAAGATATCTCAGTCCTTCTCTTAGGCTTTTCTCTGAATCTAGAATACTCTTCTCCTCCAAGTCTTCTGGCCTCCCCCCCCCCCCCCCGCAACACTAAATTATCGTGTTCAGTGTTAATGTAGCTCCATATACCTCCAATTCATCTCCCTTCCCCCCCAATCCCCTCTTTCTTAAGACCTTTCCCTGCCAGGGCAATCTGGGGAATAATAATCTTGAATGCTTACAGTAGGGTTAGACACTGCTAAACGCCTGTCAAACCTCATCTCATTTAATCCTCTCCACAACCCTGAAGTTACCTCCATTTTACAGATTTGGAAACTGAAGTTCAAAGAGGTCAAGGTCACAGAGCCCAGTCTCTCCACTGGGAGACAATCAGGACTAAAATTAATTAGGACTAAAACAGAGAGGAGAGCCTTTCCCCTCTCTCCCATGTTAAGTAGTCTCCCTTTCCGGTAGCTACTCAGTGACGAGAACTGTCTCTCCCAAGAGTACTGTGGAGGAACCACCCTGCACAGCACACAACACAAGGGGGAAGCTATAACGGCCTCTGTATTAGAAACAATGCTACTGATAATTGTGCTGAGCAGAACTTCCCCAGTGAGACATGGAACACATACCTGGGTCTTGATCCCGGTAACCCCATCCTGCCCTGTCATGTGAGAAGGGGCTCACGGTGATGCTCAGGGAATCTCAGAGCCCTGATAGATCAATTTCTTGTGAACCATTTTAGCCACCTGCCCTCAGATACCCCAGAACATTTTTTTGTTTCAATCTACAATCTATTCCTAGGGTCCTTAACCCTGCCTGGAGAAATATCATGTGCCAGTGAGCACCAAAGAAACCAGTAATTAGAAAAATCTTCTAAAATCCATGGGGCGCCTGGGTGGCTCAGTCGGTTGAGCGTCCGACTTCAGCTCAGGTCACGATCTCGCGGTCCGCGAGTTCGAGCCCCGCGTCGGGCTAAGGGCTGATGGCTCAGAGCCTGGAGCCTGCTTCCGATTCTGTGTCTCGCTCTCTCTCTGCCCCTCCCCCATTCATGCTGTGTCTCTCTCTGTCTCAAAAATAAACGTTAAAAAAAAAAATTTTTTTTTTTAAATAAAATAAAATAAAATCCATCATGAACTACTGTAAATTCCAAAGCTACCTGGAGCAGAATAGAACCAACAAAACCAAAATGTCTATTTTGGAGGGTTTTTTCTGCAGGCTGACGAAAGTTGGTGTTAGATAACTATAAGCACCAAATCAAATTGAAGGCCCATTCACTCACTGAGCAAATAATTGACTAAATACCTACCATACTCCAGGCACTATCTAGGCACTAGGGAAACAGCAGTTGAATGATACAGTCTAGGGATGCAAAGATACAGGAGACGGTAATGGTCCTCAAGACTTGTGAAGAATATAACATGGTTACAATATGGATCCCTATGAAGGAGATTTGTACAAAGTGCAGTGGGGACAAGGAGAAGGAGCATCCAAGCTGCCAGAAAGGAGTCAGAACAGGTTATACAGAAAAGACAACATCTGACCTGAGACCTAAAGGACAATTTCCTTATAAATCTTTTATGTCAGGTGGCCACTCTGGGGGACAGTGCTCTAGGCAGGAAAATAGCACAAATAAAGGTGAGGGTCAAGAAACAACCTTAGGTAACTGGGTATTACAAAGGATAAAACGTAAGACAGGAAGTGGTGAGCAGTGAAGCTTCAAAGGTAAGCAGGCACCTGTATGCCACGCGAGGAAGCCTGGCTCTTATTCTGTAGGCCAGGATTTGATTGGGGATCCATGGGTGATGGTTTCAGGAAATCCATGAACCCATGAAACTGTATGAAAAGTTTTCTGGGCACGGGAATTTCCTTTGGGAGAAGGTCCACAGCTGTCATTTGATTCTTAAGGAGGTCTTTGGCCTAGAAAACAAAAGTTGCAAATGATGGAGAATCTCTGAAGAATTTTGAGAGTGGAGAGACATGACGCTATCTGTATATCAGAAAAGATCACTGGTGGCAATGTGGAGGACGCTGGGATAAGATGGCTCTCTGGCAGCCTAGACGAAATGAGGGCCTAGACTGAGAGAGTGGCATTTGGGACAAAACAGAGACACTGGACAGGAGGCAATGGGGAAAGAGAAGCACAGCACTGTGGTTAGATTTCAAGGTGTTGGAGAAGAAGATGGAAAGGCCCCATGACTGACAGGCAAAGAGTAAGACTGAAGTGCAATTAACTAAGCAGAGGCAAGTTTTGATTCAGGCAGGTAGGGGTGTGGATGATACATTCGTATTTGGATATGTTGAGCTTGAAGTTCTTGTGGGACACCCATGTGGACTTGGGAGAGATGGTGTCACAAGAATATGTAGAATTAGAATGGGAAAGGCAAGGAATGGAACGCTGAGGAAAACCAATGCTGAGGGAATGGGCAGGGGATGATGGGTTCCATGAAGGAAACTAAGGAGCAGCAAGAAAGGCAAAAGGAAACCCAGGTCTTAGCCATGTCTTGGAAGCCAAAGGGAACAGTTTTGAGAAGTTGTAACACTGCCAAATGCTTCCAATAATCAATCTAAGATAAGAACGGGAAGGTTGGGCTTGCCAACAAGAGGTCACTGGTGAGCACTGCTGTCAAAGCCCACTTCCGCCATCACTAAGGCAAAGTCACATAAGTCTAGAAGTCTAGGTTCACATCCTCAAACTGAAGGAATCAAAATGGAAAACTCTGTGATGGGAGCAGGCTTCTCAGAAGCTTTAGGAAAAGCCTGCGTGTATGAAAAGAACAAAGTCAGGGTCAATGCAAAGCCATCAGTGCCTTAGTAAGGATAAATCAGTAGGTCAGAACAGAAATGAAACTATTGTTGATTTATTTTCTAGACTTTCACAATGCCTGTGGGCTTGTCTATTGGATACCTACAGTTCTGGAGTATGAATTTGTAATCTTAAGAAATAAGGAAAAAACACTACTGAAATTTATAGGTTGGAATGCTGTTTCCTACTCCTGAGTAAGGGTAGGGAGAAAAGATTTAAGAAAAACAAATGACTTAAAAGGTTTTAAGTACAAAGTAAACAATACATGGCAGGTAGGAAATATCCAAATCTATTGGGCAGAAGAAAAATCCCACAAAAAAAGAAGATTCTTCCTCTTCTCTCATCCCTTTTTACCTTCTTACCTCAGTCTTATCAACCTCCAGAGGTCATCCTGCCTCTAAGCTGGACAACCGTTTTCCTAGAAATCAAGTTTTAGGACCCTAATTGTCCCCTATACCTGCATTTCAAACCCCCCAGTTCCCTAGAATTCACCGACCAGTATGTATACACATAACTTATGCTAGGGAGTCCCAGTAATTCTTTGGGCTCTTCTACTTAACATCACTGGCCTATTCTGGCCTCAGACCAGTCCTGGCCAGGATCTCCTTAGCTGTACCATGTTGCCCTAAATAACTCTATTCGCAGCTGTCTGACTTATTAGAAGCAAGACGAAGGATAAGATTACAGGCAACACCCAGGGGGTATTCTGGGTACAGCCAGGAGGGGCTCTGGAGAACATCAGAAGCACATACTTTGGAGTTTCTAATTACAGCCTGTAGGCAAGAGGCTTTGGGGAGAACTATGGGTAATGAGTCTCTATGACATGAGATAGAAAAAACTAATAAATGACTTGGTCACTATCTTTTTGAAAGCAGATGTTAGAAAGTTTCTACCTTAACTGAACTTTGAATAGGAAAAAAAAAATCCTTTAATTCCAACATGAAAAATAAATGTTAGATCTGAATTACACTTCTGACAAATATGTAATTAATATTATGAATCCTAGAATAGCAATCCAGAGAGGTAATAGAATCCCTGTTCCTGTAATCCTTTAAAAACAGGATAAACATGTATTTGGAATGGACTGCCCATCTGAAGGCAGAGGGCTAGAGCGATGACTGAGATCCTTTCCAGCAGAATAAGCCAATGTTGTGTGGCCAAATGTGGTATGGTTTAGCAGAGCTGGGGCCATTCCTGGACTGGAATTTGTATCTACTCAGCCCAGTTTCTGAGCTCAGGGTGTCTGAAATCTGGCCTCTCTTCTGCTTTAAGAGGTTTTTGGCTTTGCTAAGCTCAGGGAATGACAGAGCTGTGGCCTCTGTGGATTTTATAGAACCCAACCTTCACTTTCCCATGTGGCCCACAGCCTCTGGGTTAAAAGTCATTTCTGTGCCCTCTCCCTCGGAGAACTGAAGATCATTAAACCTATCTCTGGGCAGGCCACTACTTTATTTGAGCTGCTCCTTCAGCTGAGACCTCTCAACTCTACTTTGAGTTTTCTGCTTTGCTTCCCTGTCTCCCTTAGTTTCTTCCTGTACCACCTGGTCACATGCACCTGTGATGTTATGTGGCCTCGCAGTGGGATATTTCCCTGGGTACACTGTGCCTGTCACAGGATCCCCTAGGCCTTGGTCCAGCTGGCCCTCCAGAAATCAGCTTATGCTAGCGCCTGCCTCCAAGAATGATCTTCCCTTAAAGCAGGTGATGGTCCCTCTAGAATAAGAGGGTTTCTGTGCTCAGGATCAGAAGCTGAAAGAGCTCTGCTGCTCTTAGACCCAAGTTAAATCCTAGCTCTCTCTCTCTCCCTCTGTCTCTTTTTTTTTTTTCCTCTTTCCCTCTCCAGAGAGCCCTTCTTTTTCATAAATTCTTAACTTTGTATGCCTCACTTGGATTTTTAGCAGGCTCTTCTTGCTTCACTTAATCCAATTTCACAGGCCACCCTACCAAGGTTTTAGGATCAACACTCAAGAGTTTGTGGAGCAAGGGATTCTTTCCAGGAGAGAGCAGAGAAGCAATCGAAAAGTAAGGTCAGCCTCAAGTAGGGCTCTGCATTCCTAATCTGGCCACTCTTCCTGAACTCAGACCTCTGTGCCCCTCTTCCTAAGTGTCCTCATTCTGGCATTCTCATGTTCATAATACATATCACAATTACAATTAAATATACATTAGATAAAAAATATACTTAAAGCCTAGATTTACTAACATATAATGAGGATCATAAGAACAATGTGTAACTTTTTCATTGATGTATCCTTAGTGCCTGCCATTCTGCTTGAAATGCAGGTGCTCAATAACGTCCTTTGCATTTAACTAAGAATACGTTTATATAGCACCTACTTTGTACACCAGACACTGTGGAATGAAGAATTCATTCAATGAAGAGTTCAGTCTCTTGAAATCTACCTTCTCTGTGAACTCTTCCCTGGTTAATCCAACCAAAGCCTATCTGTTCATTATAGAAGTGGGTTCTACTTGGTTAGGCACACTTGATTCTTGTTATTTATAAGCCTTACATAAGAATTCCAGTAATGTATGCTATCTTTTCTCCTAAAACTATAAGTTTCCAAAGAAAATTAACTTCTTCACGACATACAAGGCAGGGCTCTAAGCAAAGTGGGTGCTTAACACAAAGTTTAGGAAGCCTACAGAGAGTGGTGCAGAGTGAAGGGGAGACTGGCTGAAATCTCTTTCCTTCTCTATTTTTCTCAGCACAGTCTCCATGTCCTGGTATCCCTCTCAAAGAGATTCTGAAGGTAGATTTCAACGTATTATAAATTACAATATACAAGATCATCAGGAGGAAAAAAAAAATCACACATTCCCTATCTCCCACTTCATTTTTCCATATACCTGATTTCCCTGACTTCCAGGCTTCTGGGACTCAACCCAGAAAGGGGTTCTCTCTGGCTTTGCTTTCTGCCCGCCCCCCCCCACCTCACCCCATGGGTCTGTACCGATTAACTGCTGCTATTCCTGCTTATTCGAGGGACGAAGGAATGGAAGAAGAGGAAAGGCCAGAGAAAACTAAGCATGAAGCAGAACTGTGCCCAGTAGAAGGAAATGTGCTGTAGGAGTGTGGTGCCGGACCCTGGTTGGTGCAGAAACTCTACGTACCTCAGAGGTAACACCTGAAGATCTAGCTAGGGCCCACCAAATACCAATTTCTGCATCTCCCCCTTTCCCCACCATTTTCAATGTATTTGAAGTGAATCCACCTACTGCTTTCTCAACAAGTTTATCTCTTTAGTCTCTTTCTTCCTAGTGATGCTTGAGAAAACACCAGTCTTTTAGGTATCAAAGGAACAAAATGGTCCCAAATCTTCAGAGAAACTTAGAAAGAAGTTTTATAAAGATTTGAGTAAATTAAGGTAGAGGAAATAATATCCAGAAGCACTTGGGGACTTAGACCTGACAGAGACTCTTGGGAAAGCCCAGGATTCCAGTGTGAATCTACAGCAGGAGGACATTAAGGACAGTTCTATTCTACAGGCTAAGGGAGTTAAGAAACTCAAAAGGGCCTACCAGCCATGGTTTTTTTGTCCCTCCCCAAGCAGGGCCTTCCTCCTTACCTTGGGCATCTCCACCAGAGGTTAACACGGCGATGGCTTTGCCAATCCCCAGGGTTTTGGCTGCATGGTGCTCTTCATGGGTCATGATCCACTCTAGAATTCAAGAGCACGATCAGTTAAGACACAGGTGGATTGAGGTGCTCAGGAAATGGCTCTGTTAGACTGGCTAAAGCCACCCCAGTCAGGCTCTCCTACTATACTAAGTCTGAGCTTTGCAGCCTGGGTGTTTTGGACTTCTTCCAGAAGAGGGCCACGCCCCCACAAACTGACAAGCTGAAATGTCACAGTAATCAAACCCAAGACTGCAAAGGTCCCGGCTAATCCCTCCCACCTGAATTGGAGTCTATTTGGAGAACAAGCTAAGGTCAAGGGGAAGGGCAGTTGACTGAACAGAAATGAGAAAAGAAGGAGGAAAGTTAAGGTGGCCTCAAGGATTCCTCCTTTTAATGAAGGGAAGGGCTGCTGCAGACGGTAGGAATCGGGTGAGGTTTGGGGCACTGATGAGAACCAGCCAAGTGGAAGCAGAAAAGTGAGGGAAGGCAGGGTTATGGTGAAGATGATGGTTTCGTTTTATGGAATTGGGCTAAGCTGGAACTGGGGTTTGAGGTTTTACATGCACATTTGAGCCTGCACAAAATGATGGTTCAGGCTCAGGAATGGTTAAAGACATTCTATGCCTTCTCCCATCGCTCTCAGGCTTCCTGCCTCCTGAGCCTCTCTTGACTCATCTTCAGGCCTTGCCCTTCACACTACATGCTATCAAATGGGAAGAACAACACAGAATCATAGCCAGATATACATAGATTATGTACACACGCCATGTGAACACCTTCCTATTATTGTCTTTAGGGCTTATCTCTCTCAAAGGAACACACAAGACACACTTTTGTGTCCACAAAATGTCAAAGGAGTCATCACTCTACCAGTTATCCAGGTTAAAATCTAAATTTTTAAATTGATCTCCTCCTTACTCTGAGAGTCAAAAGTTACCAAGTCCTATTCTTCTCCCTTACTATCTTCCCTTATCCTTCTCTTATTTGCGATCCTCGGCGCCTCTCTCCACCTGAATTGCCTACTACAATAGCTGGTCTCCGTTTGTGTTTCCCTTCTCCACTCTACAAGAGACATAGAATAAACCTCTATGGGTAGGTCATAGGACCCTGAGGATGCATTCACCTGAACTGGGCCAAATCACTTGAACCGGGGCTGATGACCTTTATGCACAGCTCATGTTTCTGCTGTGAATCTGGGGAAATCAGGGTAGGCGCTGATAAAGACACAGGTCACATAAACACACAAATCTGCATACATACCAATAAAGTACATGCAATGAGACACTCGTGAAGACACACAAACACAAACATATATAGCATTATTATGGGACACAGATTCACAGACATACTACATATAATCCATTCTGATGGATAAAGTCCAAATTCTTGAGTTGGCATTCAAAGCTTCCATGATCTAGCCCTTGCCAAAGCTTGAACCTTTGTTCCCATGAATTTTCTGTCCCACCATCACCTGAACATTACTTTGCTCCTTCCCATTTGTGTACCTGGGTACACTGCATCCCTCATCCAGAAGGCCACCTTGGCCCTTTCACAGATATCCCACTCCATCATTTAAGGCCAGGCCTAGCTGCAATCCTATGAATATTAAGACTATTAACTCTTCACTGATTACCATAGGAGGGATTCTTTGTGGGCCTCCTCTAATCACATATTGTCTGGTATTAGATCATTCATTTAGCACTTAATTACTACTTTATATGGTATTTAAATTGCTTCTTATATATTGACAATAAGGTTGGACTGGATCAGGGGTCAACAAACTACAGAGCACAGGTCAAATCCAGCCCTTTTTTTGGTTTTGTATGGCAGCAAACAAAGAAAGGTTTTTACATTTTTATTTTTCTTTAAGAAACTTTTTTTTAGAGAGAGAGACAGAGAGAGAGAATATCTCATACAGGCTCCACATTCAGCAAGGAGTCTGATGCAGGGCTTGATCCTACAACCCTGGGATCATGACCTGAGCCAAAATCAAGAGTCAGATGCTCAACTGACTAAGCCACCCAGGTGCCCCAGATTTTTACATTTTTAAATGGTTTAAAAAACCATTTCAGGACATGTGAAAATTACATGAAATTCAAATTTCAGTGTCCATACCATTCTCATTCTTTCACACATTATCCTATGGCTGCTTCTGTGCTACAACAGAGTAGATTATTGTGACAGAGACCAGATAGCCTGCAAAGACTAAAATATTTACTATCTGGCTTTTTACAGAAAGTTTGCAGACCCCTGGATAGATGACTGCTACAAGCCACTTTCCCTAACTAGACTGAACAATCCTCCAGGGAGGGATCACGTTCATTTTTTTAAAACTTTCCCACAGCTTAACCAAAGCCTAGTGAAGTCCATGCACATAACAGTTCAATAAATCCTTGTTGAAGGCATTAGTGAACTGACGAACAATACAAAACGCACACAGACCTATGAAAGCTTTTATTTAGTATGCTTGGATACAGACAGCTCCATATTCTATTTCTAACGCATAGAGATACAAATAGGACTTAAGAAAGCATATAGTGACAGTGAAAGGAATGTAATAAACACATATGGATACAGACACTCTTCTATTAACTGGAGTGTTCATGTCCAAATTTCTGCTGTTCTCAAGAAAAAAAAAAAAGACTAAGTCACTGGTGCACATAAGGAGGCAAACATTTGGAAATGAAAGAACAAAACATGAGTATTCTGATCCCATTTTCCTTGAGTTTTTTCTTCTCATTCACTCTGGGAGCTCACTGACAAACTCACACAGGGATCTGCCACCCATGGAGTTTTCAGTGAGGGAGAGAATTCACCATTAACAAGGGGGAAGGTTAGGAGTGCTGACCTGCAAAAAAGAACCTTCTCCTGTATCCCTAAACCAGTTATAAGAGGCACAGGACACAGAAATGCACGCAGATTCATATATAAGCAACCTTTATAGATCCACAGTGACACACACATAGAAACACACAGACATAAAACCTAAATATAAAATCACATGTGTGAAGATAAGCAGGCGGGAGGGATAAATACAGGGCGGCAACATCATAGGTGCACTGATTTGAACTGGCTGAGTGCCAGGATAGGAGTGAGGCAGCCAGGGGAAACGAGGTCCGAGCACCACCCACCCATCCCTGATTCCCAGGGGCGGGGGCTGTGCGTGCTAGCGGAGGGAAATGAGCCGAAGGGCTAGGATTCTTCACGGCTCCCCTACCCATCCCCCCTCTTCGCTCCTGCTTCTGATGCCATACCACCTCTTCTTTTCCCATCCGCTCCTTCCAGTTCTCCCCAGCGCCTCCTCCCAGCACGGTCATCCCCACCTCGCTCTCGGCTTTCCCCCGCGGTCCTTACTCAGGGCCCCTCTTGCCTTTTAGTCTTAGCTCTCCTCCGCCACGGCTTCCTTGCAGACTGTCCTTGGGGAAGGGGGAGGGGAGCTTGGAGAACGCGGGGAGGAGCCAGGTGGAGGCAACAAGGGAGGGGAAAGAGGAGAGGCTTCCCAACCTCCACTAGCTGATGCTGGCCCGGAGGCTCCGCCTCCTCCTGCTCCTCTTTCTCCACCCCTCCCTCCTCCTCCCAAGGACAGCTCAGATATGGCATCAGCTTCTCCTCACTCCCCAGAAGGTCCTCGGGTCCCCATCTCTGTCTCGGGAGCCATCAGCTCCTGTACATAGTGGGAATCAGAAATTATTTAGTTGCCTCTCATGTTGTCTGCCGAGACAACTGTTTCCTAGCCAGACTGAGACTCCTTGCATTCAAACATCCTCAACAACTAATACTAAACCTCCCCCTCTGGCCTTATGCATTATCTCACACCTCTGTCACTCTTTGAACGAGCATTCGTGGAGTGTCTTTGCGCCAGGTTTTGTATTAGGTGCTGAGGATGAAAAGATAAATGAAATAGAGTCTCTGCCCTGGAGGAACATTGAACACCGGTATTTTCTGTAGAGGGACGCCAAAAACTCCTTTTATATTTATGTACCTTTCTCTGAGAAAATACAGGGCTACAAAGCAAACAGTGTCCGTGGAGGCAACATGGGCCAAGAACTCCCAGAGCTAAGGGTGCATCCTTTCCTCAGATCCTCTTTACTCTTTCCACTTCACCCAGGTCTTTGTTGCAATGCCTCTCCACAGGCATCTCTCCTCTCCTGACTTCCTATGCCCTCCCTCTTGCTTACTTTTTTTCTGCCCCTGCATATTCTGGCTGCAAACAATAAGAATAAAGATAAAACCACTGGAATACACAAAAGTAACTTTTGTGATGCAAATGTTACCATCCAAAGACAACCTAAAGAATGGAAGAAAATATCTGCAAATCACATATGTGATAACAGATGGATAGGTATCCAGAATATATAAATTACTCTTGCCACTCAATTATAAAAAAGATAATAACCTTGGGGCACCTGGATGGCTTAGGTTGAGCATCTGACTCTTGATTTTGGCTCAGGTCATGATCTCACAGTTCATGAGTCTGAGCCCCCCCTCACTGATGGTGAGGAGCTTGCTTGGAATTCCCTCTCTCTCTCTCTCTCTTTCTCTCTCTCTGCCCCTCCTGCATGCACACTCTCTTTCTCTCTCTCAAAATAAATAAACAAAGAATTTTTTAAAAGATAATAACCCAATTCAGAAATGGGCAAAAGGTCTGAACAGATACCTCACCGGTAAAGATACACAGATGGCAAATAATCATATAAAATGATGCCCAGCATCGTATGTCATCCGGGAACTGCAAATTAAAACAGAGAGGTACTACTACATATTGTTAGACTGGCTAACATCAAAAAAATTAATAATAAACCTGATAGTACCAAAAGCTGACAAGAATGTGCAGCACCAGGAACTCTTATTTTTTGTTGGTGGGAATGCAAAATGGTACAGTCACTTTAAAAGACAATTTGGCAGTTCCTTACAAAGCTAAATAGAGCCTTACTGTATGATCCAGCAATCACATTTCTCTAAGTATTTACCCAAATGAGTTGAAAACTACATCCACACAAAAACCTGCACACAAATGTTCATAAGAGCTTATTCATAGTTGCCCAAAACTGGAAGTAACCAAAATGTCCCTCAAAAGGTGAATGGATAAACTGTGATGCATCAATTCAATGGAATAGTATTCAGCAAGAAAAAGAAATGACCTATGAAGCCAAGAAAAGATATAGAGGAAACTTAAATACATATTGCTTAGTCAAAGAAACCTGTCTGAAAAGGTTACATACTATATGTTTCCAACTAAGTAACATTCTGGCAAAGGTAAAACTATAGAGATAGTAAAAAGATCAATGGTTTTCAAGGGCTTAGAGTAGAGAGGGAATGATAAATATGTAGAGCACAGGGGGTTTTTAGGCCAGTAAACCTATTCTGTATGATGCTATAATGCTGGATACATGACATGGCATATTTGTCAAAACTCATAGAACTTCACAACACCAAGAGTGAACTTTAACATAAACTATGGACTCTAATCAATAATAATGTATCAATATTGGCTCATCAACTGTAACAAATGTACCTCACTAAGTAGTAATAGTAAATGGAAACTGACCACAGGAGAGGAAACTCTGTGTGCAAACTGCTCAACTTTCTGTAAGACTAAAACATCTGTAACAAACAAAGTCTACCAATTTAAAAAACATATTCTGTTCAGTGAAATATCTAATAAAATTGTAATATTAAAAAACAAAAAATGGGCAAGGGTTTAGACATTTCTCTAAATAAAATATACAAGGGGCGCCTGGGTGGCGCAGTCGGTTAAGCGTCCGACTTCAGCCAGGTCACAATCTCGCGGTCCGTGAGTTCGAGCCCCGCGTCGGGCTCTGGGCTGATGGCTCGGAGCCTGGAGCCTGTTTCCAATTCTGTGTCTCCCTCTCTCTCTGCCCCTCCCCCATTCATGCTCTGTCTCTCTCTGTCCCAAAAATAAATAAACGTTGAAAAAATAAATAAATAAATAAATAAAATAAAATATACAAATAACCAATAAACATATGAAAAGATGTTCAACATCGCTAATCACTAGGGAAATGCAAATCAAAACCACAATGAAATTCCACTTCACATCTATTAGGATGACTATTTTATTTTTAATTTTTTTTCAACGTTTTTTTATTTATTTTTGGGACAGAGAGAGACAGAGCATGAACGGGGGAGGGGCAGAGAAAGAGGGAGACACAGAATAGGAAACAGGCTCCAGGCTCCGAGCCATCAGCCCAGAGCCCGACGCGGGGCTCGAACTCACGGACCGCGAGATCGTGACCTGGCTGAAGTTGGACGCCTAATCGACTGCGCCACCCAGGCGCCCCGTAGGAAGACTATTTTAAAAAAAGGAAAATAACAAGTATTGGAGAGGATGTGAAGCAAGTGGAACTCTTGTGTCTTGCAGGTACAAGTGTAAAGTGATGTCGTCACTATGGAAAACAGCTTGCCAGTTCCTCATATTAAACAGAGTTACCATATGACCCAGCAATTACACTCCTAGGTATATACCCAAGGAAAATGAGCACATATGCATACACACACACACACACGCACACACACACACATGCACACACACACGCACACACACACATGCACACACACACAAATGTGTACACCAGTGGTCATGGCAGCATTATTCATAATGGGCAAAAAGTGGAAACAGGCCAAATGTCTCCAGTGATTAATGAATAAATAAAATGTGGCATATCCATATAATAGAATATTACTTGCCAATAAAAAGAATGAAGTACGGATACCCTGCAACCATAAAAACATTACGCTGAGTAAAAGAAGCTAACACAAAAGACCTCATACTATATGATTCCATTCATATGAAATAGGCAAATTTATAGAAACAGAAAGCAGACTAGCAGTTGCCTAGCACTATGGGGAAATGAGAAGTGACTGCTGGTGAACACAAGATGTCTTTTGCATGTGATGGAAATGTCCTAAACTTAAAGTGACTGCAAAACTCTATGAACATAGTATATACCATTGAATTGTACGCTTTCATTTTAATGAAGCTGAGCTTATCAATTGTAGTTGGCCCTTGAGTCATGTGGCCCCTATGCAATCAAAAATCTGTGTATAAATTTTGAATCCCAAAAAAACTTAATTGCAGTTCACCCTTGAACAACATGGGTTTGAACTGCATGGGTCTACTTGTGCATAGTTAATAGTTACTACTGTTAGCAATTAACTTTTGGGGGAGTCAAAAGTTATACGCAGATTTTCAACTGCATAAGGGGTTGGTGCCCTTAAGCCCTGTGTTGTTCAAGAGTCAACTGTACTAATAGCCTACTGTTGACTGGAAGCCTTACCAATAATGTAAATAGTTGATTAATATGTATTTTGTATATTATACATATTATACTGTATTCTTATAAAGTGGGCTAGAGAAAAGATTATTAAGGAAGTCATAAGGAAAATACATTTATAGTAGTGTACTGTAAAAAAAAACAAACAAACCTGTGTATAAGTAAGTGGATTCACACATTTCAAACCTGTGTTGGTCAAGGGTCAACTGAATTTCCTTCATGAATAATGTCTTCGGTATTGTATCTAAAAAGTCATCACCATACCCAAGGTCACCTAGGTTTTGTCCTATGTTATCTTCCAGTAGTTGTATATTTTTTCATTTTATATATAAGTTTATGATCCATTTGTAATTAGTTTTTGTAAAGGGCATAAAGTCTGTGTCTAGATTCACTTTTTTGCACATGGATGTCCAGTTGTTCCATCATCTTTTGTTGAAGAGACTATCTTTGCTCAATTGTACTGCCTTGACTCCTATGTGAAAGATCAATTGATTATATTCATGAGGGTCTATTTTTGGGCCCTCTATTCTGTTCCACTGATCTAGTTGTCAATACCTTGACCAATATCACAATGTCTTGATTAGCTTCACAGTAAATCTTGAAGGTGGGTAGGGTCTGTCCTCCAACTTTGTTCTTCTCATTCAATATCATGTTGGCTATTCTGGGTCTTTTGTCTCTTCATATAAAGTTCAGAATCAGTATGTTGATACCCATAAAATTACTTGCTGGAATTTTGATTGGGATTGCATTTAATCTATATATTAAGTTGGGAAGAACTGACATCTAGACAATATTGAGTTTTCCTATCTGTGAACGTGGAATATTTCTCTATTCAGTTCTTCTTTTATTTCATTCACCAGAGTTTCTAAAATTTTCCTCATAAAGATAATGTATATATTTTGTTAGCTTTATCCCTAAGTATTTCATTTTGGGAGTGCTAATGTAAATGGTAGTGTGTTTTTAACTTCAAATTCCATTTTTTCATTGTTAGTATACAGGAAAACAATTGACTTTTGCATATTAACCTCCATCCTATAACCTTCCTATAATCACTGATTAGTTCCAGGAGTTTTTGTTAATTCTTTGAGATTTCCTGTGCAAACAATCATATCACCCATGAACAAAGACAGTTTTATGTCTTCCTTCTCAATCAGTACAGTTTTTATTAGCTTTTCTTGACTTGTTGCATTAGCTAAGACTTCTAGTACAAGGTTGAAAAGGAGTAATGAGAGGAAACATCTTTGCCTTGTACCTTATCTTAGTGGGAAAGCTTCAAGTTTCTCAATATTAAGTATGGTTTTAACTGTAAGTTTCCACTGATACTTCTTATCAAGTTGAGACAGTTCTCCTATAATCCTAGTTTACTGAAAATTTTTATTATGAGTGGGTGTTGGATTTTGTCATATGCTATTTCTGTATTTATTGATATGATCATGTGATTTTTTTCTATTTTGATCTGTTTATGTGATGAATTATATTAATTAATTTTGAAGTGTTGAACCAGCCTTGAATACCTGTGATAAATTACTCTTGATCATGGTATATAATTCTTTTTATACTATTTTGGATTCAATTTGCTAATTAATTGATTTTCAAATGTTGAACCAGATCAAATGGCTTTTGATCATGGTATATAATTCTTTTTATACTTTATTGAATTCAATTTGATAATATTTTATTGAAGATTTTTACATCTGTGTTCATAAGAGATGTTGATCTGTAGTCTTCTTTTCTTTTAATATCTTTGTCTGGTTTGGGTATTATGGTAATGCTGACCTCGTCGAATAAGTTAAATGTATTCCCTCTGCTTCTATCTTCTGAAAGAGATTATAGAAAACTGGCAAAATTTCTTCCTTAAATGTTTTATAGAATGCACCAGGAATCTATCTGGGCCTGGTGCTTTTTTGAAAGTTATTTATTAGTTCAATTTCTTTAACAGATTTATGACTATTTGGGTCATCTGTTTCTTCTTGTGTGAGATTTGGCACATTGTATCTTTCAAGGAATTGGTCCATTTCATTTAGGTTATCAAATTTGTGGGCACAGAGTTGTTCATAATATTCTTTTGTTGTCCTTTTAATTTTCCTTGAATCTGTAGTGATGTCCCTCTTTTATTTCTGATAGTAGTAATTTGTGTCCTCTCTTTTTTCCCCTTAGTTAGCCTGTTTAAGTCTTACTGATTTTATTGATATTTTCAAAGAACCAGCTTATGGTTTCATTGATTTTTTATTTTCAATTTTATTGGTTTCTGCTCTAATTCTTATTATCTCTTTTTTTCTGCTTACTTTGGATTTAATTTGGTCTTCTCTTATAGTTTCCCAAGTTGGAAACTTCAGTAATTGCTTTTAGACCTTTTTTTCTTATATATGCACTCAATACTATAAATTTCCCTTTAAGCACTGCTCCCACTACATCCAACAAATTTTGGTAAGTTGTGTTTTAATTTTCATTTTGTCCAAAATATTTTTAAATTTTTCTTGATATTTCTTCTTTAATCTATGTGTTATTTATGTGTTGTTTAGTCCCCACGTATTCAGGATTTCCAGTTTTCTATTATTGGTTTCTAGTTTGATTCCATTATGGTCTGAAAACAAACAGTGTAGAATTTCTGTTCTTTCAGTTAAGGTACGTTTTATGGCCCAGAATGTGGTCTATCTTGGTGAATGTTCCATGTGAGCTTGAGAAAAATGTGTATCCTGCTGCTGTTGGATGAACATTTATATCCATTTGATAGATGGTGTTGTTAAGTTCAACTATGTCTTTACCTATTCCCTGTCTGCTGAATCTGTCCCTTTCAGAAAGAAGAGGTTGAAGTCTCCAATTCTGATAGTGGATCTATTTCTCCTTTCACTTTTGCCTCAGGTAGTTTCATGCTGTGTTGTTAGGTGCATATACATTAAGAAGTTATATCTTATTGGAGAATTGACCCCTTTATCATTATGCAGTGCCCTTATTTATATCTGATAACTTTTTTTGCTTTGAAGTCTGCTCTGTCTGAAATTAATAGAGCTATTGCTCCTTTTTAAAACTAGCGTTAGCATGATATATTTTTCTCCCTCTACCTTTAATCTATATGTATCTTTATATTTATGGTGGCTTTCTTATAGTTAACACATAGTTGGGGCATGTTTTCATTTAACTCTGACAATACATTAATTGATGCATTTAGACCATTGACACTCAAAGTGATTATTGACATAGTTGGGTTAATATCTACCACATTCATTTCTGTTTTCTATTTATTGCCCTTGTTCTTTGTTCCTATTTTTGTCTTCTACTCTTTTTCTGCCTTTTGTGGTTTTAACTGAGCAGTCTATATCATTCCATTCTCCTTTCTTAGCATATCAGTAATGCTTTTTTACTTTTTCAGTGGCTGCCCTAGAGTTTGCAATATTTACGTACAACTAATCTAAGTCCACTTTCAAATAGCACTATACCACTTCACGAGTGATGTGAATACCTAAAATAACAAAATAATCCTAATTCCTTTCTCCTATCCCTTGTACCATTGCTGTCATTCATTTCAGTTATATATAAACATACATAAGCATATACAATTGACCTTTGAGCAACACTGGTTTAAGTTGTGCAGGTCCACTTATATGCAGATTTTTTACAGTACCGTAAATGGATTTTTTATTCCTTATGATTCGCTTTTTTTCTTATGATTTTCTTTTTTTTAATTTTTTTTCAATGTTTTTATTTTTTTTATTTTTGGGACAGAGAGAGACAGAGCATGAACGGGGGAGGGGCAGAGAGAGAGGGAGACACAGAATCGGAAACAGGCTCCAGGCTCCGAGCCATCAGCCCAGAGCCCGACGCCAGGCTCAAACTCACGGACCGTGAGATCGTGACCTGAGCTGAAGTCGGACGCTTAACCGACTGCGCCACCCAGGCGCCCCTTTTCTTATGATTTTCTTAATAACACTATCTTTTCCCTAGCTCACTTTATTGTGAGAATATAATATATATAACATACAAAATATGTTAATTGACCACTTATGTTATTAGTAAGACTTCCAGTCAACAGTAGGCTATTAGTAGTTAAGTTTTGGGGCAATAAAAAGTTATACATAGATTTTCAACTGTGCCCTTAACCCCCAAATTAGCAACAAATTCCCTCAATTAGTCTGAGAAAGTCTATTTCTTCACTTTTAAACAATAGTTTTGCAGGGTACAGAATTCTGGTTCTGATTTATTCTCTCTACATTTCAAATGTTTCACTTCACTCTCTTCCTGGTTGCATAGTTTCTGAGAAGAGGTCAGATGTAATTCTTACTTTGCTCTTCTATAGGTAAGGTGTTTTTTTCCTTTGGCTTCTGGTACTTTTTCTTTATCTTTGATTTTCTGTAATTTGAAAATAACATACCTAGGTGTAGGAGCTTGATTTTATTTATTTATTTATTTATTTATTTATTTATTTATTTAGCATATTACTGAGCTTCCTGGATCTATGGTTTGATGTCTGATATTAATTTGGAGAAATTATCAATCATTGTTGATTCAAATATTTCTTCTGTTCCTTTCTCTCTTTCTTTTCTCCCTCTGGTATTCTGATTATGTGTATGTTACATCTGTTGTAGTTGTACCACAGTCATTGGGTATTCTGTTATATGTTCTTCAGTCTTCATTCTCTCCCTCTCTCTTTTTGGTTTTTGAGAATTGTACTGATATATCCTCTAGTTCAGAGACTCTCCTCAGCCATGTTTAGTTTACTAATACAAAAGGCATTCTTCATTTCTGTTATAGTGTTTTTTTTTTTTTTCTGGCATTTGGGAGGGGGTGCTTTTTCTTAGGATTTCCATCTGTCTGCTTACATTGCTTCTCTGTTTTGCATGCTATTTTATTCATTACAGTCCTTAGTACATTAGTCAGAGGTGTTTAAAATTCCTAGTCTGCTAATGCCAACATCCCTGCCATGTTTGGTTTTGATGTTTGCTCTGTCTTTTCAAATTGTGTTTTTTGCCTTTTTATATGCCTGTAATTTTTTCTTGATAGCCAGACATGATGTAATGGGTAAAAAGAAGTGCTGTAAATAGGCCTTTAGTCATGTGGTGGTAAGATGTAGTGAGGAAAGGAAGCATTCTATAGTCTTATGATTACATTTCAGCTTATGCCTCTAGACTGTGAACTTCACAAGCATTTCTCAGGTTTTTCTCCCTTTAGGTGGGACAGGATGGCTAGAATGGGCTAGAGTTGGGTATTTCTCCTCCTCAGGTCAGTTAGGCCCTGGTTAACTAGTTTCCTCTGAAGGCGGGGCTTGTTAACAGGAAAAGAATGCTCTCATGTATTTCAAATGTTTCCTTTTCTCCTCACCCTGTTGGAAGTTCCAGGGGATTTTTCTGATATTGCTGTGAGAATCTAATTGAGCTCCTGAAAGTAAATCTCACAGTATTATAGGGACTCCCTTTGACTCGGTCCCCCTGTAGTTTTTAACTCTCGGAATTCTACACTGAGCCTCCAACAACTTGTTACCTCATCACTGGTTCCGAGAAGACATCCGCTCATGGGTCTCTGCTCTAGGAACCTGTGATTAACTCTACTTGCCTATCTGTCTCTCCAACTTTGGGGCTAGCAGTTTCTTATGAATCCAAGAAGAACTGTTAATATTTCAGTCTTTTTACTTTTACTTATTACTTATTGATGTGGTGATGACTTCCAAGCTACTTACATGAGGAATGAGAAGTTGGAATTCCAAAGCCCAAATTATATACTTTAAGTAGGTGAATTTTACGATATGTGGACTATATCTCAATAAAGATGTCAAAGTTTTGGGAAAGGAAAAGCTGGAAAAGTTCCCCCTACATTCTGGAGTTTCTAACTTTAACATAAAGATTGAAATTTGAGAAGAAATCCATTCCTGCCTCCTTCTACCAAATACCAACTCTTTATTTATTTGTTTGCTTGTTTTTTAACTGTTTATTTGTTTTGGGGGGAGAGACAGAGAGACAGAGAATAAGCAGGAGAGAGGCAGAGAGAGAAGGAGACACATAATCCGAAGCAGGCTCCAGGCTCTGAGCTGTCAGGACAGAATCTAATGCAGGGCTCAAGCTCATGAACCATGAGATGATGACCTGAGCCAAAGTCAGATGCTCAACTGACTGAGCCACCTAGGCACCTCTCAACTCTTTTTTTAAAAAAATATTTTATTATTAGGGGTGCCTGGGTGGCTCAGTCGGTTCAGCGTCTGACGTCGGCTCAGGTCATGATCTCGTGGTCTGTGAGTTTGAGCCCCGCTTCGGGCTCTGTGCTGACAGCTCAGAGCCTGCAGCCTGCTTCAGATTCTGTGTCTCCCTCTCTCTGTGCCCCTCCCCCTCTCATGCTCTGTCTTTCTCTCTGTCAAAAATAAACATTAAAAAAATAATAATAGGGGCGCCTGGGTGGCGCAGTCGGTTAAGCGTCCGACTTCAGCCAGGTCACGATCTCGCGGTCCGTGAGTTCGAGCCCCGCGTCAGGCTCTGGGCTGATGGCTCGGAGCCTGGAGCCTGTTTCCGATTCTGTGTCTCCCTCTCTCTCTGCCCCTCCCCCGTTCATGCTCTGTCTCTCTCTGTCCCAAAAATAAATAAAAACGTTGAAAAAAAAATTAAAAAAAATAATAATAAAACTTTATTTTTAAGTAATTTCTATATCCAATGTGGGGCTCAAACTTACAACTCCAAGATCAAGAGTCACATGCTCTACCAACTGAGCCAGCCAAGTGCCCCTACCCAAAACCAACTCTTAAGTCTTCATTGAAAGTGTTAATGACTTACTGTATTAATTAGTCTACTTTAAGTAGGTAAAAGCAAGGAAATGTCACTGTTACTTATAGTCTTATCCCAAGACACTTGATCCTTTAGACTCCTTTTTCTGTCCAGGGATCAATCATGCCCAGGAGTTTCTGGAAAACTATGTAAGCACAAATCAAGGAAATACTATCTCAAAAGGCACGTAGGGAACTTTCAAGTCAGTTGGGGGTGGGAGTGCCAGAACAGAAGCATTTTCTCAGAAGTACTTAGGCCTTGCTTATGGTCATCTTAGTGCAATCTCCAAACTTGAAGATGTTATTTTCTGAGAATTATGCTAGTAAAAACCAACACAAAATAGAGACAGCTGATGGGAAAAATACATCATATTGAGAAATAGCTATAAATGTCTTCCACTTTTTAAAATGACTTTAATTAATTAATTAATTAATTAAGAGTGTGTGCAAGCAGAGGAGGGGCATAGAGAGAGGGCAAGAGAGAATCCCAAGCAGGCTCCACACTGTCAGCTCAGAGCTAGAATCAAGAGCCATCCAGGTGCCCCTATATAAATGTCTTCCTAATAAGAATCTTGAGAAATCCCTATTCATTATTAATTCATACATTCAACAAACATTTATTGAGGACTCATTATATGCTAGCCACTGTGCCAGGTAATGAGTTATAATAAACTCTTACAAGTTTAAATCTGGAGGGACTATCAAAGGTTCACAGGAAGTTTACATTTCACTGGACCTGGGATACAATTAAAGAAATAAATAACCCAACTAATAATTATAATGTATCAAATTCTTATGACATGAATATATTAGTTGAGGGTAAATGAATTAAGAGAAAATAGAACCTGGATAGTAAGAATTTGGCACTGTTTATTTGTACTGTTCCTGAGTAAAACACTAAGGGATACAAATATTCCAGCATTAGAGAGATGGATGAGATAATGAAACGGTGATTAGCTCTTTAAAAATAGATTTTCTTATCAGGAGTCTATAGATGCTGGAGAGGATGTGGAGAAATGGGAACCCTCTTGCACTGTTGGTGGGAATGCAAATTGGTGCAGCCACTCTGGAAAACAGTGTGGAGGTTCCTCAAAAAAATAGACCTACCCTATGACCCAGCAATAGCACTGCTAGGAATTTACCCAAGGGATACAGGAGTACTTATGCATAGGGGCACTTGTACCCCAATGTTTATAGCAGCACTCTCAACAATAGCCAAATTATGAAAAGAGCCTAAATGTCCATCAAGTGATGAATGGATAAAGAAATTGTGGTTTATATACACAATGGAGTACTACATGGCAATGAGAAAGAATGAAATATGGCCCTTTGTAGCAACATGGATGGAACTGGAGAGTGTGATGCTAAGTGAAATAAGCCATACAGAGAAAGACAGATACCATATGTTTTCGCTCTTATGTGGATCCTGAGAAACTTAACAGAAACCCATGGGGGAGGGGAAGGAAAAAAAAAAAAGAGGTTAGAGTGGGAGAGAGCCAAAGCATAAGAGACTCTTAAAAACTGAGAACAAACTGAGGGTTGATGGGGGGTGTGGGGGGGGGTGGGTGATGGGTATTGAGGAGGGCACCTTTTGGCATGAGCACTGGGTGTTGCATGGAAACCAATTGGACAATAAATTTCATATATTGAAAAAATAAAAATAAAAATAAATAAATAAAAATAGATTTTATTTAATTTTAATCCTAAATTCCAAGACCGTATGTTTCACTTTTACCTACTTTTCTGTTTATCAACCAACTTTTAAATTTCAAATATAGTTTCTAAGGAATGTGAACAACTTGTAAAGGGTATTTTAGCTGGCTATGGTTGATTTATCTTACATATCAAAATTTGGATGCATAATTTTATGGTAGATTGATGATGGGAGAGAATTTTGAGATCTGGGCAGTTGTAGGAAATATGACATATGTCCAACCCTCATCCCTCTAATGGGGGAGGCTGAGAAGCATCCCTCAGAACAGGTACATGAAGCCTACAGGTAAACACAGTATGGTGGCTAAGGAAGAGGGGGTTGAGGAAGAGGTCTAAACATTGCCATACAAACTAGGGTGCCTAAGAAAAGTGTCAGGAGTAAATTGCACAGCTTATTAGAGTTTAGGACCAGGAATTACAAGAGCAAAGCAGCAAGTTAGATAGACAAAAAAAGAGATGAGACCAAAAAATTCTCCAGGCAAACAAACTAAGCCAGCAGCTGAATTTGAACTCATTCCAAGATTACTTTCATTGCTGGTGTGGTTTAATGGGGCTGAAAAAGGAT
Source organism: Herpailurus yagouaroundi (assembly GCF_014898765.1). Classification (NCBI taxonomy): domain Eukaryota; kingdom Metazoa; phylum Chordata; class Mammalia; order Carnivora; family Felidae; genus Herpailurus; species Herpailurus yagouaroundi. The sequence goes on from NW_024412407.1 coordinate 6,778,255, forward strand.
ACCCTGGACACTTCCTCTAAAGGAGAAAGCTGAAATGTCCTCGGTTTGCACTGGGGCCCTCTGATAGGCTTCTCAAGGGGGCCTATGCCTGTTCTAATGATTTAGGTAACTAGGGGGCTGGTGGAAATCTAGAACTTTGTCCAACTATAATCAGCTTTATTCAGTTGTTGTGGTTGGTAGCTAAAATTCAGAATTTAGAGGACTTGGCAGACAATGATGGGAGAAAAAAAGGACTGAACCCAAAAGAAGGCCAGCTGGACTGAGAAGCCCATGTGGTTAAAATCCACTATTTCTTCTTTCTTGTACTATCTGGTGGTGGTCTTCCTGTTTTCAGCATGTCAGGAAAAGCTAATATGCACATAGAAATGCCAAATGATATCTCACCTCATATGTCATGCCTTGGTAACAAACAATGAAAGGCATATTCTTTATATTAAACAGGAAGAACAGGAAGGTATTTAGAAGGTCCTCTTGGACTTCACAGAACTCTCCAGATACCAGTGAGCTACTGAGATGTTGGCATGAAGTCTAGGCAGAGAGTAGGTGCAAAAATTATAGTTATTATAAAAGAAGGCATTCTGGAGGAGAGAAGGGTCCAAAGATGTTTAAAGACAATTCTGCAACACCTAGATAGGTGCTTTCCTCTGCTTTATTTTCCTTCAAAGCACTTATCACTACTTGATTTATTTGTTTATTATCTGTTTTCCTCACTAGAATGTAAGCTCCATGAGGACAGATCTTTTTTTTTTTTTTCTCCATCCTGGATCCCCTTGAGTCTAGAACAGTGCCTACCATGTAATAGGTGCTCAGTATTTGCTGACTGAATGTGTGAAACCTAGAGTAATGCTATTTCCTATTCTTCTGGGTTAGAGTCATATCTGGACAACTGCCATACCTACTTCTCATTCCCAAATGTCCTGGTACACCATTACTAGCATCCTGAGCTAGTAGGGCACTTCAGTAAACCAGCTGAAGTATTCTAAAGTATGTGGTTCATATGCCCTGACCATTAGCTCTGCTAAGTAGTGGGTAGGTAAATGAAGATATAGAAAGCTTTGGACAGTACCCTCCAAACCAGTATAAAGCTAGACATTATTACCAGAAAGTTGAGTAGATCATGAAGACAGAACATCTCTTTGACAATGATTACCTAACGCTGGCACAGATTGGGGGGGGGGCAATAAAGAGGATGATGTATGCCATACTCATGAGCCCATTCATTACCACAAGGATGGTGTCATGACTATGGAATGGGTACAGATCTACATTTAGACCACTGTGATGAGATGATGAAGATGATGTTAAGGATGCTAGTAATGGTGTACCAGGACATTTGGGAAAGAGAAGTAGGTATGGCAGTTGTCCAGGTATGACTCTAACCCAGAAGAATAGGAAATAGCATTACTCTAGGTTTCACACATTCAGTCAGCAAATACTGAGCACCTATTACATGGTAGGCACTGTTCTAGACTCAAGGGGATCCAGGATGGAGAAAAAAAAAAAAAAGATCTGTCCTCATGGAGCTTACATTCTAGTGAGGAAAACAGATAATAAACAAATTAATCAAGTAGTGATAAGTGCTTTGAAGAAAAATAAAGCAGAGCAAAGAAGCAGAGTGACAGGGGCACCTGGGTGGCTCTGTCAGTTAAGCATCTGACTCTTGGTTTTGGCTCAGGTCATGATCTTGTGGTTTGTGAGTTCAAGCCCTGTGTTGGGCTCTGTGCTGGCAATGTGGAGCCTGCTTGGGATTCTCTCTCTCTCTCTGTCTCCCTCTCTGCCAATTCCCTGCTGTACACCTGCTCCCTCTTAAATAAGTAAACTTAAAAAAAAAAAAAAAGCAGAGTGACAGAGGTGCTATCTTAAATAGGGTGGACTGGAAAAACCTTGCTGAGATGACATTCTAGGAAGAGGTTTGAACATACAAGAAAGAAAACCATGCTACCTTTAGGGAACAGCTTTCAGATAGGGAGAATAGCAAATGCAAAGGTTCTAAAGCAGGAATAAGGTAGGAGTGTCATACCAGAGGATCACTAAGATTTCCTTTGGACTTGACTCAGAATTGGAAATGGGCTACAATGATGTGGTGGGTTGATGTTGTGAAATACATGCAGCAATTGGGTATGAGCCTCTCTCTGAGTTGGAACATCTATCTGGTCCTCTCACTCCTACAAAACTCCTAGATCTCATCTAGTAATTATCTGTTTCCTTCCACCAGAATGGAAAACTCCTTAAGGAGAGACCCTGGGCATAGACAGTAAACCACTGTCTGCACTGGAGAGTCATCTTTGGCTCTGGCTGGGAGAGGATGACTCCTGGAGACAGAGCAGCCGCCACCAGCCACTGATACTAATGTTTCTGATGTAGGGCACTGGTTTTAAGACAATGCCAGTCTAGCAGATTCAGCATCATCTGGATATTTGTCAGAAATGCAAATTCTTGGGTCTGACCTGGAACCTACTGAATCAAAAACTCTAGGGGTGGGGTCTCAGCAATGTAGTTTAACAAACCCTCCAGGTATTCTGATGCACGATAAAGTTTGAGAACAATTGTTCCAAGTTGTGGAGGTCTGAGAACACCATCACTTGAAAAATGACCTTGCATGCCAAAAAGGCTTGAATAGGTCCTATGAAGTCATTTTCACCAATTACTATCAAATTCTTGGGAAAGCTAGCTCAGGAAAGAAGTCACAGATGTCCAGATGACCTCTACTATAGGCTGAAGGCACTAACTTCAAGCCTTAATTAAGGCAGAGGAAAATAAACTCTTCAGCTAAGATATGTAGCCTCAAGCTTAGACCAGATAAACTTTTTCTTTCCTTAAAGAGGTAAGCTTTGAGGGGGGGGGGTATCAGAACAGAGAAGACAAATAATAATTACATAAGACAATCCTGGGAGTCTTCCACTTCAGATCTACTAATACCTCATCAAGCATGTGAAAGGGTTAGATGTCTTAGTAAGCACTATATTCCAAGGAATATATATTTAGTTCTTAAATCTATTTATCTGGGTTGACTTGAGAGGCAGTTTGATAGGGGACCACCCAGAGCAGGGTGGCCTAAGAGGATGCATGAGATTTTCTCTATTAATCAATAAAATATGGGGGGGGGAAAGTGTTCCACAGGTCTAATGGTATCCTTGCATATTTGACTGAAAGAAGAGAATTTGTAAGGCTATTTTCTTACTCAATGATCTTCCCAATTCAGTTTACATTTGAAGAGCCCTGAGAGTTTCAGCTTCATGAAAACTTAAGTTCTCTGCAGCTAGTCCTAGAAGGTTGGGATCAGGAGATCAATGCTGAATGGCAACTAGTTGAGACTAAGATGATCTTTATAGAGGCAGAACCCCCACTGATTTTCCTTCAACAAGGGTACAGGTTCTTGGATCACTTATAACATGGCATCTGTATATGGAGAATCTTGTGTCTGATGCAGAAAACAGTATAGCCTGCTTGGAAGAAACTTTGGCTATGGTGACATCTTTACGTATCAGTTGCATTCACAGTGTTGGAGAAACTTTGCATCCTGGTCTGCATAAACCAGGGCGTGAGCAGGTTTGATGGTCTCACTGTTAAAAGAACAGAATGGTGGGGGAACTTCGGCAATGCTGGTGACAGATAGCCTAACTGAAGTGAGGAATCTGGTAGTAAGGTCTTACCCTTCCAAGGAGAAGTGGTAACACAGGGGCAGATGGGTGTCTGGTATGCTCCCTCATTTGCAGCCCGATATGTAGTCATCTCAGGGGTCACAGGTTATTAAGGCCGGCTGTCCATCAGTGAACAGGAGTGGTATATGCAGAGGAGAGGCTCTAGGTCTAGTGGGCAGCTGGATCCGCTGGACCAGAGTCTGGCCCACAAAGCTACCTGCTGCCCGTGAGCCATTCTGCTGGAGATGATGGTCTTACACTCTCGGCTCCCCGGGAATTCTAACCACCATTCTTTGCAAAGGTTAGGGCCTAGGTGACTCACTCCTTTGCTGTGCCCCAGTGTGGGAACCAATGGCTTCCCTATGTTAGGAACTGACCCTCTAAAGGCCAGAAACACACACACACACACACACACACACACACACACACACACACAGCCTGCCTCATCATAATACAGGCAGAGCTGTCTATTCTAATGTGCAGGGATTTGGAGAAAATAGTAACTGCAGCTGCTTCCCTGCCAAGTGTGAGATTAGAAACAAAATGTGTTCCATTTTTCTTCAGGATTAGAGCTCAGCATGTCCACATATAGCTTCACTTGGGGCAAGAAGCTGACCATCCTAGAAGGAGTCCCTATGCATTCTTCAGGCTGGCAGCAGCAGCAGCAGCTGAGGGACGCCAGGCCAGGTTTTGGGGGTGTTTTGGCATCAGTAGCTCTGGGCTCACCTCTGCCAACCATGCTATTTGATGGCATGATTTCCTCACTCATGCCCTACGTGAGGAATGGAGCAAGGCAGTGACATTTCCCATCCCACCAGATCAGGTGACCACTCTTGCCCCCTCCAATTCATTCTTCAACCCAGGGGCCAGACCTGTCACTCTTCAGTGATTTGACCTAGAAGGCATAGCATGATTTGGCTCTTATACTATCCTTATAGTTCACTCTCCAGCTACTCTTCCCTCACCCAAGTTCTACTGGTCTTCTCTATTCCTCTAATGAGCCAAACTCCTTCTCAACTCAGATTCTACTGTCCTCTTTCCCAAAAAGCTTTTCTACCCCCTCTTCCTGGCTAAGTCACACTCATCTTTCAGGACTTCCTTAGAAAAGGTGTTTCCAACCTCTCAGGCCAGGTTAGGTACCCTGTTTTTACATTCTAATTATGTGATATTATTGTTTTCCATGGTACTAGGACCATTCGAATAATCCCACTGTGTGTGATTATGTGATTACTTCTTACTCCCACAAGACTAAAACTTCATGCAAGTAGGCAATGTACTTGTTTTGTTTGCTGCTTTATTCCCAGTGCCAACTATAGTGCCGGACATAGTATGCGCTCGACCTATTTTCTTGGAAGGAATAAAAAGGAGGGAAGTAGAGAAGGAGGAAGAAAAGGAGGAAGGGAAGAAGGAAGGAAGGAAACAAAGGGAAGCAGGCAGGGAGAGAGGCAGATAAGGAGGAACAGAGGTCCCAATATTGATTCTTCATCTCTAGTGGGAAAGCTGGAAGGATTCACTGTAGCTCTTACCTGGGGTCTCAGTGCTTAAAGACAGAAGTTAACATCAGAATTTTTTTCCATGGGATAATGCTGAGTTCAAACCACAGAAGCAGGTCCAAATGAGTCATCAGAGCTAAGAGGGTCTGAAGTGAGTATTAGGTATAGAGCAAAATGAGAATGAGAAAAGCAGGGAAGATAAAGGAATAAGAAATAATCTATACAAATTCAAGGAACTGTAGGACAAGGCCACCAGCTGGGCTTATTTCTTATACCTAACAGCTGTTTATGGATGGGCAAAGCAAGTCTGATTAAAGGGACACAGACCCCACATCGTTGTCATATATAGATACATATTACTCCAAAGTCATCATAAGTTGATATTCTTGTGTATAAACCATTTTCTTGTGAGTATGGTTAACTCTAGGTTCACTTATGAGACTGAATTAAGCTATAGTTTATGCATTTCAAAGCTTAGGACTGGCTCTTGGACCATAGTGCCCTGCCTACATGGTGCCCTGCTAGAGTTCAGTGAAGCTCTGCCTAAGCAGTCAGTTGGTCCCTCCCTTCCCTACATCTCTGTGGCATCCTCTTTTGAAATTCAACATTTTGAACCAAAGGTATCCAGCCCTTCACTTACTTACTTCACTTACTCACTCGCTCATTTCAAACCAAAGGTATCAAGCACTTCACTTACTCACTTACTCAAAACTATCAAGCTCTTCACTTAACTCCCTTCTTGATCAGAGGCTCCTGGGGGAAAGGGAAAATGCTAGTTTATGTTCACAGCTATTGAGCCTAGAATAATGACTTTGAATAGTAACTGCTCAAAAGATTATTGGATAAATGCTGCAATATATTTCACAGGTACTGAGAGTGATTATTCCAATGAATTTAAGTTCTTGAGGAAGATCACTTTAGACTTGAATTTCTCCCTGAAATATAAGGAGTTGGACTAAATAATCTGGACTAAATAATCTGTCAAACTGTAAACTATTAGAAAAATGACAAGGTTATGTCTTATATGTATAATTTGTACAATGTCTCTATCATTTCTAGTCTATTTTGGGGCACATGTGGGAATGCAATGTTTGCAGTGAACTGACTCCAATATAGATGTATTTCATTTGAGAGGAAGCCTAGGGATGTGCTTCCAATGTTTCATATAAATTGTGAGTTAAACACTATTTAAAATATACAACAGAAATTTGTTACTAAATGGATTCCTAAGGTGAGTAGTTTTTACAATATTTGGAATCACTTTGCAATATAATAACTCCTTTATATAATCCATTGAGTTTCACATTTTTACATATCCAGGTTGCTAATAATAGTATAACTAGATTAGTGCCTTACAGTTATGAGCCAGTTGAATTACTATTGACTAAATTAAGGTGTTCTTCATAGAGAGAACTGTCCCTCTTTCTAGTTTCCCAGATGATCTCCTACTTTCTCTATGTCCCCTCCACACACACACACACACACACACACACACACACACACACACACACACACACTTTCTCCCTTGTGTCTTAATTCATATTTCAAATTTGGTAGTTGTATCCTAATTTATAATGTATGCATAAAATTCATTTTCCAACACTCCTTTCCACCTCTCCCCACCCCCTTGTTTAACTACATGCCTCACCAATTTTCAAAATAGGTATGCCTTCCACAGTGTCTGGACCATCCGTAGCATGTAGATACTTCATGTTGTCTATCTCAGGTGGTGGCTTTTGTATGAGCATGCTGGAAGTTGAAGCTTCTCTCCCTGAAAAGCAGTATCTCTAGGTTACTTGAGGTTATCCTCAAGGTGGGATTCAGGGAAGGAAGTGCTACTTATTCTCCTTCATTTTCTCTGTAACTCTCAGCTGTCCAGGGCCTTTTTTCCATAATTCAGAGAAAAATTAGAGAAGTGATGACTTTTCTCAATATTATCTTACCTTAAAAAGATTCTACTCCTTTGACATAAATGAGAGAAAAGCAGAACATATCTCTAGATACTTTGAGACTGAGATGTAATAGAAAGCCATTTTTCTTTGGGACTCTATCTTATAGGTTTTAGAGTATCAATGACAATTGTAACCAGGACTCCCACAGATGAGCCCAGAAAAGTTAAAATAATTCACAAAGGACAGAGAAATCAACTACCAGGTGATGTGCTATAAATTTTGTTCTTCCTTAACTCCCAAGTCCTCCTTACCTGCCTGGGCCTATTTCCACATATCAGACCAAAATCTCAGCTGATACTTGTGCAAGGAAGAGACATGACTCAGTGACAAATATTTTACGATAGTGGGGATGGAATAAAGTCAGTTGACCCCTAAAGCCTACATTTAGACTAGTAAGTTTTACATCCTGTATCAAAATTCCTGCAAGAGAACCCATTTGTCACTGGTGTATAATCAGGAGACAATGGTACCTGTGCTCTGAGGAGTCCTGACTAACCCGCGAGATTGAATCACACACATGAAAAATTTCAGATGAAATTCCTCCTTATGCATCGCTGTCTCCTAGAAATAGAGACGGAGTTTAAGCCATATGAACAGATCTATGGAATGATTTAAGATGGACAAAACTGATACGGATGAGGTATGCCCAATACTACATGACAATATGTAGTATCAGCATGTGACGTGATGCAAATAATCTACTTTTATGTATTTGACAAGGCAAGATCTCCTGAATTCAGCAAGCATCTCCTTTTTTCCAGAGTAGGTAAGAGGCTGGGGCCTACAGAGACTCCCGTTCTTTTAATAAAGTCTGAGCTCAGACTTCTGAGGTCTAGAGGGTCGGAAGCATTTCTCCAAGACTTCTAGACAGGGCCTGAGTCCAGAGGCCAAGTTGAAGGACTTTGTAAAAAGTCTGAATGAATAAACATATTTCTTCCAATTTTTTTTTTTTTTTTTTTTTTTTTTAAGTAGAGCACAGATTGTATGTTAATCCATTCAGTCACAGGAGCAACACCAGGGCCATTTAGTTCTTCAGAGGGCAGACTCCTGGATCCTTTTCTATTTTTACTCGTAAAAGTAGGTCTTTGGTGGACCGCCAATAGCTTTCCTCACACCTCTCCCTATGTTTCAAACTCTTCCAGAGGTCTGTAAAGTGCCACAAGTTTCCAGAATCTAACTTAAACTAATCCCAAACTGCTTTTTTTTTTTTCTTCTCCCGAATGGCCAATCAAGCATGATGTAGTGCAAAGACTACAGGCCTGCAAATTAAGAAACGTGTTTCCTAGTCCCAGATCTCCCATGCACTTTATAACTTTGGGAAATGACTTCACTTCCCTGAAACCGTTAGATTAAAATATTTCCTACAAGCACTAACGTTCCGTGATTCTCAATGAAACACGGTATAGAGCTCGAGTTAGCTCTCAGGTCCACATCCGTCAAAGTGGCCACAAGTTTCCTCCGATTGACGGCCACAGCAAAAAGCTGCCATGGAAACCTGAGCGAGAGCAAAAATCGCCAAGCGGAACCAGAAGACGGCGTGCAAGGGGATCGAGGGAACAGGAAAAAGCGAAGGACGACGGGCACACTAATAGTAATCCGAGAACTAGAACGGGAACGAGAAAAAAATCCCAAACTGAAAGGGGAACAGGGAAATTATGACTTCAGCCTTAGATGGTCCCCGGGCTTCTCAGGCCTGGCCACACTGCGCAGGCGTCCCCCGAGTCCTCAACTCTGCTCTTTGACCTCCCGCCCCACCCCCGCCCCTCCACAGCCACCGGACGGCTCTTCCGGTGTTGTGGAGGCTGTTCCGGTTCGCGGCGGTTCCCGGGTTTTGCGTTCCGCGCCCGGCCGGAAACCCCTTCGCATAGCAGCCGGTTCCGGTTCGGTGAGTGGCGGCGGGAAGCTGGGGGAGGGGTGAGGATGGAGGGAGCCTGGGCCGGGAGGCAGTGCCGGTCCGGGCCCAGCGGCCTGGGTTGGGCTGGGCGGAAGCTGGGAGGGCTGTGGGGACGGCGCTTTTTCCTCTGCCCCGCCCCCTGGGACCACCTCCCCTCCCCCCGGCTATCCACCGGCCGGGATGTGGCCGGCGGCCGTTAGTTAGGCTTCCCGAGGCCGTTCCTTCAGGCCTCTTTCTCCCGGGCCGGCGAGAGGCCGTCTCCCTTGTCGTTACCACAGGCCCCATCTCGGCGCCCAGCCCTCCTGGGGGCAAAAAGGCCGGTTGGGATTTCGGGGCTTTCCCGCCCGAGCAGGGTCTTCTCTCACGGGAAAGCTGTTTTCACCGGGAAGCTCAGCTTTCTGTTACACCTGCTTCACCTCCCGCCTTCCTTGAGACCTGAGTGATATTTCTCGACTACTTCTGCGTCTCACGTAAACATTTCTCCAACTCTTTTACTCTGTGGTATCTCCCTGAGACGTGCTATCGCTAGTGTGCCACCACCAGAAAGAAACGTCTGGACCCTCCTGCCCAGGTTATGAAAACCCCCTTAACTGCCACGGTTTGCTTACCTGGCTCATCGCCTCCTGGTAATTCCCTTGAACCGTCTCTTTCTTGGTGTGCCCTAACGTGGTCTCTCTGGGTATATGCCCGGCTTCTCTTCAGTTTGGTGATTTCTGTTTATCGGTGCCTTTGCAGTGTTTTCACTTATCTCTTTGGCAATAACTTACTCCTTTATCACTTTCAAGTCAGCCTTGTTGAGGTCATTTCACTTCACGTTTGGTACACTTATTTGGGGGGGGGGTGCTTATAAAATTTATATAAAGCCTTATAGAGGCTACCACTTACTTTCCTTCGCGTCTTTGTTCTAATTGGATATTCTGAATGGAGTAGATCACACCATCTCCTCAGTCTTTGTGGAGCTAGTTGGTGTCACGGGCTCCTGTTGAAAGGTAGATTACACAGAATTTGGAATTACAGTTACAGTGAAACCTTATGCATCTCTCTCTTAAGCATGATCCCTGAATCTTCTTCCAATTTAGAGATCCCTTTTTCCCCTTTAGTCCCAGTCTGGAAGCCTCATTTCATTTTTCTCTTGAGAAGTCTCTTTCATTCCCCCCCTTCCCCCCCATTCCAATTCATCCCGACTGCAGACATGGTCTTCATGTCACCCATCTGATGAGTTAAGTCTAGAGGGAGCAAATGGATTAAAAAACAGGTTCTGCCACTTCAGGCCAAGGTGATGTAACTCGACTACTGCTTTGAAAGTCTTTTCTTTACCTGACTCCCACGCCTCCTACCAATTGCACTGGCTTTATTTTCTTGCTATGAGGATCTTTTTATGGATCTGTTCCCCCCCCCCCCCCCCCGTTGACAGTGTTTCAGCAGCAGGGACCATGTCTTACTCATCCTTGTATTCCTAATACCTTGTATGTAATTGGTGCAGAGTAAATGTTTGTGTATGAAAGGAATTGAATACTCAGTGTTTTAAGGCGTTACAGTGTTGAGGTGTTAGAGTCTAACTGGGAGAGATGGCATGTGAAAATACGAGAAACACAAGCAAATACATGGTGTATACTACGAACTGTACCATATACATATCCAGAGTTCAGACTAGAATGATTCACTTGGTCATTTCCATATTTCCATTCCCTTCTCATATCATAAATTATTCTAACCGCATTTGGTCCTGGATAAAGCTAATCGCCTCTCCTCAAGTAAATACTTTCTAGTAACTTCATTGTGGCTTTAGACATTCTCTTTTACAGTCACCTGTTTGCATGTAAGCTTATACATGTTTTGCCATACTTGTTACATTTTGTTACTGTCAGGACTTCGCCATCTTTTTTTTTCTTTCAAATTTCCTATTGTTTTGTGTTCAGCTATTGACTTCACCTGAGTAGCTGTAATAGCTTATATTCTTTTAGTAAATTAAATGAACAATGTGTGAACTAGGAAATATTGTTTGAATACTTTTTTAAAAAGTTTATTTTTGAGAGAGAGAGAGAGAGCACATGAGCTGGAAAGGGGCAGAGAGAGAGAGGGAGAGAGAGAATCTCGAGCAGGCTTTGCACTTTCAGCATAGAGCCTCACAAACCGTGAGACCATGACCTGAGCCGAGATCAGGAGTCTGACACTTAACCGACTGAGCCATCCAGGCACCCCGGAAGACTTTTCTTAAAAGGCAAAAAAATCTTAGGGTTACAAGAGTTTGGTGGCATTAACGTTTCCAGAATCTTGGAGTAAGATATCCCTACTTCTAACATAAAGGCAAATGCCAAAGAGAAAGTAACATAAGCACACTGAAGAAGCTGGATGCATTTGTGTTACAATGTAAATGTGGGGCTTTAATTATTAATGTGGAACCCAGGGGATTCTGCTTTATTTAAAAAGGAAGAAGAGGAAAGAATACCTGGAAAATTTCCAGATAGAAGCCTTTTGTTACGTTGAGCATTTGGAAATATATTTGAAGCCTGAATATAAGGCTTAAATTCTTTGGGAACCCTCCCCAGCAAGACTGGTAATCAGATGATTGCTCTGCTTAGTCTGTAGCTATGCCAAGAAAAGCTCAAGCAGGCTTCCTTTGTGCCTGCATTTCATTATTGTGACCATAAGGAATACCTGTTATCATCATCTAGCCCTTAGTAGATTGAAGCCCTGATATTGCTAAAGTTGATGAAGTTGATTGATAAGGTTGATGACAAACTAAAGTTGGTGATATGCTCAATCTTTTTAAAATATGGTGGGGCGTCTGGGTGGCTCAGTTGGTTAAGCGACTGACTCTTGATTTCAGCTCAGGTCATCTCAGAGTCCTGAGATCGAGCCCTGCCTTGGGCTCTGTGCTGGGCATGGAGGCTGCTCTGGATTCTTTCTGTCTCCCTGCCCCTCTCCTGCTTTTGCATGCATGCATGTGGACTCTTTCTCAAAAAAATAAATAAACTTTAAAAATTTGGTAATGAGATTATGACGGTAATAAGTGTGACTGCTACCATCCCTAGTCTCTTCAATCTGCCAAGAAGCTTGGGTGCCAAGGACATGTTTATTAACCTAGTTCCACGCAGTTAGGCTTCTAACTTCCTTTTTCTGGGAAAATTGGATACATCAGAGGAGAAAATTTCATGTAGGTAAAGGGGCTTTGGTTTGTAGCAGTTTAATTAATGATGGCAGAGAAAGTACTTTAGTACAATTGGGAAATATTCCTTGATTGTTCTTAGAGTGTCAGTAGCTTTATGTTTGGCCACTGAGTAAAACTTCTAGAAAAGAAGTCTAATAGGACCACCACAAGATCTATCACTTTTTAATTAAATGGTTTAGCATGAGGTAATAAAGGAACAGTTTGTGAAGAATTTCCAGGTTGTAATTTCAGTTCAGTCACTAACTTTATGACCATATATATACAAATCAATCTTTAAGGTTTGGCACTCCCAACTTGCTTCTTGCTGTAATGTTCTGTCATTCTGTGGGTAGTCTGTAATTGCTGTCTAATACAGCTCAGGTTCTGGAAATGTTTCAAATTGCCTCCGGTTAGTTTTAGTGTCTGTTTTCTCTTTCAAGTCATCTCTTCTTACCATTTTATATTTTCCTTTCCTAAGAACACAAATGTCCCTTTGAATGGCTTCCTATTCTGTAATTGTATGAAAGAGGTGTTCCAGTATGTCACATTTCCGTTTTCTGTCTTCTTTTATAGAACTTTGTATCTTTGCTAAAGTCAGTGATGTGAAAAGACCTGACATGGGTAAGTCTAACTCTGAAGTAGTAATTGAGTCTTTTAGTTACTCTGATTAGTTAGGTTGGAATGAAAAAATGTTGTTGTTTTGTTTTGTTTTTAACATTTTCAGTATTTGCATCTTTGTGCTTAATAATAATCTTAAGAGAGATCTCAACTTAATTATGTAATACTGTAATACTAGACAATACTCTTGGTTGAGACATTGTTTATAGCATCATTTGGAACCATTTTCTCATTCATTGTATTGAAAAAGCCAAATACACACTAGCAAACATTTACCATGTGCCAGGCCCTATTCTGAGTACTTAAAATATATTAATTCATTTAATTTTTTACAACTGTCTTACAAGGTGTTTAATATCAACAAGGAAAGTGAGACACAGAAGTTAAGAAACAACTATAACTGGCAGAGCCAGAATATAAACTCAGGCAGCCTGGTTTCAGAGTCCCGGTTCTTTTGTACTATGTTATACCACCATCTATGTGATAAATAATTTGATTAGGGTAAATTTTAAAATTTCACTTAGCTGGTAACATTGAGAATTCACTATGAATGCAACATTTTGCATTACTCATAGTTCTTCATGTCTAGAAAGGGGATCGATACAAGGTCAGGACTAGTAGCCAATTAGGAATAGGTTGAACAGTCTATACAGTTAGATCTTACACATCTTATAACATCTCATGTGCTCCTTTTAGATTCACATTAGTCTTCTCTCTTGTTTCTGTTTTTTCCTTTTGCTTAGTCTACCGTCTCTCTTACCTGGTCATTTGTTTCCTTTTTCTCTAATTGCTGATGTCAGTATAAGTCACTGAATTCTGTCACTCTCATTTGCTTCTATTCTCTTACATTAACAAAGGTCTCAAAGATGGTTATAAATAAGGTTCTGCCACAGTATTATAGTAATTGAGCTGGTATCTGTCAAGAGCCATATGTATACATTATACTTTTTGCAGAAAAGACAGTTCAGGTGGATTCATTTTTAAGCACTTTTTGAGTTAGACAAAGGAAATAAACAGTTATGAACTGTTTTTGAATGTTTGTTTTTGAATGATGAGTTTTTTTCCCTGTGTGTGTGTGTTTTAAGTAGTTCTTTTCTAGTTAAAACATTCAACGTTTCTTTGGGGAAAATTTAATTTTTTAAAGAAACTTTGAATTAAATGTGGTTTTGTTTTTTTTTTTTAAATACTTGTACAGGTTTTGAACTGTTTGGCAGATGATCTCAGTCAATTCCAAATGAGCCAATTTCTGCACATGGGCCTCTTTTTGACAATGACATTTTGAGATTGCTGGCCAATGGTTAGTTATGAAAGAGGTTTTATTTGACTATAGAGCTGTTCTTTGGGAATCATTTTTATTAGGTGAAAAGATTTGTTCATAGGAAAGTAGTTATTGAAGAATTATATGACTTGAACTAATTTTGGATTCTTTTCGCAGATGATATTGCTGATAGGATGAGGATGGATGCTGGAGAAGTAACGTTAGTGAACCACAACTCCATATTCAAAACCCATCTCCTGGGACAAACAGGTTTTCCAGAGGACCAGCTTTCACTTTCTGACCATCAGGTTAGGAATAATTTTCTTCCCTTATTTAATGAATTATTTTGGTTTCAGTTTTCATCTAATGTAATTTAAATGCCATATTCAAAAGGACGAATGTATATATAAACTTCTTAGAATTGGTATTTCTGGTGTTCTGAATTTTGTTTGATATATTAAAGTTAAAACAAGAACCAGGCTATGTATGAGTTCTTTGAGAACTGTTTATTTTAGAAAACATTTTATTCCTATGCATATTATAATCACGAAAACACAGGTCAATGTTCTTTTAAACTAGTGTCTTAAAATTGTTGGGATTAAATGGGTAATTTGTAAATATTCAGAGGCTCTGAGATTTCCCAGTGCTATAAAAAGTGTAGTTTCTCAAAGGACCAGCAACAACAGCATCCCTTGGGAGCTTGTTAGAAATACGGAATCTCAGGCTTCACCCCAGACCTCCTCAGTCAGAATCTACAGTTTTAAAACTTTTTATCTGATAAAGAGAAATACCATGTGATCCAGGAATTCCTCTACTGGGTATTTACCCAAAGAAAATGAAAACACTAAATTAAAAAGTTGTATGCACCCCTGTGTTTATTGCAGCGTTATTTACAATAGCCAAAATATGGAAGCAACCTAAATGTCCATTGATAGATGAATGGTATACATATACAAATGGAATATTATATAGCATTTAAAAAGGATGAGATCTTGCCATTTGTAATAGCATGGATAGACCTAGAGAATATTATGCTAAGTGAAATAAGACTGAGAAAGACAAATATGATTTAGCTCACGTGCGGAATCTAAAAAACAAAACAAATAAATGAATAAACAAATAACAGAATAAGATCTATAAATACAGAGAACAAACTGATGGTTGTAGAGAGGGGAGTGGAGCAAAATGGGTGACGGTGAGTGGGAGATAGAGGCTTCCAGTTATGGAATGAATAAGTCACAGAAATAAAAGGCACAGCATAGGGAATATAGCGTGACAGATGGTAGCTAGATTTGTGGTGAGTATAGGATAACACATAGAAAAGTTGGATAATTGTGTATACCTGGAACTAAAATGAATACTTTTTTTTAAAAAGGAAAAAAATCTTCAGCTGGTTTATTTGCACATTAAGGTTTGAGTAATAAAGCAGTTTTTCTCAGTAGGAAAGCCATTACTAATATGGATGAGACAATTCTTTGCTGTGTGAATCTCTTCCAAGCATAGCAGAATGTTTAGCATTCTTGACACTTGGGTACTAAATACCTGTAGTATCTGCCCCCAATAATCATTTTTAATAATTTAACTGAATATATATCCACACATTTCCAGATTGGTACTGGGGTGCAGTACCCACCCCCGATTAAGAACTTCTGTATGAAGTTATTAAAAGATTCCAAACAGGTACATTTTGTCACCCCCTTTGATAAATGATACAGCTGGCTTGCAGAACAGGATATACCACATGCACGTTTACCTTCTAGTGAACATCCTTTGCATTAAGTTGTGTAACAGATACTTTGCCCATTTTTCCCCTTGAAGCCTCAGTAGTTCCATCAAACTGTTTATGTATTTTTCTTTCTTATTAGTACGTAGTTTATTTATAGTATATAAAAATACAATTATATTGAATTTTGAAATATGTCATAATCTTGTTTAATGGTACATTTTTCCTAGTATAAATTTTTATCCCATTTTATTGTAAAAATATGATTTACGAAAAATCTTTTGCTTTGTTTAGATATTACCTTCCAGGGAAGGAAATTTGGACCGATCTCATACATGTTCTACAAGAAGTGCAGCTTATAATCCAAATTATTATTCAGGTATGACGCATTGCTTGGAGTCAAGGCATTTATACCATTCAGATTTCTTCCTAGCAAATTGTTTGTGTTTACTATCTCAAAGTGAAAACATTGTCAAGAGCAAAATTGTATTTTCTCCCATAAAACATCACTGTGTGTGTGAATGGGGAAGGAGCATTGCTATAATACTTTACTGACCTAGTCTCAAACCACATATTTTTAATGGAAAAGTTTTTTTTTTTAATCCATTTCCTTACTTGTTCATTATGTCATTGTGAAAAGCAGTACAGCTTTGGTTTTGGCTTTTTTTTTTTTTTAAATATGCATATATGATGTAAAGGATATTTGTTTTGGATGGATTTAAAGCACAGAGCTAGCCTATTTATTTTGCTTGAAATCATGAATCCTAAAAAATTATTTCTACACAAGCTTGTCCCTCCATCAGGGCAGGAAATGTTAACTATATGTTTCTGTCTAGCACCTGCCACAGCCATGCTTGCATATTCAAGGGCTTGCCTATTCAGCTTGTGATCCATGACAGAAGTCCGCATTCTCTAGGCTATTCCTAGTCCTTGGCCTGCCTGACTTTCCATCTGCCCCCTTCCTAAGGTTAGGACTTACAGTTATCTTCTGGCTCTGTCTTGGGGAAACTAAGAGGTTTTTGTTGGTTAGCTTCCTGGCACTACAACCCAGGAAGATGATGGTGGTCTTCCCATGTCTTTTCACTACTAATTCTTCAATCTCCTCACCTTACCGCAAATATGGGAATACTAGTAATACCATTGAACCTGCCCTAATGGGATTTTTATAAGGATAAATTGAGATTATAAATATGAAATGCAAATAATAATTATTGTTATTTGGCTTCCTCAGGATTCTTTGTCAGCAAGATGAGATCTCCTCCCCTAAAAAGACGTTAGTATGATGATCTTTTAGATTTATATTATATTTAAATGTCATTTAGGTGGGTGGTACTTTACCCTGGGCTCTGGATTTCCTCTCCTGGTATGGGAAATGGTCTCCACATAGGGTGTGCATAATTTGTATGGAAAAATCAGTTAACTGGCTCAGAAAGTAACTCTGCCATCATTATTATTGGAAAGGCCTTTCTGATGAGCAGAGAGCCTGAAATCTGGTTGGACAGCTCATTCTAGGGGAAGGACAGTTGAGTGGATAATGAAATGAGATCATTAATGAAATGAGATCATTAGTATTTCAATTTGAACTCAGGCTGTGTTTGCTTGTAATTTCATATGTTGATTTAACATTGGGTAGAATATTTGCTTGTAGTTTAAAATAATTGCTTAATAATAAACAGTTACATGAAATTATACTCAAAATCTGCTGACCATAACAACTCAACTCTGGCCTTTTCTAATTTTTATCTGTGTACATGCTTGGTATACATCGTATGATTCAATACATGTAATCTTTTTTAGCCCATATATTTTTATTTTTACTTTTCCATCTGTTTACATGTTATTCTTTGTATCTACCTTTTTATGCTCATTTCTAATAATCCATGGAACTGATATGCACATTCACAATACTTTATGTACATTTCTAAAATCCAAAAACCTCTGAAAACCAAAAATTATTTTCTTAATTCATTTGGTATCAAAAGTGACTTGACCTGAATTAATTCCTTGGCAAAACCTACATGAATTGACCTGAAGCTGTTTATGTCTTTTATTTATCTATAAATATGAGTATTTATTTCACTGCAGATATATCACCACACATTTCACTGCAGATCCATCAATATGTTTGATTATAGGGTGCAGCTTCAGATTATACCTTGAAGTGCTACCATAGTATATACCAGGATATCTCTCTAAAATTCCAAAAATTTTAAATTCAGAAATGCAGTGGGACCCGAGGGGCTATGAGTTAGGATAATGGGCCCATGCAATCATTTGCTTCATTATTTTCCCTATAGTTTAGGTCCCCTTCACACTTACTGTTTTTAGCTATTGTAAATAATATGACTTAAAAACATCTGTATGTATAGCTTTTTTTCTTTTTTAAAAAATTTTTTTAATATTAATTTATTTTTGAGAGACAGAGCATGAGCAGGGGAGGGGCAGAGAGAGAGAGACAGAATCTGAAACAGGCTCCAGGCTCAGAGCTGTCAGTGCAGGGCCCAATGTGGGGCTCAAACCCGTGAACCATGAGATCATAACCTGAGCCAAAGTTGGAAGCTTAACCGACTGAGCCACCCAGGCACCCCTGTATATAGCCTTTTTTCTTCTAAATTTCATTAGACCCTTAATATTCACAAAGGATATATCTGAGATTATCTCAAATCCTCATGTTCTTGACTGTGGTGATATTTGGCCAGATTCTTAGCTTTGTACTCAGTGACATGATTCTTGAGAGTTAGATTTTTCCTGTTTGTCCTCATACCATAAATTGATCCTCGTATCAAAATCTTACACTGAAGTTTTTCTCTGTCGCTTGAAGGCCATTTTTTTTAGGAAAAGCAAAAAAATAACTTCATAACAGTTACTGTATATGTGATGAATAACAAATAACAACAGCCATGTTGAAATGGGGATGCCGAACTATTAGATTCATTCTCTAAATTAAAGCAGGAAGCAGAGGATTCAGATTTGTGCCTACCAAATTTCATCTAATCCCTGACCAAGCAAAGGTATGGCATGTCACAGACCTCCAGGGTTGCTCTCTGACCATCAGAATTTTTAATCTGTGAAGGCTAAGAGTTATATACTTTTTTCTTGTAATAAAACGTTCAAATCAAACCTACTTTTTATTGTGTACTTTTCCTAATTTCGTTCTCCTGCCACACCCATTCCAATTGATTTTAAATCCTGCAGAATTTTGTCTCTACTATCTCTTTTGTATCTCTTTTGTATTCTTTTCCAATAATCCCCACATTAATTTCTGTGGTCAGTCACCATGAGCTTCACTGCTTGATTGGACTAGATGTGGGTATCCCATTTACTGCTTTAGTCTTTTCATTCTGACTCTCTCAGCCTTTCATTCTGACTCTATTCTCTTTTCCATCAAGGTGAAAAAGAACATGGGAAAGCCCCAAAACTTTAGAATCTAGGGTCTGGAGCTTACCATTTACTGCTTTACTGGCTCTGCCTCTCTATATCAAGCTTTTAAAAAATCTGCTTCTTAATCCACTCAAGATTAACCTATTTAAAAACATTGATTAAAAAAAATCATTTTTAGAAAGCAGAGGAAATGTAAATCTTTCCGTTAATAACTTAATGTTGCTCAGACTTCAAGAGCTCTTGATTTTATTAAGAACACAATTTATTGTGTTTATTATTAAGAACACAAAAGAAAATTAAAACATTTTAAACCCTAAACAAAGAAAAGTAGATAAAGATGAAAAGAAATGATTTTGCTCAAGCTTAGAGTCATTATCAATGTCTTATCTTTGGAAAATATGTTAAACTAGGTTGCCACACTGGCATTTAGTAGATAATTTAAAGCATCCTGCTATTTATAACTAAATAAACCTGAAAGTTAACAAGAGCAACTGATGATGGTTACTTTCATAGTAGTGATTGCTTGATCTACATTTTTTAAAATATAAGAGTTTATTTCATTATGTTCATAAAATATTGCCTTGTCCTTGTAGAAAATTTGTAGAGAAAGTAGAAAAATACCTATCATTCTGTTATTGGAACACAACTAAAATTAAATTTTTGGTGTATTTCCTTATAGTTTTGTGTGTGTATGTGCACATAATAAGTAATCTTAATTGTGGCATTTGCAATCTGATCTCTTAATGATGACAGAATACCAGGCTAAACCAACACCAAAAAGAGAGTGTCTGCAGCCCTATGTTGGTCCCTCTCTATCGCTGCTTGATTACATCAGCAATACTGGACTATTCATTGCTTTCATTGAGTGGGGATAGAACCACCTTGTTCTGGTTAAACAGACTGCCTGATCCTGTGCTTTCCCCTTGCATTTGAAAGCCGAAGCCTTTGTCAGATGCCATTGAGGAGGCTACTCTGGCTTCTCCTTGGTCTCAAATTTCACACTTGTCAGGGTAATTTTGCATTTTTTGGTAGACTTATTCCTTAAGTAGACATCTCTAGGCAAATCATTCCCTAATCATATTGTAGCAAAACGTGTGAGAGGCAGATTTCTACTGTTACTACTTTGCATTTAAAGATAAAAATGTTCTGGCCTTTAATAATACTCATTTTTATTAGTCTTATGTTTCTCTCCTTAAAGTAACAGTGATAGATGTTATGCATAGATACTGATTACAAAGGTAAAAGGTTATAATTCATTTTGAAAGTAAATATAATTTTAGATTAGGTTCATCCACTGGTGGATCAACTGGTACTAACACCACCCTTGACCACTGCTGTTTTTCCTGTCTTATTCATCCTAAATGCCGATATTCCTGATCCTAACAAAACAAAACAAAACAAAACAAAACAAAACAAAAACAAACCTGCAATACAAACTTATTTTTGTCACCTGGTCTATTTTTTGGATACAGTATCAAGAGCTACATTAAATATTTGAAATAACATAATATTGTGCAGAATTCTGTGGTAATTCGCTTTGAAAGGTCTTCAAAATGCTGTCCACATTAGGCAAAAATTCAAGAAGTAGACAATTATCATTCTCAATTTTCCACTGGTGTTCCTCAGAGTTCCATAACCTAATATCTGAAGTTATTTTGAAGGTGCTGTTTTAAGTTGTCTGATCCTGCTGATAGGGAGAGGTAGGTTTAGAAATTATTCTAGTCCTAGGTGAAATTTCAAGAAACTTTTCTTACCCCAGCCTGTAAGCCACAAGTCAGAAGATTCAAATATAATTCTTACTTAGTCTGATTGCAATATCACGCATTGGAGGGAGTATTGATATGTCTGATGATTATGACATTAAGTGACTGAAGATAATCATACCAGAACCAGATGCATATGATGGGTCATTCCTGCCATAAGCCAGCCCGAATAAGCAGCAATGAGGTTATCTCTGCTCTTAGAGAGAGCCCCTGAGTCGTGAACACGGTAATTAAAAACAAAGTGACACCAGCTGCTTATTAAGCAATAACTGTTGTTCATTTGAATTACAATTCTCCTTGGCCCTCCACCTGCTTTCTTACTGGTCTGGCCTACCTTCTTTCAGGCCCAGGCCTGGGAGTGCTTGCAAGATATAGTTGGGGTAAAATGTTGACTTTTGGTGGACACCACGGAGTCACATTGATGCAGATAAGGCACATGGCTGTGGCAGGATTCAGCTCCTTCATCAATTTTCAGGTTAGTATGGCTGAATCAATTATAGTTTGTAGAAGTTCCCTTACTGCGGACTTTACTGGCAGTTGAGACTGGGATCTTTCTTCCATGAGAGACATGGTGCTATGCCACATTACTTTGGAATACAATGTTGGACATGGTTGCAGTCATATGGAAAACTACTGTCGGTATTTGTCTAATTATTCAAACTTTTATTCTTTTAGACAACCCTTCCTCAGACAGTTTTCTTGGCTCAGGAGATTTAAGAACCTTTGGCCAGAGTGCAAATGGCCAGTGGAGAAATTCCACTCCAGCATCAGGTTCAACTTTACAAAAATCAAGAAACAGCCGAAGTCTTTACCTCGAAACCCGAAAGACCTCAAGGTAGGTATTCTGGCTGCTTAGTTCACAAGTCTTTCCTCTGGTATAAGAGAAAATGGCCATAAGATAGTTGTTAACATTGGCATTTTAAGGGTGTAACACCATTTCTGAACTTTAAACCATGAAAATATGGACAAATGTGTTTTAAACTTTCAACTTTTAATTGGTGCTGAATTTTGGTGACATCCAAAGCTTCTCATTAGAGGAGAGTTTTGAGGGAAATCTTGGTGCATATGAATGAGTATTTATTTTGGGATTAATATGGCTATTATGAATCTTAACGTGGAAGTTGTTCAATTTCTACGACTTTAGTAGCAAAGAAATCAGCGCATTTTTATAGGCTTTCACATGAGCAGAGACCTGGCTCAAACCAAAGAAACTCTGCACCCCATGGCCTCAGGGCTTTATCCTTTCAGCCCAATTTCATAAGCACTACCTATTCCCTCACTAAGCTTATAAAGGTTTCCCTCAAGAACTTTATTAGTAAAATATTTCTTTTTTAAAATGGTATTTATGATTTCTTAAATTTTACTCTAGTGATGGATTTTAGGAATATGGTATCATTTAATTTCCTGCTTAGTTAAAGCTAAGCTTGCTGGCATTGATAGAAACCAACGAGATGGCTTTTATTTTATGATTATCAGCACATGGACTCTGGAAACATGTGTCAATACTCCCAGGGATAGTCTTCTCCACTCCTTATTTTTTTTAATTACACAAGAATTCATTAATGCATTCACATTGTAAAAATTAAAACATTGCCAAAAAAGCCGAAGATCCCTTGGCCACTGCTCACAATTTTATTCCCCTCCCCTTGGTGTATTTCCATCCACACCTTTCCCTATGTTTGTTTCTCTTTTGCTCTTATATAGCGTGAGATATATGCATGTGTACTATGAAATGTATAATGTTTTTTTGTCTTCGTTAAAGATTTTCTATATGCATCATTTGGCAAGTTGCTTTTTTTACTCAGTAAGACTATACTGTTATTTTTAAAAATAACATCATTATAGAAACAAGTACATGTGCTTTGTGAAAAATCAGAAAATACAGATAGGTAAAAATAAAAAATAAAAACATCATGTTTCCACCAGTTAAAGATCACCTCTGTAATATCTTAGTATATTTCCTCCCAGATGTTTTGCTCTGCATTTATACACATTTTTTCAAACATGAATTCATACTGTGCATACTTTTATAATAATCTGCTTTTTAAGTCAATCACATCTTCTTTTCCATTCAGTAAATTTGTCTTGTACACTAAACTGTATTTAAATTTTCCTAGTTGACCCAAAATATCCTTTATGGCTTCTTTGTCCAAACCAGTATATAATCTAGGATTGCAACTGGTGGTTATTGCCTTTAAGTCTCTTACAATCTGGAAAACCCCTTTTTTTCTTATGATATGACTTTTATACATAGTGTTCCACCCTTTGGATTTGACAGGTTTCTTCTTCATAGTATTATTTTGTCATTTATCCTCTATATTTTTTTGTAAACTACATTTTTGTCTTCAATAAAAACTAGTGATGTGTTACATCACATTAGAAAACCTCTAAATCTGGTTCTCCTATCATTAGTGATTCTGGAGTAGAGAGGTAACAGTCTGGTCCTTTAGTACAGTTAGGTATTCCCCCTTGTGACTAGAATATAACTGATGTAAATGATGTTACTTTGGTGTTCTATCAATGACCAGTTTCGTATCAGCCTAATAGTTATTCACATGAATTGATAATTGTTATCTGATAATTTTTTTAAATTGAGGTATATTTGACATATCACATTATATTAGTTTCAGGTATATAAACATAATGATTCAGTATTTGTATGTATTGCAAAATGATCACCATAGTGGGGCGCCTGGGTGGCTCAGTTGGTTAAGCGTCCGACTTCGGCTCAGGTCATGATCTTACGGTTTGTGAGTTCGAGCCCCGCGTCGGGCTCTGTGCTGACAGCTCAGAGCCTGGGGCCTGTTTCAGATTCTGTGTCTCCCTCTCTCTCTCTGACCCTCCCCGATTCATGCTCTCTCTCTGTCTCAAAAGTAAATAAACGTTTAAAAAAAAAAAAAATGATCACCATAGTAAGTCTACTTAACATCTATCACCATACATAGTTACAAAATTATTTTTTCCTGTGATAAGAACTTTTAAGACCTCTCAACAACTTTTATAATGATTTCTTTTTTTTTTTTTCCAACGTTTATTTATTTTTGGGACAGAGAGAGACAGAGCATGAACGGGGGAGGGTCAGAGAGAGAGGGAGACACAGAATCGGAAACAGGCTCCAGGCTCTGAGCCATCAGCCCAGAGCCTGACGCGGGGCTCGAACTCACAGACCGTGAGATCGTGGCCTGGCTGAAGTCGGACGCTTAACCGACTGCGCCACCCAGGCGCCCCTCAACAACTTTTAAATATGTAATATGGTATTAATTATAGTCATCATGCTGTGCATTACATCCCCAGAACTTACTTAGAACTTGGAAATTTGTATCTTTTGACCTTCTTTGGCCTGATAATAATTGTATTAGAGTTAATGAAATAATACTTTTCCAGTGTTATCATTTCTTCTACACTTATTGTCACTCTGCTGTGAAGGAGAGCTTTTTTTTCTCAGTAGATAGGGTTGTTTGGTTACCTTAAGATACATCTACTGGGAAGGCAGGATATACGATTAGATCTTCTTTTCCATTACCAATTTTCAAAGTGAGGTTTTTTTGTTTTTTTTTTTAATAGCCACTTCATGTGGTTCAGAGGAATTTTTCTTTTCTTTTTTAATGTCATTACAGACTCAGTGTGTTTCAGTCTACCACCATCATTATTCTTGTAATGTTCACATTCTCACAGCTTTATCCAGTGGGAGTTCTTTCAAGCTTACTGCTGTGTCTGGCCCAACCTCATTAATTGTTGGAAGCATCCTTGCTCTCTGGCATTGCAAGATGTTCTCCCACTGTTTTTTTGTTTAGAAAATAAATCTTTTGCATTAAACACACACACACTCTAGGAAGCATCAATAAAAAAGACATTGTGAAGAATTCATTATATCTTCACCAAGCAATTATACTTGCCTTTCTTTTTGTAGCTGCATCCACCCATCCTAAGGCCTATTCCCAAAATTCTGAGTCCTTGTTCCTTTCCCCACTCTAACACACATAGAAACCATTATAATTTGAAGAGTTAGAGGCAGAGCATGTAAGTGCTTTTTTTTTTTTAAGTTTTTAATTCCAGTTAACATACAGTATTATGTTAGTTCCAGGTGTACAATGTAGTGATTCAGCATTTCCATACAACATCCAGTGCTCATGAGAATTGTATTCCTTGGTCTCCATTACCTATTTCACCCATGCTTCCACCACCTCCCCTATGATAACCATCTGTTTGTTCTGTATAATTAAGAGGGCGTTTCTTGATTTGTCTCTTTTTTTTTCCCTTTGAGAGAGCATGTAAGTGCTTTTTGATTTTCTTTAGACTAGTCTGATTTCATTTGGATCCAGACTAATTGTACTGATTTAAAGAGTTGTTTTCATTGAATTCAGCTTAGTCAGCTGTGTATTCTGCATCCTCAGCAAAAAAAAAAAAAAGAAAAAGAAAGAAAATTCAGTATGCTAAGTGCAAGTACCTTATACTTACTGGGTAATAATAGATGAAAAAGACCACGTAGAAAGAACTTTAAATTATTAATCAAGTCTTAGAGATAAGACTGGGCTTTAAGTTCACAAAAGCACTTTTCCTGCCAGTGTTTTCCTTTATTTGGGGGCACAAACAGTTTAAAGAAACAAAAAAATTCTCCTTCAGAGGAGGTAAATAGGCCAGAAGGAGAATTGGCAGAGAGCGATGCAGCCTAAAAGAAAGCCTTCTGGTTGTTTTTAATGAAGGATGGGAGCCCTCTGTTGGCTTTTTAGGAAATTTTAAAATTCAGTTTAGATTTTTTTTTTTATTTTAACATTTATTCATTTTTGAGACAGAGCACAAGCAGGAGAGGGGCAGAGAGAGAGGGAGACACAGAATCCGAAGCACGTTCCAGGCTCTGAGCTGTCAGCACAGAGCCCGACGCAGGGCTCAAACTCACGAACCATGAGATCATGACCTGAGCTGAAGTCAGGGGCTCAACCGACTGAGCCACCCAGGAGCCCCTAAAATTCAGTTTAAAAGCTTCTTTGAGAGGCTTTAGCTTTATCCATCTTTGCATAAATAATTCCCCACAAAGGGCTTGAGGGAGGGGGTTGCAGCAAGTAAATAGAAAGTGTAAGATATATAGACCCCAAGTTTACTGAAGAAGTCTGACCTGATATACTTTTTGTCATACTGCACAGGTCTTTGGTTCCGGACCAAAGGAACTATAAAGTTAAGAAATGCAATTTTAGATGTTTGGTAATTATGTAGTATGGTAATCTAGGACTTCTTAAGTTGCAGAACCTGGTGCAGCAACCCATGCATCATTTCTTGTATATGTCCCTCAAATGGTACATCCATTATTCTACCTGTTGGTGTTTTGTTTTTGGTATTTCTTGAAAGTGAAAATCACTAGGTTGGATTTTCTTGCTGTTTTTTTCTTATGAACTTTTTTTTTTTTTTTTAGTGGATTATCAAACACTTTTACAGGAAAGGCAAATCATCACTGCCATGTGTCTGCATACGAAAAATCTTTTCCTATTAAGCCTGTCCCAAGTCCATCTTGGAGTGGTTCATGTCGCCGAAACCTCTTGAGCCCCAAGAAAACTCAGAGGCGACATGTTAGTACAGCAGAAGAGGTAAGGAAAACCTGCGACAAACGCTGCTAAAGGTTAGAATCTTTCCCTGTATTCTGCCGTTTGTTCCTCTGATTCAGACATTTACTAACCATCTGTTCACTTAGTCCTTTTTCTGCTTTTTGTTTCTTAATTTAGATTTTAGGAGGACTTCATTATTTTTCTTATCATTTTCTCTATTCCTGTTGGACAGCAGACTTTTCAGTATTTCCTAAATGAGTTCTCATATATCAAACTATCCCTGTTTTTTTTTTGGGGGGGGGCCTTCCTCAACTCTTGTTTCATATGGCAAAACTGTTAATCTTGCTGGGTTTGATGAAATACCTGCCTTTATTTCTTATTAGGACAATTTTCCCTTAGTGTAAGAAGAAAATCAAGAAGACAGCTAAATAATTTACAACCCTTCATTGAGTAAGAAGATCTTTGAGATCATAGATGTTCCCCCCAAAAAAGATGTTTTGTTGACACTTTGGTTGTTATATGCATTCAGTAAGCCTAAAGGAGAAATTCAATTCTGTAAATATAATATAGCATATAACTTATGTGGTAGGAAATGTGCTTGTACCTGTTAAGTTAAATACTATGCATCTAGTCAGCTTTGGACTGCTTGCTATGAAGATACAAATAAATAACAATACCTTACATTTATATTGTATATAGAGTTTCCAGTGTGCTTTCCACATGTATTACTATGTTGAGTCATTTTAATGCTGTGAAATAGGTAGAGATGATATGCACATTTTACATATTAGGAGAGTAAAGGTGAGAGGTCACACAGTAAATAGCCAGCCTACAACCCAGGTCTTTTGGAGTCTAGTCTGGTATGCATTGTATTATACAACCCAGCGGTATGGCTCCAGCCCATTGGAGCTTACAGACTGGAGAGTCAAGAATATAGCACTATGTGCCAAATAACTAGATAATTTGTTAATGATGATTGTTTAAGTGGCAGAACTTGATTATTTGTGACATGGTTAGTAAAAATGCTGTGCATTTTTTTGGTTTTAAGTTTGTATTGAATCTAAAATATTCAAGGAGAGGGTGGCAGAACTAGTAAGTCATATTTAGTAGTTAAAGGATAGATAAGAAACTGGCAGCAGTTGCCTTTGGTGATAAGAGCTGAGCAATAGTAGAGATTTATTTTTCACTTTTGTACTATTGAATTTAGCACCATGTATGTATTAGTTATTGCATACATAAATCATATTTTTTTAACTACTGGGGCTGTGCTTCTGCTGGATCCTAGGCAGCCTATGGGGTACAGAGAGACTTGTGGGGGAGGAGACAGCAGCATGGCAGCTGGATACTGGCCTCCCAACCCTCCCCTGCCCCAGGTGGCTGCTGCTGAGATCACTGGGATCCTTAAGACTATGTGCGTTCATTGTAATCCCACTAGCTAACCAGTCCTTTGGACCACTCAGCCCCTCCTCCTTTCACCTCTGCCTTCAGCCTGAGGACTTGGGCTAGGTGAATAATTTTATCCTTCCAACCAACCCTCTAGGCCAATGTCCAGGGTGGGCCATTGGAGGACATGAAGGTGGAGTTTTTCTTCCTTCTACAGTGTCAAGAAGATGCCAAAGATTGAATTTATTCTGTGAAACGAGATGCAGAAAATTTTGCCTCATTTGTTTTTTAGGTCTATATTCTGATATGAAAATCAAGTCACTCGTAGTACAGGAATATGGGATTGCCCATATAATACGAGTAAAATAAAATATTGGACCAAATTTTATTAAACTATCAACAGATTATTCAGATATTTAGTCTTGGATAGTACTAGATAATCTGGATTAAAATATAATTCTTTTTCTTCCCTTGGGAATAAAGAATTTACTGATGGGAGCTTACAAACTGAAGGAAAAATTATTTTCCATGGAAATGTTGGGATCTCCAAGGGAGATACAGTTTCTTATGTTAAGGAAGGAAAATTAGATATTAATCTTACTGCTGGATTTATTTATCACCTTCAGGAATATAAAGTCATTTATAAAATTAACATGATGTTAACCACTGCATTGTTCAGCCTTACAATAGAAGTTTAAAAAGAATACATCAAGAAGAATTTGGAAATATGTAAGTGATGGCTAGACCACCACTTGGCTGAAGGCTGATTCAGGGATATCATTAAAGAACGGTACTGATAGGGTAACCACTAGCCATATGCACTACTTAAATTAATTCAGATTAAATTATAATTTATATATGTAATATAAATAAATAAATGTATAAATATAAATTAAAAATTTCCTTTCTCAGTCATACTAGCCACATTTCAAGTACTCATTAGCCACATATTGCTAGTGGGTACCATACTGGACAGTGTAGAGTATTTCCATTTTAACTGAGAGTTCTGTTAACATTGTTTAGAGGAAATGAATTTCTGTTTGGGAAAGAAAATACTAGGGACAATAAAAATGTAAAATGTTAAAAACACATGTAGTTTCTTTTCACTGATATGTTGCTTCCAGACATCCTTCTCTGCAACATACTGAGCAACATTTTAAGATGTCAGGCTTTCTTAATAGACAGCACTGATGGTTTTATTCATAAGAAAACCCAAAACCTTTTACAATACTGGGTTTTTTTTAAGCTTTTTAAAAAATGTTTATTTATTTTTTGAGAGAGAGAAGGGAAGGAGTAGAGAGAGAGGGAGATTGAATCCCAAGCAGGCTCTGTGCTTTCAGATGTGGGGCTCAAACCCACAAATCCTGAGATCATGACCTGAGCTGAAATCAAGAGTCGGATGCTTAACCGACTGAGCCACCCAGGCGCCCCTACAATTTTGTTATAACCAAGAATTTTGGACTTAAAAACAGAAGGTTGTTGAATTATGTACCTTTGATAGTTGAGGTTTATATAGTATAAAGCTTTTACTTTAAAGAGAATCAAAATTGGAGTATTTATGAAGTTTTTTGAGTAATTTGTAACAAAAAGTTATACCAGTTTCCTACAATTTATTTTGTGTTCTCTGTTAAATTTTTATAATCTTACAGACAGTTCAGGTTTATGATGGAGCCTCTTACAGACGCATTTAAGTACCAGAATCTGGCACATATTTTAAAAATAGAATCCAACACCTTAATTACCTTTATACTGTTTGAAACTTTCCTTGGTCCTTTATTAGGTTTAACACATAACATTATCCAGCTTCTTTTATTTTATTTTATTTTATTTTATTTTTTTATTTTTATTTAAAAAAAAATTTTTTTTCAGCGTTTATTTATTTTTGGGACAGAGAGAGACAGAGCATGAACGGGGGAGGGGCAGAGAGAGAGGGAGACACAGAATCGGAAGCAGGCTCCAGGCTCTGAGCCATCAGCCCAGAGCCTGATGCGGGGCTCGAACTCCCGGACCGCGAGATCGTGACCTGGCTGAAGTCGGACGCTTAACCGACTGCGCCACCCAGGCGCCCCTCAGCTTCTTTTATTTTAACATGTTACCAATTATTGCTTCCTTTCATCTTAATTTAATAATTTGCTTACTCAGTAGAAATAGTTTAATAAGTAATATACAAAGAAGGATGTTTTCTTTTACTTTATTTGTAATACCAGATGCTCCAAAAAAGAATTGTGTTTGAAGTTTCAAATGACTTACCTTTTTGGATTTTCTTTTGGAAAAGTCAAATATTACATATATGTTCTTTTGAGAGTTGCATGGACTATCTTTTCTTTGCCTGAAATGGTTCTAAATAGAAGATAAATTCTTGTGACCTCTAAATTAACATTTAGAGGCTTAAAGAGACCTTAGATAATTGTTTGGAATATAGAACATCTATTCCTGTTCATTTTATGTTGTCTAATAACTGTGAGGTTGTTCAGGCTTAGACAGAAGCTTTTCTTTGAAGATACATGTACTGGGGTAAATGATTTGTGGGTGAGTTATGTATGTATAATAGACTTTTATAAATCAGTTCTTACATTAAACTGAGGGTTACTGGAGGGGTTATAGGAGGAGGGATGGGCTAAACGGGTAAGGGGCATTAAGGAATCTACTCCTGAAATCATTGTTTCACTATATGGTAACTAATTTGGATGTAAATTTTAAAAAATAAAAAATAAAAAAAAAAGAATGAAGACTAATTTAAAAAAATCAGTTCTTACATTGAATTAATCTAGGTGAGTCACTTAATGGCACTTTGTTTCTTCATGTTTTATTTATAAGGATAAAAACTTATTCCAAGAAACCATTTTGCTATGTGTTGGGAGGGAAGAGAGAAGCATTTTTAATTTTATAGGGTTGAAGTCAGTTTATGAAGGTTGAAGGGTACCACAAACAAAGATCTTTTCTATTTCACTGTCCTCAGTGTGCTCTTGAAGTCTTCATGGGATGGGGATGTTTCTCTACACCTTGGTGTGCAAAGTAACCTCTTACACCAGTTTATCTGCTTTATTCTCCTTCCTATGATGTGATAATGCAGTCAAAGCTTTTTAAAATCTAGTTTAGTAAGGAGGTGGAAATGAACTAAAATGACTGGTTAATTAAGAGTTATGGGTGCCTGGGTGGCTCAGTTGGTAGAGTGTCCAAGTTTGGCAGATTGGGCTCTGCACTGACAGTACG
The DNA here is from genome assembly GCF_014898765.1 of Herpailurus yagouaroundi. Taxonomy (NCBI): domain Eukaryota; kingdom Metazoa; phylum Chordata; class Mammalia; order Carnivora; family Felidae; genus Herpailurus; species Herpailurus yagouaroundi. The sequence goes on from NW_024412407.1 coordinate 6,809,262, forward strand.
TAGCCTGCTTGAGATTCTCTCTCTCCCTCTCTCTCTGTCTCTCTCTCTCTGCCCCTCCTCACATGCATGTGCTCTCTCTCTCTCAAAATAAATAAACTTTAAAAATAATTTAGGGGCACCTGGGTGGCTCAGTCGGTTAAGCGTCCAACTTCAGCTCAGGTCATGAACTCGCCGTTTGTGAGTTCAAACCCCGCATCAGGCTCTGGGCTGACAGCTCGGAGCCTGGAGCCTGCTTCGGATTCTGTGTCTCCTTCTCTCTCTGCCCCTCCCCCACTTGTGCTCTGTCTCTATAAAAAATAAATAAATGTAAAAATAATTTTTTAAAAAAGTGTTAATTTCCATGACCCAGGTGGTATTATTCTTCTGATTTCCCTTCATGCCCTCCATTTTACCACTCCTGAAAACGTGTTAACACCATTGTATTGTGGATTATGAATTCGGTTATTTGGTATAGTGGGAAAGTGGAGTCAGAATTTACATTGGGAGGTATTGAAAAATTTCAGTCATGAAAGTGCCACATAACACAGCTTTCCTGTGTATAGATCACTATGTAGTTGGTTGTCAATCTCTTACAACCTAAATAATTGTAATGATGCTTCATTCTTCAGACTGTCTACTTAAAGAACCTTTATGATAGCAAATGTAGGTTTTAATAAAAAAAGACATTTATTTTAATTACAGTTTTCAAATTTATCTCTCAGATACTCATGGCCTCCCCAGTAGAATAGCTAGAAACTGCAGATTTGGTAATTGATATTAATGTATACCTGTTAATGGTCTTTTTCTACATTATAATTTTTGTGCTGTCACTGAAGTGCCTGTCCAATACTGCAGACAGTCTCTTCACAAACACTAGAAAAGAGTATGTCATCATCTTAAATACAGTATTAATGTATAAAGGATAAAATAATGGAGTTTATTTTCTTCATATAGAAAATTGCAATTTGTTTTTCCTCCGGGTCTATTTTTCCACCAAATGCTCAACTAATTCTACTTATTTTCTTATTACCCATCTATTCAAATTTTCTCATTACTCATCTATTCAAATTTAAGGATAGCTCTTTTTCATAAGGAGTATTTATTTACTCATGCCTCATAGTTCAAGGTGAATCTTGTTAGAACAGTAACATTATAGGGACAATGTAATTGAAATTTACTATGTAGGAAACAGTGATCAAGAAGAGAAAACTTAGTGTCTGTTTGCCTTTGCATAGATAATTGCTCAATTCATTCGATTTTTAGCAAAATGCTTCTGTGCATATTGAAATGTCACAGTGCAGGATGCTGCTAGCCTTGCCACAAAGTATTAAAGTTATTTTTTGAAGATTGGTGGTTATATTAAACTGTGTATAAGATTTTTTTTAAGTACCAGAGTATATTATTTAGTGAATGCTTCCCATTGTTTCTCTGGATCAGTATAGAATAGATGCTTTACTATAGTTACAAGTCCTTATGTAATCTGGTTCTCTGCTGAGTGACCTCATTTCTTACTGCTCTTCTGATTCATGCTGACCTTACTTTTCCTTGAACACATCAGGCACATACCTGTTTCAGGGCATTTGTATTTGCTATTCCTCTACCTGGAATAGTCTTTTATAAATTTCTATGACTTACCTTTTCCCTTGATTTAGGTTTCTATTGAAATATCACCTTTTTAGAAGGGTCTTACCTATTGCTGCTATTTCCCCTCCATCACTTTCTATTTCCTTGTCTTTATTTTTTCATTTTCATTTTCCATAATTTTTGATTAGTCTCGCTTGCCAGTCCCTTTAACTGTAATATAAGCTCCACAAGGACAGGAATATTACTTTATTCAGTGCAGTATCTCTAGTGAGTGGTGCTTAGTAGGTATTCAAGTCAATACACGAGTGAATGAATATTATGGAGTATGTGCTTTTCCCTAAACTTATTATTGGGGTTTAGGAAAAAAGAGTAAATATTTGAGATAAAAACCATCTTTGGAAAATACTTACAATGTTAAAATTGGACAGGATAGAAAACAGCAAGGTATCCCACTCTGATCTTGACTATTCTAGTTGCTTCCTTGTGACTTTTTTAGTAGATGTCAGGAATCGTGGGGTTTCTTGGAATCCTAATTGAGAAATCCTCAAATGTTTTGTTTCTGGGACTGTCTCAGTTGACTCAAAAGTGATTTCCTATTGGCCTTCTGGTTTCATATCCTATAGTTTCTCTGCACTATTATTTACATATATGTCCCATAATTTTCCAAAATATATTTGGTATTTATTTCATTTAATTCCTGTTATAATTTTCTAGATATCCCTAATGATAATTCTTAATTATCTTGAAGGACTCTGCCTTAACTTTGGCAGAGCTTCTGGGAGTCTAGATGCTGCTTTGAGAAAAAAGTTGCCTTATTGGATATGTTTAAAATTTCTTCTTTTTTTTCTCTAGACAGTCCAAGAAGAAGAAAGAGAGATTTACAGACAGCTACTACAGATGGTTACAGGGAAACAGTTTTCTGTAGCCAAACCCACCACACATTTTCCTTTACACCTGTGAGTCACAGAAACATATATCAAATGAATTTAATTCTGTACTTTGTTATTTGATATTAAAACTATATTCTCCTCTTGCTAGGTCCCGATGTCTTAGTTCTAATAAGAATACTTTGAAAGACCCACTGTTTAAAAATGGAAGTTCTTGTGCAGCTCAGATTATTGGCTCTGATACTTCATCATCTGGATCTGCCAGCATTTTAACTACCCAGGAACAAGTGTCCCACAGTGTGTATTCCTTATCGTCGTATGCCCCAGATGTTGTTGCATTTGGGTCCAAAGATTCTGATCCTCTCCATCAACCCCAACATCACCACTCTCTTCTACATCAGCCAGACAACTTACCAGCTTCAAATACACAATCGGAAGGTAACAATGGTTTCGTATATTTTCAGTAATAACAACCAGTTAACTGTTTATGGGATCTATGGGAATTGCAAGGTTGTAATGTGCATGTAATTTAATTAACATGTAAGATACTTGAAATATATATAATTCAGTTAGCCGTACCACAAATAAACTAAACCTATAAGTAATTTACTTTTTTTCTTACATGGAAATGCAAATGATTTCATATAATATTTTACTTAAAAAGATTAACTTCCTGAGCAGCGTCTAGAGTCAGAGTATAATCATCCCAATTACTTCAATACTTTCTCTGTTTCTAGTACTTTGCAATGAACATTAAGTACTCTGAAGTTCTAAGTTTTGGAACATCAATTAAGTGTTGAAGTAAAAGTTCTTAACCAGGTAATACTTAGTAGAAAACCTGCATAGTAGGTTTATGCATTTTAGAATGGTCATCAGCAAATTTTGGAAACAAAAAGTTTTCTGTTTAACTTTTAGCTAACCAAAATATCCAGACACTTAGCATTCCAGTTAATTAAGGTTTTCTATGATAATTTTCTTTGTTTGCTTAGTTTCCCCTTTCTTTAGGTGTGTGTTATGTGTGTTTATGATAGTATGTATTTAGGTATATAACTTATAACGAGTTTAAGGTTAAGTGATTAGACATTAGGGATCTTTTGATCAGTCTCTAAGGCTCTTTCCTCCTTCCTTAGCTTTTTTTTTTTTTTTTTTTAAGATATTTCTCACTTTCTTAAAATTTTCACTTGGGGATTAAAATTGTTAGTGGCATCAATATATAGCTATACATATTCATGAAAACCTTTATAAAATTTTGTGAGATGATTTACTGGGAACTACCATTAAAAAAAGCCTTTAACCTCAAAAACATAACATTGTATGACAAATGCTTAGCTACAACTAAACTGAAACGAATATGCTATAGTACATTGAATGTTTCATTACTTTCCTTGTACCATAATAAATATCCTAAATGAGGTGTCAGTCATTTAGAAGGACATGATTCCTGCCTTTATCAATAACACAAAATAAATGGTAGAATTTGTACTTTTTTAGACCCTGCTACTTCTGTAGCTTTTTCTCTTTCTGCCTCTGCCTCCCCCTCCCCCCTCCCCGGTCACCTTATTCAGTCTCATGGTTGTTCATGAACTAAAGACTTTTGAGAAGTTGTGGCTTATTTTTGTTCCCCAGGAACAGAAAGAAGCAGCATAGGAATCAAGTACAGCCCAGGAGTAGATGATGAAGGGCATATATACTTGTATTTTTGGAGCGACTTCTTTCTTTGTGAGGCAGGCTCTTCCCTAAGCCCTATTTCTGGCTCAGTGAAAGTGGACCTGCCTCCTTTTGTCTTCCATCTTACCTTTGTCCTTGTGCTGCATTATTTTTATGAAAACAGAATACACTGAAGTATGGGAGCTTAAACTATAGACACCTGGAGTGTATAACTGGGTAGAATTTTTTAAATAATAATATGCTGTTGTGTTTCTTTTTTTAGGATCAGACTCTGTGATTTTACTCAAAGTGAAAGATTCCCAGACTGCAACTCCCAGGTAAACTATGGAAAAAAAGACATTCTTGATATATTGTTTTCTTTTCCCTCTTTTTAATCACAGTTTCTTCACTGAGAGTTGCATAACATAAAAGTAAAACTGCCTCAATTCAGATTTCTCGCCTGTGTTATTTGAATTATTTCAATGACTTTTTAATTAGTCATCTTCTTCCGTCCTCCTTGTTGTGCTTCATTCCATCTTCCGCCATATTCTCTAATCCATTCTTTGCCTGTTCTTTTCCATCTTCCATTCTACATCCAGAGTGGTCTTTCTACAATGCATATCTGATCATTCATTAAACTCCCTCAGGAGTGGCTATCAGACATAAAATCATGCCCAAACTCCTTAGTATGGTATACAAAGCATTTCCTCCACATGCCTTACTTCCTATCACACATTCTTTCCTTTAACAAGTACGAATTGATAACCTACTGTGTGCTGTGTCCTAATATAGACATTGGGGATAACAGCAGTGACCAAAATGAAATCCCTGCACTCAAGGGGCTTACATTCTAGTTGTAAGGGGTGTAAGGAAAGAGGTGGGGGACAAATTATGAACAAATAAATAAATGTGTATGTCTGATAGTGATAAATGCTGTGAAGAAAAATAAAGCAGGGCAATATATAGACTGGGGTTAGGGGGGCACTGTTTATTTGGGTGGTCATGGCAAGGCTGAGAAATGACATTTGAAGAGAGACATGATAGAGGTGAGAGAAGGAGCCATATGGGAAGATGGGAGTCTTTCATGTGTTAATTACACAGACATTAGTAGTGTGTGATATGTGCTTTCTTACCTGCATAGTCATTGTTCCATCTGCCTTGTATGTAACCCTACCTCAACTTGTCTATCTAAAGAAGCAGGAGTCTCTTTCTTAGCTTTTAAGTCTCAATTCAAATGTAATTTTCTATATGATACTTGACTTCTATATGGAACTTCTTGCTCTGTAATTCAGTAGGTTACTACTTAGATTGCAGTTTCTTTGCCATTAGCAGTTCAGTTGCTGGAATGAAAATAGTATCCATTTTCCATTGAGAAAATTAGGAATAATGATGTTTCTTTCTCATCTCAGTTTCTGTACTTCTTTGCAACTCTCCTGTGTGTCCTAAATTTTAGATATTTTTTAAAAATTCTGTTATAATTTCTCAAGGAGACTTTACAGTTTGGATTCCTTATTCTTTATGTGTGGGTTTTATTTTATTTTGTTTTGTTTTTATTTTGAGTCAGACCTGGGTTCTGATCTCGTCCAGGCATCACATAACTTTAGACAAGTTACTGTTCTGAACCTAGTTTCCTTATCAATAAAAATGCCAGTGTTAATATGTTACTGTTTATTGAATTGCTGTGAAGGTTAACATACAGAAAAATACTTACAATGAAAGTGTTTCAGGGTGCCTCAGTTAGTTGAGTGTCCAGCTCTTGATTTCAGCCCAGGTCATGATCCCAGGGCTGTGATATTGTGCCCTGTATCCAGCTCCTCACTGATACGGAGCCTGCTTGAGATTCATATTCTCTCTCTCTCTCTCTCCCTCTCTCCCTCTCCCCCTCTCCCCCTCCCTCCCTCCCCCACTCTCCTTCTCCCTCTCCCTCTCCCCCTCTCTCCCCCTCTCTCCCCCTCTCTCCCCCCCACCCCCTTCCCTGCTTGCTCACTTGCTCTCTCAAATAAAATAAAAGTCGTTTAATGCGTAGTGCACAAAAGTAGGTATTCTTTATTGGGAAAAAGTCGATCTCATGGAGAGAATGCTTTTAATTCTTCAGTAGTTCTTTATTCTGTGTGCCTTTCCTTTATGGAGGATTTCTATTAGTGATGCCTGAAGAATGAGAGGGAGGGAGAAATGATCTGTTGGATAAGGCCGATTGAATAATGCTGTTTATTGCAGTTGGAGCCCGCTTTCCCAAGTCTTGGCCAATTGGCTCTTTATTCTTAATCTCCCCCCACTGCCTGTCCATTAAATTCTAGCAGTGAAGATCTGCCCTTATTTCCTAGAATATAGCATGCTGTTTCCTGTTTTTGTGCCATTGTACATGCTGATCCTAACCCCTGGAATTTCCTCTCTTTCCTTGTCCACTTGTTAATCTCGTTTTGCTTTTCAAAATCTGACTCAGGTGTTATTTTTTTCTCAAGACATTACTCTGACTTCTCCAGATAGTATTAGTCTTTTCCTCTGGTACTTTTATCCCTATGTCTTATTTATTACTAATACTTTTGCATTTATCATCTAATGTGGATCATAATGCCTGGCACATGATGGATACTTAGTAAATAAATCTTTGTTAAACAAATGAATTTCCTAGAAATCCTAAAAGGCTCTCTTGCATAGCCCAAGAACTCATCATCTTCATGTTGGTTTAAGGCTTTGGTTTATTGAAAGGTATGTTACAATAGTAGAAATCACAGTCTTTGGAATTGGACAGACACAGTTTCTAATCCTGACTCTTCCAAGACAGTTGATCCTTCTGAACTTCCCATTTCCTCTTCTATACACATGAGTAATAATTCCTTATTCTATATTATATTGAGGTTTAACTAAAAGAGAATTATCATGAGGCTTAACTAATATAAAGCAGCTAGAGCAGAATTTCACACAGAGTACTAAGTAGGTGCTCATAAGTAGTTGTAGTTATTTTTACTGTATGCTTCAATCATAATGAGAAATAATACATAATCTCTTTGAAAAGCAAGAAGATTTTGTTTTTTCCCCCTGCATTTTACTTTCCTAATCCATCAAATACCTACGTCTACTGAAGAGAAATACTTTTCCCTTACATTATTCACGTATTCAATAAACACTGAGTACTTGCTGTGTGCCAGGCACAATTCTTGGTGCAGAGGATACAGGAGTAAATAGAAAAGACAAAATTCCTATCCTCATTAAGCTTATGTTCTAATAAAGGAAGCAGACAAATTTCAATAGCAAGATCTACTACTATGAAATTCTGGGCAATTCCTGTCACTTTAGGTTGTGCAGTCAATATGTTTTTGTGTTCACTCGTTTTTAGTATCACATACTAAGCCCCTCACAGTGCTACCACTGATCTTTGTGGCTTTCTATCTTGGTTGTTACATCAGTATCCACTGTGCCAAAGGCATAGGCCGCTTCTCCTATGTTTTCCCCTTATTAACCTCAGTGACAGTGGGGAGGCAGTAGAACAGCATATTCATTGCCAAACCCTAGCCTAAGGATGATTGGGAATACTAATTCTCAAAAGGTAGTCTGGGGAGCAAGGGATACCTTCTGAGTCCTTGTTCTTGCCTTCACTAAGACAGACTGTAGCAATTCAAGAACTGAAAGGGATTCTAACCTCCATGTTTTACAAATTTGAAGCTAAGGACCATGGAAATGAAGTGACTTGTTCAAAGTCACACAGTGAATCCGGGTCCACTCCAGGAGATCCAGGTCTCTTAACTCCCAATTTCATGCTCTGTGCACTTCTTCTACTTGTATCTGAAAGTTTTTTTTGGAAAAGTGTTCACTCTTCTGTTTCTGTGAGAGATCACAGTTAGGGATTGGCAAGGAGATGAGGATGTGTGAGAAGAGCAAGAGGCTCTGGAAGAGGGAACATACCTGTGACTATGCTAAGCATTATTCATTTGGGTTGTCAGCAAGAGCCGCGTGGAATAGAATTGGTTTCTCATCTTTGGAGTGGAGCTGTATCTTGCTAATTCTCCACTTTGGTTCATTGGCTAACTAACCATCTGATACAGACTATTCTGTCGGTGGGGATTTTCACTATCCATTATGACTTGGTTGAATATATTTTGATTCAAGTAGACTGACAGGAAGAAGTCCAAGAAACCATAAGGTTTGACTAAATCATTAATAAATCTGTCAATCTAAACCATTTTGGAAGAGTAACATTCTAGCTTAATATATTATCTTGACAAGTGATGTACTCTTTCGCGTTGGGTTGGTCTCATAAGGAGCAAGGTACAAGTAAGGACCTGTGTTACAGTTAATTTCTCTGTTGAACTTTGGGCCATCTTTTTTTTTTTTTTTTTTTTAATTTTTTTTTTCAACGTTTATTTATTTTTGAGACAGAGAGAGACAGAGCATGAACGGGGGAGGGGCAGAGAGAGAGGGAGACACAGAATCGGAAACAGGCTCCAGGCTCTGAGCCATCAGCCCAGAGCCTGACGCGGGGCTCGAACTCATGGACCACGAGATCGTGACCTGGCTGAAGTCGGACGCTTAACCGACTGCGCCACCCAGGTGCCCCACTTTGGGCCATCTTTTTAACTACTATGTATGTGAGTGACTCATAGCTGTATTCCTTTAGTTCCCAGTTACAATTATTTTATGTAATTTATGACCTTCGCTTTATTGTATACATATAAAGCATTCTTTTAAATTATTTCAATGATTGATTTTCTTGGTGAAAATATTTGAATTTTCTTATGAGCCTCCTGTTCATTTGCCATTTTTTTTTCCCCACCATAGTCCTGCGTTTTTCCAGGCAGAGTTGTGGATCAAAGAATTGTAAGTTATTGTTTTTGGTATCATTTTTCTTTCTCAATCTCTTCCTTCTCAGAAGAAGTCAATTAGCCAATCACCCTACCTATTTTTAGTCAGTAAAAATTCCCTATTTATATCTATTTATAAAACAGCTTTTAAGTTGTTGGGTTTTAAAAATTCTCTTGGGGTTGGGGCATTTGTATGCTCAGGTTTATTAAATATATAACAATTGCTGAAGCTAAATTGAATTGGAAAACTATTTTGATATTAAGTATTACATAGAAAGGAAAATAAGTGCCCTTACTTTTACATTGGTAGAACTAATTTATTGAATAATTCACATTTCTGGAGTTTGCAAAATCGCTAAAAGTTTTTAGTTTCCAGTTTTAATAACTCTAAGGTATTCAGATCCCTGGACTTGTTCACTGTTTTTAGAGAAAAAAATAAGTCCATATTTTTTCTTTTGGATCATAAGTACAGTATTTGAATTAAAACCTCGATAGTATCTTGTATTATTTGCTCCTTTGGGATTCAATCACATTTTTGGATTTCTAGAATGAAGCTTCAGTCTCTCCATAATCTTAGAGATTATGTTAATCTCTAAATTTTAATGTTAAAAAAAAACTACTACACATTTACACATAGCCACAAATATCACCTGTTCACATTTAGCAACAAACTAATAATTTCATCATTTGATTAAAAATAGTATGATAATTTCAATAACACCATGTGGCTTCACTCTGTCTTAAATAGCGATAAGGTTAGTGTAGGCACTTTAGACTTTCTATATGGAGGTTTTATGTTTTGTGCTTATTCATCAATAACATGCATGATGCTAAGACAGTGGTCTGCATTTGTGTCACATTCCTTTTCATTTCCTAGAACTAGTGTTTATGATTCTCGAGCACGGGAGAGATTGCGCCAGATTGAAGAGCAGAAAGCACTAGCATTGCAGCTTCAAAACCAGGTAAAAAACAAAATTGGGGATAAGATTGTAAATAAATAGCACATCCAAGTTGCAACTAATTTGGAAGATTACCTGGATTTGGGATCAAAGTTGTAATTGCGAGCTGCTATGATAGCATAGCACTTATATTGTGTGATTAGTCTATGTGCTTGGTCTCTCCAGATGGTTCTACTCAGTGTATGTAGACAAATAGTAGTTTTCTGTATCCCACTTATTCTAAAGTTCTGTTTTGCAGAGACTGCAGGAACAGGAACATTCAGTACATGATTCAGTAGAACTGCATCTTCGTGTACCTCTTGAAAAGGAGATCCCTGTAACGATCACCCAAGAAACAGAAAAGAAAGGTCATAAATTAACTGATAGTGAAGATGAATTTCCTGAAATCACAGAGGTAAATTACGTACTATGGATTCTTGTGCTAACAAGTGTGTTTAGAAAAGATACTTAGAATGAATTTCAAACACAGAAATAATAGAATACCTGGCATTTAAAGTATCCATTGTATTGCATACTCCCGGTTTCATTTGTATTACTAATCTTGGCTTTATTTTTAAAGGATTACTGAAAATTGAAGAAAGAATTGTGAGTGGTTTTTCATGACTTCAGTGAAAAAACATTTAATAAATTTGTGTTTTATGTACATTTTTACTTTTAATGTATATGTACGGGTAGTTTGACATCAGATAGTAAGTTGAGGCTTACTACTTTTTTAAGTAATAAAAAATCAGTTAAATATATTAAAGTCTGTACATGTTTTTAATATTTATTTTTGAGAGTGCGTGTGTGCATGCACAAGCTTGGGAGGGTCAGAGATAGATGGGGACAGAGGATCTGAAGCGGGCTTTGTGCTGACAGCAGCACAAATGCAAGGCTCAGACTCACAAACCGTGAGATTATGACTAAGGCTGGGTTGAATGCTTAACTGACTGAGCCACCCAGGCACCCCAAAGTCTTTGTACATTTTAAGATAATCTGTTCCTTGACTCATTCTTCTGTTTGAAAAACTATCATATAGTTAGTAAGTATAACACATGTATTATAGGGTGCTGGATTCCATAATTTACATTTTAAAAACCCAAATTTGTCTAGAAAAATGTCTGAAACACACTACCTGTATCCCCTGCTACCTTTTGGGAAAGAGTCTATTTGTTAAGAAATTGTGTGGGCCAAAGATATGAAGTATAATTAGGTCTTCTTGTAGACTTAGAAAGTTTGATAGCAGAAGGTTATTTCAGACTTTAGGAATAAAAGGAAGAAAGGTCTGAAATGTTGTGCTGCAACGAGAAGGGGGGACAGGATAGAATGAAAGGAGATAACCCAGGAGATTACTGGAAAGAATAAAAACCAAAATGTTAGAAGTGAACAGTTGATTACTGATACAGTCTGGGGGTTATATGGGGTTTGGTGAGAAATCTAGTGTGTCTGTAGCCATGTACACTTCATCTCTGGTACCTCTTGGTTCCCTAGGAAATGGAGAAGGAAATAAAAAATGTATTTCGTAATGGGAACCAAGATGAAGTTCTGAGTGAAGCATTCCGCTTGACCATTACACGCAAAGATATTCAAACTCTGAACCATCTGAACTGGCTCAATGATGAGGTAATCTCGCACCTGTTTTTATATTCAAATAGTAAGCATTAAGTGGAAACTAAGTCAAGGTGTTACCTCACTGTTTCTTGAAATGTGGTCCTCAGATGACCTGTGTAGAATCAGCTCTCTTAGGGTTTCTCCATTCTCCTGAATAAGTATGAGACAGTGTGGTGGAGATACTCATTTTAAGCAAATACCCCAGTTTATTTTTTATGTACCTTCAAGTCTGAGAACTGCTGATTTACCATTTTATGTATAGACAGTTTAGACACTGAGGGAGAGGACATTCATTCTCACTCTCTTTAAGGCACCTACCCAGCAGTTCATCTATTGAACAAATATTTAATAGTGGACTGTGTTGTAGCATGAAGGAGTTCTTTGGGATTTCCATTAGGGATTCCATTTCTACTTCCTTTTTTATCTCTACTTGTTCTAGATCACTTAGGATATGAGAGATAAGCTTTCTCAAGTAGCCTACATTTATAAGTAGCCTACATTTATTACATATATGATGTATATATTTTGGAAGTGCTTATTTTTGAGAGCGAGAGTGCGCATGTGTGTGCAAGTGGGAGAGGGGCAGAAGGAGAGGTACACAGAGGAACTGAAGCAGGCTCTGTGCTGACAAAAGAGAGCCCAATGCCAGGCTCAAACTCACAAACTGTGAGATCATGACCTGAGCCAAAGTTGGATGCTTAAGCGACTGAGCCACCCAGACACCCCCGTGATATTTTTTAAACTGACATTGAAAAAGCTGTATTATTAAATATTTGATGTACTGGGTTGAAAGAAAGGAAAGAAAGCTATGGCTCTCAGCTTCTGCTAATAATTTTAAGTAGATTAATTATACTACAGTCTTTAAACAATCTTAAACTTGTAGGAGCCTATTTTATTTCAGAGCGATATTTTCATGGCAAAAGAAGAGAAATGGGTTGGGTTTTTTCCCTGAGTAACTTCTTCCTTTCTTAGGCCCAGAAGAAACATCCTTGCCTGATATATTGAGTATACTCAAAACTTCACAGCTGTGGGAGATTTTTAGAAACTCAGTATAGTATGCACTAGCTATTCTAGATACCTAAAGTTTTGTCTTGCATGCTTACAGTCTTCCAAATAATAATATTGGCTAACATCTTTTGAGCATTTACCTCATGCTAGGCACTATTATTGTAAGTGTTTTATGTGTTCTATTCATATAACAGTCGCCACAAACCTTGGAAAGGTATATACTGTAGTTTAACTGTCTCTGTTTTATAGATGAAGAAACAAAGCCTGGAAAGATTAAGAAACTTCTAAAGTTATATGGCTAATAAGTAGCAGAGTCAGGATTTAGACCCAAGCGTTGGATCTTATCTGTTATACTATACTGCCTCAGAATCTTAAATTGGATCCTGTCGTAGGATTAGATGTATTGAATGTGAGAGCCATATGCCATGCCCAGCATGTTGATTTTCTTTAGGGCCAGCTGGACTAGCCCCATTCTTTTTGCCAAAGGTCAGTTTCTAAAATACAAATTTCAGAAGTTCATCACTCCCTGAATAAATCTTTGAACAAAAATGTTAAGGAATATATGGTTTGACATTGTCTTGCTTTAGGGGAAACCACCCTTGCTCAGAATAGTGATACTAGAACATTGGATCAAATAACAGAAAGAAAAAAAAAGAGTTCACCAAATCAAAGGGCAAAATAGAAATCAAAGACAGTCAAAAGTATCCACCAATTAAATGTTTTTGATTTTAAGACATTAATCTGTGGCTTCTTGCCATTTTTTGCCTACTACTGCTAAATGGGAAGAGGTCAGTTGTTCTATTTGGCTTGTAGCTCATTTGTTGTAAATTACGCAAAACCTCCTAGAGGGCAGCAATGAGTAGGATATGAGATAAGTCCTTGCTATTTACTGTGGCAGTTACCTCAGTGAGATACCTTACAGAGGCGGCATTCATCAGGACATATTTTCCATTCCCTCGGCCCATCAAAGGTTTGGTTTCTAGCAAGCAAAGTTAATGGGAATTACATTATGTAGGAGAGTCGAGGAGAAGGAGAGATTCCTTGTCTACTTTATCTCTACTACACCTACCCATAACTTGTGTAGGGAGTGCTTGCTAGAATTATGTTAACCTTGAAAGCAGGTACCAGTTCACATGTCTGTGATGATGATAACTATTTTGAAGTGCACCATTGTCAAAGTACTGTATTTTTCAGGCTTTTAAGGTTACTGTTCTTGAGAAGTTAACATTCTGATGAGGAAATAGTAGATATCCTTAAGTATTCATGTTCATTTAAAAATAAGTTATTCGTTTCTCAGTTGTGAATTCTCAGTTTTCTTTTGCAAGTAATTTGTCCTCTCTTCAATCCTATTCTTCCCTCAAATATATATTTTCATTATAACCATTTCTCTTCTTTCTGTATTTCCTATCACTTTTATAGGCTGCTTTAAATATTTCTCCAAAATAAGGTAACTGATATAATATTCTTACCATTTTATAGACAAGGAATATAAGACCCTAGAAGTAAAAGGGATCAGATTTAGTTTAATAAGGAAAATAAAACCTAGAAGTCCTGTATTTAGAATATGTCAGAAAGCTATTAGGCTACCCTTTCTCTGATCTCTTTACTAAAAGAAGAGTTGGCTACATTACCTGTTCATAAAATAACAGCTTTCAAACATATTTTCATGAGTGGATTTATGTATAGATGAATAGTTAAATTCTGTATAGCTTCAGAGGACTAATGATTGACAGGATTGACATTTTAACTCACTATAAGAAAATGAAACTTCTCAAAAATGGAATGTGGGAACTGGCTGCCTTTGTAAAGAATACAAAAGGAGGCTGGAAGGCCGATAACACCAGGGACATTATAGATGGGGATTTCTATACTGGGTCTGGCAATTAGTTTTGAATAGAAATATCTAAAGAAAGGAGGTCAGGGTTAAGAAGAGGTGAAATTAGTTGCAAAACTAGATTCAAAATCACAATCAAGAAACAAAGGAAATGTTTTAAAAATATTTGTTTACTTTTAATATAATTTATTGTCAAGTTGACTAAATAGTATATACAGTATGCTCTTGATTTTGGGAGTAGATTCCTGTGATTCATCGCTTACATACAACACCCAGTACTCATACCAACAAGTGGCCTCCTCAATGCCCATCACCCATTTTCCCCTCTCCCCTGTCCCCACCCCCAATCAAGCTTCTGTTTGTTCTCTGTATTTGTCTCTTATGGTTTGCCTCCCTCCCTCTCTGTTTGTAACTATTTTTTTCTCCTTCCCCCATGGTCTTCTGTTAAGTTTCTCAAGTTCCACATATGAGTGAAAACATATGATATCTTTATTTTAGAGAGATTGAGAAAGAGAGAGAGAGCGTGAAGAGGGGAGGGGCAGATAGAGAGGGAGACATCAAATCCGAAGCAGGCTCTGGGCTCCACACTGTCAGCACAGACCCCAGTGTGGGGCTCAGACCAAGAACCATGAGATCATGACCTGAGCCAAAGTCAAATGCTTAACTGACTGAGCCACCCAGGTGTCCCAGAAAGGAAATATTTTTAAATGGATGCCAGCACTAGAAATTATTTGTTGATTCCTGGCGATTGATTTAGGTAACTTCTGTGATTCAGTGGCTTGATGTTTGTGCTTTATAGCCTGATGATTCTACTTCTTAGAGGGCTTAAGCATTGTTTTATAAGTCTTCAGATAAATTTAGAAATACATGGAAATTAGGTAGGCATACAAATAAATGGATCTGACTTCTGTTTCTGGTCATGATAAAATAAAATGGATGAGGTTTACCCTTTCAGTTTAGCTAGAAAACTGAACAAAACATGAGACAACAATTTTCAGATGGTGGATAACAAGATCCCTGAGAGAAGGAAAATGAAAGGGATGAGCCGATGATTTCCCCACCTCACTAGGGTGGTATGTTGAGGGTAGAGAGCTGGAAGAACCTGGAAGTATCTGACAGTCTTGCCAAGTGGAGGAGACAATTCAGACATCAGGGAGGTGAAAGTCGCTAAGGTTTGTGAGGTACAATACTGAAGGGAGGGTGGCTGCACAAAGAGAAAGTCCCAGAGACATGCAGAGGCCCCACTTAAATCTTTGACTGAGCATTGATCTGTACGTACATAGAAAGAAAATACCAGAGGCTAGGGAAAGAACACCAGAAAAAAGGAATCAGAACAAACCTCAAAGCTAACACAGGTGCTTAGAGTAGTTTGTATTCCAGCCAGTTAGAGTGGAAAGGTCCTGAGGCATTGAATAGAGCCTCAAAAGGATATTACCTCAGGAGTTGGGCCAAGGTGGCCCTAGAATAGAGGCTACTCTGGACCTATGGTAGCAAAGTTTAATTTAAGCCTTGAAAACTTGAAAATGAGTTGAATGACTTACCTGTATCACAGAACAAAAGCCCAACAATATTTAAAGAAATACAAACATATTCTGGTAACAACAAAACCTAGTGACATGAAATCACAATATCCAGCATCCAATCAGATGTTACCAGGCATATAAGGTAGAAGGAAAATGCAATTTAGAACAAAGGAAAAAACAGTTACTAGAAATACCCAGAAATGACAAAAATGATAGAACTAGCTTACGTTGGCAGGATATTAAAGGGGATATTATAAATACATTCCATATGGTTAGGAATTTAGAGGAAAATTAACATTATGGTGAGAAAAATGGAAGATGTCAAAGAAGACCTCAGTTGAACTTAACAGGGATGAAAAATACAGTATCTGAAATAGAGAATGTAAGAGGTAGGATTAATAGTAGATTGGACCCTACAGAAGAAAAAAGTAGTGAATTACAATATATGGCAACAGGAACAATCCAAATGAAACAAAAGGCTGAAAAAAGAGGAGTATCAATGAGCTGTGGAGCAATATTAAGCAGTCTGAGCATGTAATTAGAATCTCAGAAGGAAAGATGGGTGTAAGTGTTACCAGAAAAAATGTTTGAAGATACAATGGTAGATTTTCCAACTTTGGAAACTTGAACACTGGCAGATTCAAGAAATTCAGCATACCCCAAGTAGGAGAGACACCACACCAAAAAGTATAATAATCAAGTTGCTGAAAACCAGTGGTAAAGAAAAACATAACAAAAGCAGCCAGAGGAAAATAGATACATTATATACTAAAGGAATATATAATGTGTTTCCAACAGAAGTAAGTGTAGGCCAGAAGACAATGTAGCTACCTTTTTCAGATACTGAAGGAAAGGGGTGCTTGGGTGGCCCAGTCAGTTAAGCGTCTGACTCTTGATTTCTTCTCAGGTCATGACCTCATAGTTTGTGGGTTTGAGCCCCACATTGGGGCTCTGCACTGTCAGTGCTTGGGATTCTCTCTCTCTCTCTCTCTCTGCCCCGCCCCCATCTGAAAAAATAAACTTAAAAAATTTTTAAGAAAAAGGTACTGAAGGGAAAAGAAAACTTGTCAACTTACATTCCATACCCAGCAAATACATCTTTCAAAAAACAAGGGTGTACTTTTTTCAGACAAACAAATGCCAAGAGAATGCATCACTAACAGACCTGTCTTATAAGAAATATTAAAGGGTATTCTTCAGGCAAAAGGAAACTATGAGGTAGAAATTTGAATCTATACAAAGGAATGAAGAGCAGTGAAAATGTCCTCATTTTTTAATACCTCTGTAAGACAATTGACTAGTGAAAGCAGAAATAAGACAATGTATTGTGGGATTTGGAATATAAGATATGACAGTCATAACACAAAAGAGGGGGGAAGTGAAAGTACATACTAGCATAAGATTTGTACACAGTATATGAAGTGGTATAGTGTTATGTGAAGATAGATTGTCATAAGTTAAAGACCTATATTAAAAATCCTAGAGCAACCACTGAAAAACAAAAATAAAAAACAAAGAGGTATAGTTAATAAGCAAATAATGAAGATAAAATGGAATAAAAATACGCAATCCAATGGAAGCCGGGAAAAGAAGAAAAAAGATATGAAGAACAGACCCAGCAATATCAATAATCACATTAAATGTAAATGGTCTAAGCCAGCACACCCAATAGAAATATAATGCGAGCCACATATGTAATTAAACATTTTTTTTAATGTTTATTTTTGAGAGAGAGAGAACGAGCAGGGGAGGGGCAGAGAAAGGGAAACACAGAGTTTGAAGCAGGCTTCAGGCTCTGAGCTGTCAGCACAGAGCCCGACACGGGGCTCAAACTCGTGAACCATGAGATCATGACCTGAGCTGAAGTTGGATGCTTAACTGACCGCGCTATCTAGGTGCCCCTTAAATTTTCCAGTAGTCACATTGAAAAAAGTAAAAAGAAACAGGTAAAATTAATTTTAATAGTATATTTTACTTAACGTGATGTATGCAAAATGTGTCATTTTAGTGTATAGTAAATATTAAAATATTATTCAAGAGATATTTTTACCTCCCCTTTAAAATTTGTACATGGGGGGCCTGGGTGGCTCTGTCATTTGAACGTCAGACTCTCGATTTCAGCTCAGGTCATGATTCCAGGGTTGTGGGATCGAGCCCCACACCCAGCTCCGCTCTGAGTGTGGAGCATCCTTAAGATTGTCTGTCTCTCCATCTGTCCTTCTCCCCTGCTTGCATGCAAGGTGCTGTCTCTGTAAAAAAAAAAAAAAAAGCAGAACTGTCACAAGAAAGAAACCCATTTTGTTTTATTATTTATTTCAAATCCCTGTTTTTGCTTTTTTTAAATTTTTTTTAGTAATCTCTACACGTAACATGGGGCTCACCTCACAGCCCTGAGATCAAGAGTTGTGTGCTCTTCCCACTGAGCCAACCAGGTGCCCCAAGAAACCCATTTTAAATGTGAAGACACAGACAGTTAAAAGTAAAAGGATGCAAATACTAGTCAAGAGAAAGATGAAATATAACTGTATTAATATCATATCAAGTAGAATTCAGAGCAAGGAATATTACCAGTGACAGACATTTCAAAAGGAGTAGGTTCTTCAAGAGTACTTAACCTAGGTATGTATACACCTAGTAACAGAACTTCAAAATATGTGAAGCAAAACTGATAGAACTGAAAGGAGAAATAGATAAATCTTTAATTACTGTTGGAGACTTTCGCATCTCTCTCAACAATCAATAGAAGAAGTAGAAAATCATAAAGGATATAAAAAGCCAGAGTAGGGGCACCTGGGTAGCTCAGTCAGTTGAGCATCCGACTCTTGGCTTCAGCTCAGGTCATGATCTCGCAGCTTCATGGATGCAAGCCCCACATTGGACTCTGTGCTAACAGCACAGAGCCTGCTTGGAATTCTCTCTCCCTTTCTCTCTGCCCCTCCTCCACTCAGGCTGTGTCTGTCTCTCTCAAAATAAATAAATAAACTTAAAAAACAAAAAAAAGCCAGAGTAGGTACCCAAATGCTTGTGGGCAGGAAACACTTTCTTCTCTACACAGCACTAAATATGCCCTATTCCATGTGGAGAGACAGGATGATGCTCTCCGGTCTCTTTATTTTCCCTCCAGGACCCTGTTCTTCCTATCATCCCTTACTATTAATTTACATGGATGAATTAGGAAAAGAGCAAGCAGACATGTCTTTCCTTATTAATTATTGTCAGTTATTTCCAAAGTGCAAAATCATTAGACTGTTGGAATTTTGTTTTTCTGACTTCTTTACAGCTAGGGAAACACCATAAGGAAAAGACTCATAGCATTTATGGGGAGTGAGGGAGTACAGGTGAATTAAGGTAGAATATATGTAGCAGACTGACTACACTGATGACAAACCTAACTAGCCAGGCAGACTAATTACCTATTTTGTAAGTCTCATCTCTGAAAGGAAAGGTCTTTCAACTATCCTGTATCACAATAGCCTTGTGTATAGAGAAGTTAGTCTTACTTGATTGATAGTAGGGAAGTAAGAAGTAAGACTTAATAAGTGATATACTAAGATCATCTGACTTTTATTGCAGAATCAGCATCTGAAATCAGAGCACATAACTCTGCCTAGCATTCTGACTTTTGTAACAAAAGTGGAAATGGAGAATTAGTAGTGATCGCAGCTTCCTGGTTGTTTCCAAGAAGCCGTTAAATTTAAGTGATGCTCAGTAAAGAGAGCAAAACATTTAATGTAAAACATTAAGCCCAACTAGATAAGCCTAGCACAGGGAATAGGTTTTCCTTAGGGAATAAAAAGTGATTCTATAAGAAGGGGAAAGAAACTAGGCAAAATGAGATAAATTAGTTAGGTGAATATGATGTGTCTTACCATATGCTCTGTACTCTTACATGTAGAATAGTGATCAGATTGGAAATTTCAGTGTCTCTAACATGACTTACTGGTAGGTTCCACATCATCGTAGTTATCTCTTAAAGGTGTTTCTTAATAGAACTAGTCCTTTTGATAAACCAGGGATTTATGCAGGGTCATAGGGAGAATAGTAATTGCAATTATCACAACTCCATAAAAATAGATGTTGTCTTTGTCTAAAACTTTGGCAGTAATTCTAATAAATAATTTGTTACTTGAATTTGCATGTGAGGAAAATCCTGGGTATGTGTTCACAGTGAGGGATGCAATACACAGAGCTTACCTGAAGTCTGCCTTCTGTATTAATTAGGTTAGATCTTAGGGGCAAATGACCTGACTCATAAGTGCTGCTGCTTGTCTTATCTTTGTGGTTTGTGGTTGACAAGGATAGATTTAATTTAACCATCAGAATAGGGAGGTCAAGTTGAAAATGTAGAGAAGTAAAACAGGGGAAATGGCTCCCCCCAAACTTGCCTTGGTCTCTGCTTAGGAGCACTGCTAAGCCCAGGACTTTCAGAACATTTTCTAAGCCAGTTAGAAAGGTTTAATGTGTAGAATTGGGAAGAGTTAAAAGTTAAGATAGTATTGTTATTGAGATGTTTTACTTCTAAATGGATGAGAAAACAATAGTTTAGGTGGTTTACTGGATGAGAAGGAAGGTACAAATAGCAGTGGTCATTTATGTCATTGTGGTAACATACAGGAAAAATATTGAGTCCTTAGTTTGAAAACATTGTAGGCTTCTTTTTTTAAAAGAGAAGCTTTTCCAGCTTCAGCCTGGCAGCTCTTCAAATAAAATCACAAAGGAACAAGACACTATAAACAACAGTCCCACCCCTCAAAAAGCACTGCATAGACAAGCAGGCGCTCATGGCCAAGGCTGTGAAGGCAGGAGGAGGGGCAGCCCCTTAGTCACTGGAGCCGCAGCGGGCATACAGACAAGTGTGGGCCCCAAAAAGAGTGACAAGTGGACCAACACTGGCAGTTGTCCCCACATACTGGTATATTGGCAAGACAAACACAGCACAGGGCTGATTTACTACTTTTAGCCCCCTTATTTCAAGGGGAATTCAAGATCTTCTGGCACTAAGAGAGTCTTGTGTGCAAAAAAGCTCTCACTATAGGAGGGGAGAGACCCTTGTCTTCACAAAACACAAGCAAATGCTCTATCACTGCTTCTCTTTCATCTTAAACACTGTGATCCCTTCTCTCATTTCTTTTTCCTTCATCTTCAGCCCTCCTCTGTGAGATGACACGTAGGATTCTTTTTGTTCTCTAACTCCTAGCTTGGTTTTTTTGGTATGATTGTGTCTTGGCTGACCTATGGCAATTTTCCTCATTTGGACAGAGTAATAGCTGAAAAACTGAGGAAACTTGGATCTTCGTTCTGCCTCAGATGTCAGATTATACATCCTCAGTTAATGGGAAGGAACATTGAGGCCACCAAGCTCCCTCCTACTGGGATACAGGGGAAGTGAAAAAGAGCCCAGATCACTCCTTAGAGCTAATTAACAAGCTGACTTTGGAGGAGGTCCTTTCCCTCACAGTGGACAGACCTTGGTTGGAGGCAGAACTGAAGCGATGGAAGAGGGATTCTCAAAGGAATTAGACAATGTGGTATCCTGATCATTAGGTCTCTTTTCTTCTAAGTTGGGTTGGTCTTCAGCTTTATAGTCCATGCTTTTGCAATTGAAACATAAAAATAAAAAACCTAACAATCCAGGCTGTGTAAGTCTAATTTCATTGGTTTCTAGAACTCCTTCCTTCTAGGAAAATCATGGGTAGCGTGATACTCATTTATGTCATCCTTTTTTACTTCAGGGTAATGATCCCAAAGGTGATGCTCCTCTGATAGACACCTAAGGGAGATACCTCTTCATGGCTTTCATGTGCTTGGGCCTCCTTATCTCTGCCTGATTCTTTCCATCTCCTGCTCGAGTCCTTATTGCCTTTTAGAGTACATGACTTGTCTGCACCATGGAAAATTTGGCTTACAGTGAATGGCAGTCATCTGCCTATTCATTTCACCCCTTGGATTGAAGGGTTTAGCCTCGTAACATGGCTAATGCTGTGGGATGAGTAGAATGCCAGAGGAATCAATCCTTTCTTGCTGATTTTTTTCTCACTAGAGAATGTAGTTTATAGCCTAGAAATCTGTGCCTGTTGGACAAGTCTTCCTGCATTCCTGGCTGCCTTTCACAGGCCTAGAATCATCTTTAGCACCATTATCCTTGGGGGCAGAATTAGATTGAAAGCCTCCATTTGAGAAATCTGTGATCCTAATTATGTTTTGATTCATTATCACTATTTAAAATAACTGAGCTCCTGTTATCTATTGGGCATCACACTAGGCAGAGGATTAGCCACAACCCAAGTCCTCTGGACCTGTTGGGCCTGTTGCTCAGACTTCAGAGATGCAGGCAGAACAGTGTCTGTCTTCAGTCCTAGTCTTCCCTCCCACCCCCACCCTCAGAGCTCTGCTTCAAGGCGAGTGTGGTTTCCCTGCAACTGCCTAGGCGTCCTCTTCTATAGGCCCTTTCTCTAGTCTAGACCATGTTTTGGTGTGTTCCTGGCAGTGTTCCCTGCTGCCTACCCAGTATGTAGTTGCCTACTGTTGGGCAGTAGCTCACTGCTCTGGCATCCTAGTGTGTAAATATTTGTCAAAGGACAGGGGCGTTTTCCCATTCCCCAAAAAGCATTCTGAAAAATGTGCCTGTTTTCTTAGTCATATTTCCAAGCTGTGGATCAGTTAGCCCATTCATTCCTTGCAGTTGACAGACACTGGCCTGGCCTTAGCTGGCCACATAAAGTCAGTATGCAGTAACTTCCGGCACGGTAACTTTCAGGCTTGAGTACCACGGTGTCTTGGACCTACAGGAACCATAGTGGACACGGTCAATATTAGAGAATACGTTGTTTCATTAACAGAAAGTATCACGTATCTTCCATAACGTGAATTAAATTTCTTTCGCTCATACTTGATACTGGAGGCATAAATAGAGTCAACAAAAATGAGAAAGCTAACCATATAAATTCTGGAGGAGAACTTTACTCTTCATGTTTGTGACTGGGCTTTCAGGTCTCATGTAATGTAGGTTTTTATACAACATCCGTGTCTGCCTCTGTAAAGGTACAGTGCTGAGCTGTCAGTTTAGAGGTGTTTTTCCCAGTGCAGTTGATGGTTTATCCTGTCACTCAGTTCTACTTGAGACCAAAGCAGTTTGCCTCTGCAAGATGGCTTATTAGGCTGAAAAGGCAGTCTTTAGCCATGGAACAGTTTTCTGTCTGTGCAAAATCACGTGACCCACATGTAAGGATTGAACTGTTGGTCTTAGCTATTATACTAGACTGTGAGCTCAGGATTTCTTTAAATTGTTCACCCAGCCTCAGTAGATTAAAGTAACTACTAATGTGTCTTATCAAAATGTTTGGCTCCTTCCTTTCCTTTTCTCTTAAGTCTCGCCTTCTAGCACCCCTTCCTCCTCACTCTTGTTTTTTGACCTAATCCTCAGTCTTCTACAGATCTGACCAGCATGCTCTCATATGGATCCTACAACCCATAATATATGTGTGTGTGTGTGTGTGTGTGTGTTCACTTTTTCTGTTTTCACTGTTTACAAGTACCTCAACCCTCCAGAATTTGATCTAGGGGCATGAGGCTGTTGGGTGTTGAAGTCTTAATTGATTAGGAAACAATAATATATGCTGTGCAATACAGCAACTGCTTTTCCTTCATAAAATACAACTGTTTTGAAAGGACTGAATATCTATTTTAATACATAAATTTCTTCCCATAGATCATCAATTTCTACATGAATATGTTGATGGAGCGAAGTAAAGAGAAGGGATTACCAAGTGTGCATGCATTTAATACCTTTTTTTTCACTAAGTTAAAAACGGCTGGTTATCAGGCAGTGAAACGTTGGACAAAGAAAGTGGATGTGTTTTCTGTTGACATTCTTTTGGTGCCCATTCACCTGGGAGTGCACTGGTGTCTTGCTGTGAGTACCTCTCCTTTAATCAAATTTAAAAGAAATCTACATAATTATAGAATATACAGAGCAGTGAGTAGTAATTCTACATTTTCACTGGATGATTGTGAGAAAGAATAGTATTTAGTTGGCTGAAAATTGGATAGATCAATGAACTTCCTGTCAAGAGTGGGAGATACTTAGACTTTGAAGAAAGTTGTGGAATTTCCTTTTCTGGAAATATTTAAAAGGGAGTTGTAAGTCTATAAACAGCCTCAAGGCAAGGCATGGGGAGAAAAAGTGACTTTTTATGATGCTGCCAACTCAGATTCTGTGACTATTGTTTTCTGCCTAATCATGATTTGCATACTTGGTAATTTAATACTTTTTATGACCCTGAGAACATGAATACATTAGCTTAATATGTTAACAAAAATATAAAAGTTATTTCACAATCTATTTTGAATTACATTTTAAAAGCACAAAGCCAAAGAGAAATTCTGTACATAAAGAACAAAACCCCAAATCTTTTACCATCTTTCTGACACTGTGTGGAAATGATTTTATTCATCTTACAGTCTCTGAAGAGCATGTGTGTCTTCACTGTTGTCTACATTGCAGATGAAGAACCTACATACGAGAAAAAGATTTCAGGGCCACTAATGAGGTCACCTTAGTTCCATGTAAATAATCCCCTTCTTCTTTCCTCACAGCTTAAGCATGGTATAATGCAGAGTATCAGTTAAACTTGTTGTGATTTCACAAGAAATCTGGCAAAAGGCTCTAAATTCCAGGGAAGGGAAAAGCTGAGAAACTACTTTTCTTCATTTTATAAACATGCAGATTTTTTATTCCCAGGTTGTGGACTTTCGAAAGAAGAATATTACCTATTACGACTCTATGGGTGGAATAAACAATGAAGCCTGCAGGATCCTCCTGTAAGTAGGGAGTTGAGGACAAAAGAGTTTGGTGTCAGGGCATATGTTGTGTTTTTCCAGCTGTTGAACTCAGTTCTTTTGTTACCGTCAATGGAGTGATTAATAAAGAAAATTTTCATATTAAGAATGGATATTTTATGTCTGAGTAAGTCAAGTTTAATAGTAATATATTGATACCCAAAATATATGGGACAACTATTGTCCCAGTGCACTAGAAATAATGAGTGAGTCAATATGTATATATAGATAATAGAAACTACTTAGAAATCATCTAATCCACCCTCCTAATTTTTCAGATGAAGAAATCAAGACCCACAGAGGTGACTTTGATATGCTCAGGTCCTACTAGTTAGTGGCTCAACTGGGAACCAGAATGCAAATCTCTTTATACCCTTTATCTGTTTCTCTTTCCAAAATGCCTCTTCCTCACTGTACCACTGTACCACTCTGGTGGCCAGGAGGAGGTAGGTTCCAGAATGGTGAACAGTTTGCACTTAAGAAGAGTGCTGTATATGAGGTATGCACTCATCAAGTTGTGATTTGGATTGAATTTTCACACAGGAGAGTCAAAACTAAAAATAGTGAATAAATGTCTTGATATTGCTAGAGAAACCTTCTTCCACGAGACTGAGTTCTAAAGGACCATATAAACCAGGGAAAAGAATCAAAACTCATTCCTCAAGATGAGTAGCAGGTAGCAGGAACCTGGGTGTCAGAGGCAGAGGTCATGTTTCTCTTGGGTTGCCAGGGTGGGCATGAATTATGGGGAGTTGCAGGGGAAGTTTAGGAGTCCAGAGATTCCCTGCCCAGCATTGCATTATATACTGTTTTCCCCAGAAGTGCAAACAAAATCCTTCTTAAGGATTGTTAGCCCCATTCTTAAGGTGGCAGCTGTCCTTAGTGTTCCCACAGCTCATCTCATTCTCTCCCAATGCCTTTAGCCAATACCTAAAGCAAGAAAGCATTGACAAGAAAAGGAAAGAGTTTGACACCAATGGCTGGCAGCTCTTCAGCAAGAAAAGCCAGGTACATTTCATCTTGATAAAGTAGAAATCCTGGGAAGGAAAGGGTTTTACTGCTTGATTCCCAGGGACCTTCTATCTGAGTGTCTAGCCTGACTTCAGCTTGGTTGTTTGGTTTCTCAGGGAAGATAGAGTAAGTTCTGTGGGAAAACTGGTAATGTGTTTCTCATGCAGAAGTAGGTTTTCTAAATGCCCAGCTATTCTGCTGAGCTTTTCACTCCTGTGGGAAATGTTTGCTGATTGGCCATTGTGGGAGGGACTAGTCTTTACATCCTTGGGTGTCATGGAAGTCTAAGAGAGTCTCCTGTGTTATTAATATGAAGATTAATATTAATATGAAGACCTGACTGAGATGCTGTATTTTTTCCTCTGAGCTTCTGTTGTTCTGGGTGGTGGACTTAGGGTCATCTCTTCAAAATTCAGGGAAACCTATAACATTTATATTCTTTGGTTCTTATTTATAATCTAATTAGAAGGAAAGAAGCTTGGAACAATGTTACCTTTTTGTTTTTGATCTTTCAGGAAATTCCACAGCAGATGAATGGAAGTGATTGTGGCATGTTTGCCTGCAAATATGCTGACTGCATTACCAAAGACAGACCAATCAACTTCACACAGGTGAGCTGAGCCTTCAGGAAGGAGCCCTGTGACCACCCTGTCTCCAGGCTGCCCGATAGATGTATTTTCATCCACTTGCTCTGCTTATGGGACTCTGTCTGTGGCTCATAACACTGGTGGTTACTGCCTGTACCACATCACAAGAAAAAGGATAGTGATAGGCTACATCCTGGGTTATCTTACATCACGTATTGTAGTCAAGGAATCCTGGTCATTAGCAGATTCTTCTTCTCTGTCTCTCTCCCCCACCTACCTCAATTCCTATAGGAAACAGAGAACTGGGACCAGAGCACGTTTTCTTCATTTTCTCTTTATTTAGTTAGCAGTCAGGTTTTGTAACAGGCCACACCTTGAACTCCTAGTGTATTTGTCATGTTGCTTTCCTCCTCTCTGCCCCTCACCTGATACAGCTGATCATTCTTCTCTTAGTTTGTGATTGTTTATTTCTGTCCACGTGGTCCTTCAGAGACCAGAGTGGATTGAGACTAGAGATTATGGTTTATTCTATGTCCTTCACTTCACATTAATGGTTTTACCAGACTTTTCCACCATAGCCCTTGAGTGGAGCTGATCCTTGCAGTTCCTATAACTCTTCCCCTAAAAAGTGAATTTTTGATTTTTGGGCCTTAGACTCCTACCTTCTTCAGGGTTCAACATAGAGGACTTGATAGACACCATTCTCAAAATTCTTAGAGAAGTTCAGGTATAGCCTGGGGACTTCTAGCAATGCCCAATAAAATTTGTAAGGCCACAACAATGGAAAAGAGCAATAGAGATAGCAGTAGAAAACAATAGAAGAAAATTACATGTAATCAAGAATTGAGCAATTTGAAAGACCAGAAATGCAACTGAGGCTCTTTTAGTTGTAAATCTTGAGAAGGAAAGAAAGGAGTATTGGGTCTGGGTAAAAACAATGAAAAAAATTAAGTGTATCTCTGTGTCCCTACAGCAACACATGCCATACTTCCGGAAGCGGATGGTCTGGGAGATTCTCCACCGAAAGCTCTTGTGAAGACTGTCTCAGTTAGCCGACATTGACCTTGCGGGGGACCAGCTCTTTGTTGTCTATAGCCAGAGACCTTGGAGACAGCTGCTCCCAACCCTCTGTTCTTGTAAAGCCCTTGATCCTGGACCAGGCCCTGGCGAGATGCATTCACAAGCACATCTGCCTTTCCTTTTGTATCTCAGATACTATTTTTGCAAAGAAACTTTGGTGCTGTGAAAGGGGTGAGGGACATCCCTAAGCTGAAGAGAGAGACTGCTTTTCACTTCTTCAGTTCTGCCATCTTGTTTTCAAAGGGCTCCAGCCTCACTCAGTCCCTAATTTGGGGGCCGAGAGAAGCTTGGACAGATTCTTGGTTTCATATAAACTCTTGTTAGGCCTTACTAAGAGGTAGGAAAGGGCATGGGCAAAAAGGTAGGGATGAAAACCACCAGCATATACACGCACACATACATACACACAGGATTTTCAAGATGTGTTGTCAGGAAAGTGACTGTAAACTGGACTTTGGGTCACATGCATAAGTCCCTCCTCCAGGATTTTCCCTATTTATATGCCTCTTTGTGAAATCCGTCTGCTTCTGTACAAGGCTATTTTATCATCTGTAGCTTCCTCCCATCCTGAGGCACAGCACATGAGCCCTGGGTGGACCCCAAAGTCCCAGGCAGTCCTTTCCTTAAAGCAGGGGTTTGCATGTGCTCACAACACATGATATGGGGAAGACCCACCCAGGGAGCGGTTTAGTGGAGCAACAAAGGCACCACTTTTACTGCCGCCTACTTCTGACCAAGAAGAAGGACCTCAGTCTTTAGCATAAAATTCCAGCATTGGATGAATGCAGGTCTAGTTTGGTCTGTGGCTAGTTAGTTTAAATATGTTTCTAACCACAGAGAATTTTATATATATATATATATATATATATATATATATATATATATATATATATATATTTCACAGGGATACGTGTTTTTTTAAAAGGCTGAATGTGTTCACCACTTTAGCCTGTAGATTTATTTCCATTTTCCAAATTTAGCTCTAGCACGCACAGATCCCAGCCCCTATGTGTAGGGTGTTTGTGGACTTCCTAACAATATTTTGAGGCCTGAATGAACTTTGGCTTAGGGGTAGAGGTTACAGAGGGAGGCAAGATTTTCAACTGGAAAACGGGTGGAATTTGGACTGATCGACTTGAGACTAAAAAAACCGCTATTCCTTTTGTTCTTTCTAGCATCTCCCCCACCCACCGAGCGCTCCTCAGGCTAGATAGTGAAACGATCCAATGCCAGTGTCATTTTGTACTTCAGTTCCAAAATAGGAACGTTTTATACTTTTTTCTGTATTGTAATAGGTAGTTTTGTATGAAATATTTTCTCTTCTTCCCTGTACCCCATCCTTTCCAACATTGTGCTTTCTCTCTGGGCTTATTTGAAAATTTTACTCTGTTTTATACCAAGCTTGTTTAGTACATTTTTCTATGTTTTACCACAGGTTACAATTTGAAAAGAAAACTATTTTTTTTAAATATTCCATTGTTAACTGAATGTTACTGTTTCCACTCCAGCAACTAGATGTCCTACCTTTTTCATAACTGCCTGCCTTTTTGGGGAAGACCACCTTTTCTTTCTTTCCTTCTTTCTTTCTTTCTTTCTTTCTTTCTTTCTTTCTTTCTTTCTTTCTTTCTT
>NW_024412407.1:6838226-6860840 GCF_014898765.1 Herpailurus yagouaroundi
CTTTCTTTCTTTCTTTCTTTCTTTCTTTCTTTCTTTCTTTCTTTCTTGTGTTTTTCTATAGGAAATAAATAGCTTTCTATTTATGAGTTGCTGAGACCTTTCACATTCTCTGTTAGAAAGCTATGGCATGCAGGCTCATTGTAGGACTCCTGTACATGGATTCTTGGTACTTAATGTATTTCAGTGGCAACTTGAAAGGTGGCAATATGGTATAGATTCTGATTATGAATCAGAAGACCTGAGTTTTTTCAGGTGCTCTTGCTACTGTCTGGGGGACTCAGAACAAGATAGTTCTCTGTATTTATTGTTTGTCCATTTAGATAACATCTGTCTTACCTTCCTCACAGACTTTTTGTACAGACCAAAGCAACAAATATTTATTGCCATGTATAACAGAAAATGAAACATGCAACAAAAGCACTTTGAAAAATATATAAGGAATTGTTGAGCCTGTGTGAACGTGGACCCCCTTTCTGGTCAATACATTTTTGTACAAGGGGAAGTTCGTGATCCTGAGACCACCCTACATGGGTGGACCAAGCTGAGACATAGGTTGGCCCAGGGTGGCTCAATGGGAACCACCCATTTGACTATATTTGGGTCTATATTTGACTTCTGTAGTGGGCTATTTTTCCAGAGAGCTAGCCACAAGATCAGGACTAGCATCTGGAAACTTAATTTCTCCTTTATTTAAGGGTGGGCTTTGATGACCAGGGAGGGGAAAAAAAGAGGTTCTTGCATTATATGGCTAAGGGCATGCTACCAATATCTTATCTAAATTGCTTTAAACTAAAGCCTATTGCTTTCCTTTTCTCCTATCTTCCATTCTTCTCTGTGCTCAGTGCTCGTAATGACCTACCTCCCCTTAAAAAGGAACACTCGAGAGATGATGAACTCTATCTAGATATAGAGCCTTCAACAGAAACCACAGTCCCAACAATCACTCCTGGACCCTGTACAGAGAAAATCAGAACATTTGAGAATACATGGCCCAAGGCATGGAGGTTAGTTCTGTCCCATTTTTTTGCCTGGGACCCATCGTTGCTCCTGGGAGTCCTGTTTGGGGTTGAATGTAAGAGTTCTTTTCCCTCTTCCTCTCCATCATGGAGACTGTGTATAAATGTGTAAATTGACTTCTCTGTATATGAGATGCTTCATACATGTGTGTGGTATCAAATTTTCTTTAGCCCCTCTAATTGTGTAATTGTGCCAGCATCTTCTACCCACTGTCCCTAGCAATGTTAGCCCCAAGTTTTAGTGTCCTGGGGCAGACACAGGTAGCCTGAAAAAGTACTGCCAGCAACCCCATCCCATAGTCTGTCCATCACCACCTGGTTTCACACGGCTTATAAAAGGCCTAGAGGAGAAGGAGAGGGTTCACTTAAGAGCACCAGTGTTTTTAATGTTTCGGCTTCTGGTCATTCTCCCTTGCCATCCCTCCAGTTCTCAAATATGTCTTCAGAGTAAGAGAGACAGATAACTGACACTTAGACTTTGTCTTCTCCCTTGCTCCACCTGGATGGGCCAGGGCAAGGTAGAATATAGAGTCTCAGGCCCTGTTGGTGATTCAAACAGGCTATATGCTGAGCCCCTGGAGAAGTTGCCATGTTTCCCTGCCCAGGAGGAACCTGCCCATAGCTTCAAATTCATCCTAAAATTTTGGAGGGGACAAATAAGGCTGAGCCAGCATCTTTCCTTATAGCCCAGGGCCTATTTCACCTGTGCTGAGTCCTAACACTAGCTATCTATTAAAGAGCCCATCTAGTAAGACTACCATTCCCAGCTTTGGAGATGAGGAGAGACCTATGCTGGTCATCCACTCATGAATCCCCTGTAGAATATAAAAGAGAAACTAGAAGACTTTGAGCCAGAAAATAAACCTTAAGATAATGTTAGTGCAGGCTGCCTCTTTGGTCTGTTGGGGATAGGGTAGGGATAATTCCAATTATGAGTGGTTGGACCAAATATCTAGAGTCTTGTCAAAGTCTAAGATTCTGAAACATTGAGGGCCATAATCCTGCTTGGAATAGAATTCAGTCAAAGTAAAGATTCAAAGTTTAAGGCCAGTATGAATATGGCTTCGTCATAATAATAAGGCCCAGGTCAGAGTCTCATCCTAATGCAACAGATCATGGCTGTTGCCTTTTCTCCATTCTCAGCTGACAAGTAGCCATCAACTGCTTG
This sequence comes from Herpailurus yagouaroundi, assembly GCF_014898765.1. Classification (NCBI taxonomy): domain Eukaryota; kingdom Metazoa; phylum Chordata; class Mammalia; order Carnivora; family Felidae; genus Herpailurus; species Herpailurus yagouaroundi. The sequence continues at coordinate 6,840,411 of NW_024412407.1, forward strand.
ACTCCTGGAGAATGTCCTTCCCCCTCTGCAGAACCAGAGTGTCCAGAAGGGAAAGTTTGAGAAAGAGAGGTACATGGAGCCCAGGGTCTTCAATCCACTGGACACCCTTCATTCAGTTTACTCCTGTGTTCCTTTCACAAGTACCTGTAGAGCACACACAGACCCAAATCCCCATCTGCCTGAAGCCTTCCCTGATTGCATTATCTTAAAATCTCTTACTAGACCACTGCAGCCCTTATAATCAGAATGATATAATTCCACATGGTATTTGTATTGTATTCTTTAAAAAAAAAATTTTTTTTTTAATGTTTATTTTTGGTTGAGAGGAAGAGCATGCATGAGTGGGGGAGGGACAGAGAGAGAGGGAGACACAGGATCCGAAGCAGGCTCTAGGCTCTGAGCTGTCAGCACAGAGGCCGATGTGGGGTTCAAACTCACGGACTGCAAGATCATGACCTGAGCTGAAGTCAGACACTGAGCCGTCTGAGCCACCCAGGCTCAGGCACCCCTGTAGTATGTCTTTTACATCAGGAATGGTCTGAGACCCATTGCCACAGAGGGCAGGTGAATGATTTGGTGCCTTTTCTTCAAGCCAGGAGTGCGAGCTGCTTCTCTGGCTGGCCAGGGAGGAATGGGGGTAATTGCATTAAACACTGACTCAGAAAGACAGCATTTTGAGGATCAGAGAACGAGGGCTGCCTATGGCAGCCTGCAGTGGGGCTGCACCTCCTTTGTGGTTCCAAACAGGTCATCTTGGTCCAACACCTAAAGCCCCACTCGGCCCTTGCACATCTTCCTTGGCAGGTTAGCCTACCCTTGTGGGGTCATAGTCTCTGTCCCAAGGGGCTAATCAAAGTGTTTTTTTTCTAACCACACATCTTTCTGGTTTTCTCCATCTTTTTTATTTCCAGTGATGTACATCCCTTGTAGATGGAGACTGTGACTCCCTGTCTTTCTGCCTTGCCCTTTAAATGGACCATTTTACGTGCTGCCTGTCTGTGTCTTGTCTGTTAGCCAGGGCTAAGTTCCTGGAGGGCGTTTGCCTCATCTGATACTCTGGGGAACCCCTTACACTGGGTCTTTAATAAGCATGTGTTTAAAGCACTGGACTCGGGAGCCCTGGAGGGTGGTGTGAAGATTTGGTTTGACCAAGGAAATAAAAGCCACCTGTCCTCAAAGGCCATAGAGTCTAACTAGTTTGGAGGCTAGGCAGACACCAAACAGTGGACCTCATCAAGAAGTCCGACTCATAGGCACACGGTCCACTTTGAAGCTGGCTGTGGATGATGGAAGGACAGAGGTGGAGATAAGTCAGGGATGGTGTTGCATTTATCTACTTACATGTGACTCTCCCTACTTCTTAAAGGTTGATTTATTTAAAATAAATTCTGTGGATTTTGCTTTCTTGCTTTGACTGGAAACTCCCTGGTAAAAAAGGACTTGGTGGTGTTTGTCTCTCTAAGACTGTCTCTCTGTCTCTTTGAGTGTTTATTCTGTCTCTGTGTCTGTGTCTCCTGATCCAAGTGGGACCAGTGATTGGATCCTCAATGTGGTCTGGATTCCTGAGTCCACCCCTTAACCAGGAGTCTGAATACTGTTCATTCATTCATTTCATTCCACATACCTGGAATTGAAGCCTGGAACGCAAATAACATGCAAATCCGTGGCTCTCCGGCACTTTTTAAAACCAGACCTGTCTGTGGAGCTGGCCAGAGAGCCCTCCTGAGCCAAACACACCAGTCAGGACTTCCAACCCACTCTGCTAACAGCATCCCTTGTCTCCTTTCCCCTCTCCTGCACCCCTTCTTCCTCACAATCTAAAATTAGTGCTCTACCTGTAAAGTTCACACTCCAGAGAATAAAACATAAGGAAGCACCAGCTTCTGAAAAATCTCCCACTATGTTGATAAAATGGTTTTATCTGTGTGAGTTAGAATGAGTCTCTTATAGCCTCCAGGATATTCTTGAGTTCTGATATTTTTCTAGGCATGGTTAAGATTTTTTTGCCATTTGAAAATGGTTGGAGCGAGGAGGGAAGCTTTCAAGCCATTCTTACTTTCTGATTCCTGAATGTGGTTAAAGGTAGCTGATAATTGCCTGGATCTGCATGTCCCATCACCAAACAGGGAGAAGACTCCTTCAAAGTGGAACCTGGATCAGATCATGAGTCAAAGTCAACCTCTGTCCCCAGCTGCTCCTGGGATGCCTGGCGTGGCCTTGCACTGCAGAAAGTTACAAAGGGCCTGGGGAGAAGGTGGGGAGGCTTGTTCTGTTCCTTAAGGAATTCATGTTCCAGACACTCTTCTGAACTCCAGGGAAACTGTTTTGCTTCCTTGTGTACCTGTGTCCCATTTCCCATCAGCCTATCACCGGTCAGTGATCTCTGCCTACCATGGCCTACGAGGCCCTACACTGTGGGCCCACCACCCCTCCAACAGCCTCCCCCACCCCTCAGCTCAGGCTCACTGGTCTCGGCCACACAGGCCTCCTTGGTGTTTAACAAACCAAACTTGCTTCCACCTCACAGAGGTTCTACTTCCTGCTTCCTGTGTCTGGAGGGCTTTTCCCCAGATAGACTCCCTTGCTTCCTACAGGCTCTGGTGCACTGTCAACCCCACACCTCAATTCTCACACTCCCTGGCTCCATTGCTTTCATTCCTTCTCCATAGCATTTCCGATATGACTCTATTATTTACTCATTTGTTCTGTCTGTCCCTCACTAAAATCCTATTCATTCTGTGTCCCAGGTGCCTCGAACAGTGGAAGGAGAGGATTGTTGAAGGAGTGAAGGAATTACTCAGCGTCCCTTCCATTTTGACAGCCTCTTCTCCAAACCTTGGGTCTGGTTTACTGTAAAAGCCGGGGTCTCTGGCTTCAAATGCATTATCCACCTAGCAGAACTATCTCCTTCCAATAACATTAACAGTAAGAATAAGCATTTATTGAGGCCTTTTGTGCCAAACACTTTATATACATTACCTCATTTAATCCTGACAAGTGCATGACATAGGTGCTGTTACTATCCCTATTTCTCAGATGAGAAACCACAGAGCGTAGGGGTTGGCTAAGTTAGCCCAATGTCTCAGAGTGACAGTGATAGGAAGAGGGACTCCAAGCCAAGAACATATGTCCCCAAATCCCTTAGAAAGCCCCATGAGGTGCTGCTTCCACACAGCCAGCACTGTTGCATCTTAACAGGGCAAGCACCTGACGTGGACATCATGGGAGCTCTATCAATGTGAAACCAAAGAAGAAAACTTTGGTGAGGTCTGCAAAGGCTAACCCTCCCTCTTTTGTCTCCTGAGAGGGATTGAGGTCCTTGTCTCTTCACCTTAGATTGGAGGGTCAAGCGGCATGGTGGGGTCCCTCTGCCTTTGGGTTCATTTCCTCTCGGCTTCTCCAGAAAGAGGTACCGAGGAATTCCCTTCACGCCTCCTACCACAACCCGTTCTCCCACTGCCTTTCTTTTGCCTCCCACTCTCATCCCCAATTCTGGGTTGCCCACATTAGCACGTTTTCCTTTGAGGCCTCTGGTCCCAACCTAGAAGGGGGAAGGGCTGAAGATGGGAGGGTGATGAGGAGGGAGACACCAAGCAGGTGGAGCTCATCCCCACAGGGGCCCAGGAATCAAGGGTGTGTGCGTGGGGGCATCTGAAGACATTTCTGGTGTTCCACAGTGTTCCATTTTGTCTTTTCGCTTGTTTCTGTGTCTCATGCTCTGTCCCCTCAGTATGGAGTTTCCTCAGCCATTCCAACTGGTTTGAGAATCTCAGGAATGTGTAGCCCTGTGCCCTCCTGCTCCCCACCCCCACCTCCGTACACAGAGCCCCTGTAGAGGTGGAACTTAGTTCAAGCTAGAGGCCGGCCGAGTGGGGGAGGGTCCTCCTCTTTTACTGGAGAAGAAAGACAACACACCCTTCCTCCCACCCTCTCTCTGATTTCTTCCCCAAAATCAGTCTGCCACTTGCAGCTCCCTCTCACACAGACTGGCCTTTCCCACCCTCACCCCTCACTGGGGGCCTCTGTTGATGGTAATTACTCCTAATTGTTTTCTCTTGGCTCACGAGGCCTTCCTTGCCTGCCCTGAGCCAACAGTTCTGTGTCTGCTCAGAAAATGGGCTCAACTCAGACCAGAGGCAAGCCTCTTTGGGTCTCAAAACCCAGACTTTAGATCTAATACAGAGGGCAGTTTTGACCATGGATGAGCTGTAAGGAAGGCTGCTGCTTGGACTCAAGGCAGATTGCAGCAAGAAATACTGATCAGACTTCAGGAGCACATTCCAGCAGCAAGGCTCCTGGAGAAGCTCTAAGCATTTCCTTCCATGAGGATCTTAGTAGCAGAGAGCTTGGGCCTGGCCTGGGGGACTGGACTCCTGAATGGGGTCTCTGAGCCCTGCAGCTGAGGCCTTGGTAGTATGGAGCTGCCTATCTTACCGTCCAAGGCCTTTCTCCACCGGAAGACCAGCCTCCGGCCCCATACATCATCCTATGCCAGTGGGGTGAGCAGGCCTTTTGCCAGAGCTTGAGACGAGACCATCACAGTCACACACATGTAAGCATGGAGGCTTTGTATTGCTCCCTCCTGGTGCCCCCAGCGTCTGGATCAATACTATGGTAACTGGTGTAGGGAGGAAGATGAGGGTGAGAGAGGGGGACTGGGGATGGTGGGGGTAGACACGCACACACTGTCCCTTTTTCCCTCTGCAGGGCTGCTGACCCTGATTCATTCTACCTCCAGAGGAAGATCCTTAGTGATCCAGGGCTCTTTAGAATCCTATATAGCCCTTGGAAAATTATTTTGGGGTGTTAGCCAGAGAGAAGAGAGGACATAGAAGTGTTTAATTAATTAATTAATTCAAAAATAACTAAGTGCCTACTCTATGCCAGATCCCTGTGTTAGGTGCTGGAAATGTCCTCAGTCTCCCAGTCCAAGCACATAACACTTTGCTCTGGTCCCAGCCTAAAACATTTTGTCCCCAGGCCCTGTTCCTGGCACCACCACCATCAGCCTGAGCCTCCTCTCTCTGGTGCATTCCACGCCTCCCTGACTCACTGCTACTTTGCTCAGCTGCAGAGCACATTTTCTAGTGAGCAGAGAAGCCTCTGCAAGAAGGGGCCTGAGGAATAGACATGAAGATGGAGAAAAGGCCAGTTTCACTCAACCCCAGACCTCCAGGGGCGTCTCAAAGACCTGCTATAAAGGGTCTGAGCTCAGAGATTTCCTTTAGATTCTGGAGTAAGATGGCTACACCATCTAGACCTGGGTCTCTCCTTCCTTCTTTCCCATGATTGGACCAAGGAATCAAATTAGGTTTGTTACTTTTTTAAAGTAAACTCTGTGCCCAATGTGGAGCTTGAATTCACAACCCCAAGATCAAGAGTCACATGCTCTACTCACTGAGCCAGCCAGGCACCCCAAATTAGGTTTTTATCAGAATGTCTCCTTGGATCTGAGAGTGTCTTTTTATTCATCCATCCATCCATCTACCCATCCGCTTATCTATCTTCTGTTCATTCAACCATTCACTCATCTATTTTTTTAGGACCTACCCTGTGACAGGAACTGGGAAGAGAGGGATGAATATGGTATGGTTGTTGGTCTATTCTTTGGTCCCCAGGCTATCCCTCTCAGTCTCAGCTACTGCCTCAGAAGCTAGATCTCTCTTCTCCCCTCACATGGGGGGCCAGACTCCAGCTGAGGAGGTCTCACGATAGGTAACTAGGAGTCCTGAACCAATGACCACTGGTAATCGGGGCCAGTCAGGGGAGTGGGGGCCAGGCTAGTGGTTGGAGGAATGAGGAGGCACTTGGCCAGGCCACTGAGCCCATCACTGTGGTTTGGCTCCTTTGGTGAAAAAATAGCCAGTTTGGACAAGTGTCTGCCTGTGTCCTGAGCTCTGGGTTGCTCCCAGACAGGAGTCGCTCCATTAAACAAACCACAGCCAAGGGCAACAGGGGCCCAGAGAGGACTAGAAGGGGGAGTGGGAACATGGGGCTCAGGACAGGACTTGAGCCAAGCCTGTCCATCCCAGGCATAATGGTGCAAGTGAGGCCTGCTTGGTGGGTTGGAGGTATGCGTGTGCATCATGAGAGCTGCAGGTGAGTCTGGAGAGAGAAGCCAAACCCAGACTCACAAAGAGAAGACAGCTACAAAGGTAAATAGGATCGGCAATCTAGAATCTGTTTTAGGACAAGAGTTGAAAATTCTTCACCCCAAAGCGCCCAGATAGGTACAGAAGGTTATGACGGCACCAGAGGGTGTGTGTGTGGTGTGTATACTCTAGTCACATATGAGTTTGGGTCTTTATTATTTATTTTTTCTATGTCTTCCACTTCATTCTAAAATCAGAAGGACTCTGAGTGGTTTCGGCTTCTCTGGGCCTCTCCTCCCTTTCCCACGTGTGGCTGAGGGCGAGTTAATGGGACCTGTACACACAGAGGCTCACACAGCCTTGAAGACAGAGGCCCATTCATACCAGGACACTGCGGCACCTCTCTCCCAGGCTGGCCTGCGGTCCTGCTCCTGTGGTACCAACACGCACAAGTGAGAGACGTGCGCCTTTGCACATGCAACCTTGCTCTCAAGCACGCACATACAAAGCCACACTCAGGCTCTGTTAACCCTTCACTTCCATGTGCAGGGCCTCTGGGCTCTTAGTATGGGATCTGGCTTTGCCTTTCTCAATCCCTTTACGCAGCCCAAGTCCCATCTGAGTTCATCCTTGAACAACCTCGTCAGGATCCCAGGGAATCCACCATGGGCTTGCAAAGCCTCCCAGTGCCCAAGACGGGGAGTGAACACAATCTCAATCAGAGACAAGATGGAGGCATTTCCCTCAAAATCAAGGACTATTACAGTCTGGGTTCAAATCACTGCAAGCCCTGGGGCCTCAGACAAATTATTTAACCCCTCTGGGCGTCAGTTTCTGAACTGATATGAGTACAGGAAAACTTGAGGTCCACAGATAAGCCTACTAAAATTATATGTAAAACATATAGAATTCTACATTTTGCTAGAAAGAGGCTTCAGAAGTTTAGCCAGCTTCTCATAAATCCCTTGAACACCTCAAAGCTTAAGAACCAGTAAACTTATTTATTTTATCTTATTTTACTTTATTTTATTATTTTTTTCATCATGACACGTATACTCTTAATCCCCATCCCCTATTTCACCCATCCCCTCACCAACGTCTCCTCTGGTAACCATCAGTTTGTTCTCTATAGTTAAGAGTCCATTTCTTGGTTTGTCTCTCTCTCTTTTGTTTCTTTGCTCATTTGTTTTGTTTCTTAAATTCCACATATGAGTGAAATCATATGGAATTTGTCTTTCTCTGACTTATTTCACTCTCTAGCTCTATCCATATTGTTGCAAACAGCAAGATTTGAAAAAAGATTTCATTCTTTTTGATGGCTGAGTGATATTCCATTAGGTATGTATGTATACACACACACACACACACACACACATACACATGTACACATATACACATACATTTCTTTATCCATTCATCAGTCAGTGGACACTTGGCCTGCTTCTGTAGTTTGGCTATTGTAAATAATGCTGCAATAAACATAGGGGTGCTTTGAATTAGCGTTTTTGTATTTTGGGGATAAATACCCCGTAGTGTGATTAATGGATCAATTATAGGGCAGTTCTATTTTTAATTTTTTGAGAAACTTCCATACTATTTTCCACAGTGGCTGCACTAGTTTGCATTCCCACCAACAGTGCAAGAGGAACCAGTGAACTTTTGGAACTTTTCCAGAACTCTAGAGGAGTTGAGTGCTTGTAAGTGATACAAACATGGCCATTGAAAATCCACTCAATCATCTAAGGTCAGTGTCAAACCCACCCTGTACTACTTAGTGCCTGAAGTTTTCTCACATGACTCCCACTCCTATACCCCCAGCTTGGGGAACTGCACACCTTATATCTATGAAGAGCCCAGGTCAGGCTCAACTGAGGGTCTCCCATCTGATGGACTTGGGATGGGGTCACACTGGGGTCACACTGGAGGGTCAAGCCCAGCAGGGTTTAGGAGGAAAGAAAGAATGGTGATAGATATTAGAAATAATAATCATGATTCTGATGTGTATTGAGTGCTTAACATGTGCTAAGCATTGTGTAACCAACCAATGAAGTGAATATCATTATTCCCATTTTATAGATGAGGAAATGAGTTCAGTCAAAATTGTCAATTGCTCAGGATCCCTCCACCAGTAAGTGGTAGAAGCTAACACTGACAGCAAGTCCGTTTGACTCCAAAGTCTTTTAAAAAGAGAAGGAGCAAGAGGGCATTGAGGGGAGAGCCCCATCCCTGGTGACATTTCAGGTGAATTGAGTACCTCAGTGCAGCATTTGGGGCACAAAGCTGCATCAGAAATCTCCTCTGGGGAGAAAGGGCCAGAGCCAGCAGTCTGCCTGAGCCAGTCCTTGGGGGTATGAGGACAGCAAGCAGGCTGGGCTGGAGGCACTGGCTCTTGAGGGCTTTCACCAGGTCTCAAAGACCTCTTTGTTCAGTGCTCCGACTTCTACAAAGAACTCTCCAACCCAGAGTCCTCTGGAACCTTGGCCTGATCCACCAGCATACAAGGGTCTCCAGTCCCACTCACCCTCTGCCAGAGAACAGCTAGCCCCCATGAAGCCATGGGGTCTCTAAAAGGGTGGGTGGCTGAGGAACCAGGGCCAGACAGCTAGGGACAGGGAGTGGGCAGGAGGGACTAGGTCAGGGAGAATGAGAGTGGGGGGGCTGCCTGCTGGCTGCTCCCCAAACAAACACATTTTCTCCTTTTGAGGCAGAGAATCAAAGAGTTACCAGCTGTTTATTTTTACATTGCTTAAAAGAGTTTTGCAAATTCTTACCAATTGCTGTTGAAGAGCTCAGAATTTCCCCCAACCACTTGATACAGTTCCCCAACCTCTTTCCACAATCCTTCCCATTGCCCCCTCAGCCTCTGCAATATCAAAATGAGCAGGGGAAGGGGCATCTGGCTGGCTTAGAAGGTAGAGTATGTACGCTTTGATCTCGGGGTCATGAGCTGAAGCTTCACGTTGGGCATAGAGCTTATTATAGAAAAGAAAAAAATACAAGAACAGGAAAAGTAGGAAAATATGACAGTTGAACTCTTAATGGATATCCTTGCACTTAATTCCAGCCCCTCATCCCCAGACTGGAGTCTAGAAGGAACTAGAGAACACAGGAAGGAGCCCTAGTCCCAAGGAGCTCTGGAGGATGCGATGGATCCCCTAGGGAGGGGGAGCAAGGAATCTCCAACTCCTTTCCTAGCCCCGCTGCTGGACCCTCCTAACACCCTCCTCTGCCATTCTTGTCACTCTTTTTGCCTTGGCCCTTCTGGATTTGGGCTCCACCTCCTTCCTGAGGGTGAGGATGGTGGTCTTTGTTGCATTTTCCCAACCCCAGAAGAATATGACTTATAGCTCTACCAGAGCCTCATTTCTGTGACTTTGTTTCCTTGTCCTCCTTTGCAAGGGACAGTATGAGGCTGTTCTCAGAGAGCTTTCGTTTCTCCCCACTCATGGAACACTTCCTGCAGGTGCCCTGGTCTCTGCTTGCAGTCACTTCCTGCTCCAAGCACAGGCATCTTCCCAGCCTGATAGCCTGGCCCAATTTCACAGCCAATTCCAGAGACTTCCTGTCTTTGCAGAGCAGTGTGACCTAGGGGCCTCAGGGACTGAGATGGTTCAAATGCGGGCCGGAAACTACTTAGGACACCAGTAGGGAGTGGGGACACCAAATAAAAAATTAATCACTTAATTTCCAATATTTGACTTATTTTAAAGTCTAAAAGTAATCACCATGATAAAAGTCACAACTTTGTTGGACTTCGTTACATTTACTTTACCGTTAGAATTGCTTCTATTTTGAATACCAATCCTTTCAAAGCCGGCACTTGTAATGGTTTTAATCTAGCTCCAAGGGCTCTGTGTTGTCTCTAAGCAAGAGAAAAAAAGCATCCTGGAAAAGTCAGCCCTCTGTGTCCCCAAAAAGGGGGGTGGAGGGATGGTGGGGTACCACAGAAAAAAGGCAGAGGATTGTGGCCGAGGGCCTTAGGTTCAACCCCAGAACCGTCATTTGCTACTTGAGGCTTACCCTCTCTGACTTCCATTTTCTCCTGTCTAGATGGGCATAAAGTTATCCCACTGTCTACTTCAGGGTATTATAATGAAGGTCAGATGGGATTGCAGATGTCAGAGCACATTGAAAATAGTCACAACATCAACATTAATCATCATTAGAGCAAAGAGTGGAGGTAAGATCCTGGAGAGACACCCCAAAGATTTATAGTGGCATTTTGCCCACCTCTTGGCCTCTAAGCCAGCCCAAAGATATCCAGGAAAGGAGACCCCAGGCCTCCTGTCTAATTCTGGCCTCACAACTTTGTGAGAATGGTCTCTGTATTGCTGATAAGCACCTTTTGGTTACCTGAACAACATGTACATTGAACAACAGTGGTTTACGTTTAACCAAGGCCCATTTCCAAAAGGCCTCCTTTGCTAATGACAAACAGGTCTCTCCAGTCTCCAGGGGAAGTGAACCCATTTGAGGGATCCCTGACCAGGTAGGGCTTCGTGGTCCCTGTGCTGTTGACGGGGACTGTCACATCCAGGTTCGCTGTCTTCCTTCTGGCCGGGGCAGAATGTGGCCTTGTGTGCAGTTTCTATCCCGGCAGGCGCACAGGCACAACCCACCGGTTGAAACTCGGCCCTCCCTGGACAGCCCTCCAGCACTGCATTTTTTTTCAGTTGCTCTCACCAACCCCACAAATGAAATTATCTTCCCTGCTTGTGCCCTTTGGCTGTTTCTGTTTCAGGGAACCGTGGGCTCAATAAGCTCCACTGTTCTACCCAGCTGGCCAAACAGCCTCGTCTCTGTTTTCCTGGGGCCTGGAATCCTGCCTCCGGGAATTCCAGAATTCGAGAATGTTAGAGCTGGAAGAAACCTCAGCCCTCACCCAGTCCTGCCCTAACCGCTGTACAGATGGGGAAACTGAGGCCCAGGGAGGGAGGGGAAGGCTTTAGGAGCTCAGAGCCTCAGCGTTTCCTGTCAGCCTAGCTCATGCAGGCAGCAGCCATAGCCACCATCCCTGGCCTGCTGGCCTGCCTGCCATGGAGAGCTCAGACTCTCCCAGGTAGCCCGCCCCATTGCTGGAACAATAGGAATGTCCTTCCTAATGTTGGGCTAAAATTGGCCTCCTACCTCCGTTTAACACTCACCTATCTGTGCAATCTCCATGGAGATACGACTAACCTGGACAGAACAACTGGAAGTCAATTCACCATCAAAGGGAATGGAATAGACTGTCGGGGACCATTCTTGGGCATCCCCTGCCTACAGGACTGGAGAGAAGGCCCAGCGTCTGGATCAGAGGGACCCGGGTTCAGTTTCGCTCTGTTGTTTCAGAGTTGTGTGATGATGGTGTGTTACTTAACCTGTTTAAGCTTCAGTCCCTTGTCTGTAAAAACAGGAATAATGGTAGCTGCCATCTCGAAAGGCTGCTGTGAGGATGCTGTGGGATGAAGTGGAGAGTGATTTGGCATGGAGCTGGTGTGTGGTCAGAATACAGCCGCTGTGGGTTTCATTGATGCTGTTGTAAGAGCACAGGCTCTAGATTCACATTGCCTTCATTTGAATCCCAGCTCCTTCACTTACTATGTAACTTACTTGACATTGGACAAGTTACTTAACCTCTCTGGGCCACATATTCTGCATCAGTTTGGATATTTTTGGTTGTAAGTTACAAAAAAAAAAGGAAGGAAGGAAGGGAGGGAGGAAAGAATCCAGCTCAATTTTCTTAATAATGGACTTTATTAATTCACATGAAAATCCTAAAGTCATGAGAGTTTCAGGAATAGTTTGATCAGGACTTCTGCTTATTCTCTATGATTCTTCTGGCTTTGCCTTCCTGATGTGTTGGTTCATCCTCAGTATGGTTCACCCATGATCCTAAGATGGCTGCAGACAATTCTAGGCCTCCCACCTGTACATATCACAGTCTAGCATAAAACAGAAAGAGAGGTCTTTTCTTCCATCATTATTAAGTCAAGTTCTAGTCTACACTTCACTTGGATCAACCTGAAGGTGTTCCTCTGGCATGAGCTATGGGGTTACCCTGATTGGCTCAGATCTATTGGGGCCTACCCTCAGACCTGGGCCTCGGGTCAACCCTGCCTAGCCTGCAAGTCTGCTACACAGTGTGGGTGGGATATGATGATGGCTGCATGGAGAGGCAACCACCATGCATTTGTAAGGACTAAATGCAATAATGCATGCAAAGCTTTTAGAGCAGTTGTCTGACACCCAGTAAGTGTTAACCGTTTGTCATTAACTATTAATGTTATTCATATCCTGAGCACATTCCATCAGTCACTTTTCAAAGGCACTGCTGAGGGCCAGTTTGGGGGACTGTTCCAGTTGTGTCACCAAGCCCTCTCCTTTCTGTTTTTGTTTTTGTTTTTTTAACATTTATTTATTTTTGAGAGAGGCAGAGATGGGAGTGTGAGCAGGGGAGAGGCAAAGAGAGACAGAGACACAGAATCTGAAGCAGGCTCCTGGCTCTGAGCTGTCAGCACAGAACCCGATGCGCGGCTTGAACTCACAGACCGCGAGATCATGACCTAAGCCAAAGTCAGATGCTTCACCAACTGAGCCACCCAGGCTCCCCAAGCCCACTCCTCTCTACCTCACAGCAGCCATGTTGCTGCAGCCCTCCTCCCTGTTTCTTTCTCTCTTGGGCCCCTCCTCAGCCTCAAGCCATTGGGAATGCTTTAAGCCTTGCAGTGCCGACAGCCTGCTCTTGATCATGGCTTCTATAACTCCCTAACCCTCTCCTAGCTCCAGGGTACAGCTGTGCTGCCCAGCTCTTTGTCCCAAAAGTAGGGTTTCCTTTATAGTCTCTCCACATCTTAATTTGTCCCTCCAAAAGTTGCTTTAAAGCATCCTGGACCCTAACTCCATTCTCCCCTTTGATCTGTGTCATTCAAAAAACACCAGCTGGAAAATACAGGGGAAAGATAATACATCATCCTCTGCTGGCTCCATAAATTATCCCAGGAGAGATCAACTTTCTCCTCTGGACAAAAGTTTAAGGGTGTCCTTAGTGGCATGTGTTCTACCAACCTGAGTCTAGGCAGATTAAACCCAAGTCTTGGTGATGCAAAAATGCAGGAGATTTCTTACAGGAAAGAACTTCACATTCATGGTTAGTATTGGAATCTATTATTTTCAGATGACTGATGCTGTGAGCTTCTCTTTGACCTTCTTGCTACAGCAGAGAGAGCATGAGTGGTGCTGGTTAGCAAGACTCTGGTCAACACTAGCCCCTTGCCAGAGCCTGGAGAAATGTGTCTGGATCCCTTCTTGTCTTACTGGTGCCATACAACTTAGTCCATTTGGTATCTTTCCATGGATCTGCCCAATGGCCCTGGGAGGTGGTGGTGGGGGGCTTATATAGTTTACAGGTAAGAGTGCCAGGCTGGATGACTTTACATAGTTTGTATAAGATCACCTAGCTAGGGGTGTCTGGGTGGCTCAGTCGGTGAAGCATCTGACTCTTGATTTTGGCTCAGGCCATGATCTCACGGTGGTGAGATAGAGCCCCGAGTTGGGCTCTGTGCTGGGCATAGAGCCTGCCTTGGATTCTCTCTCTCCTTCTGCCCCTCCCCCCCCCCAAAAAAAAAATCACCCAGCTAAAAAGTGAGAGAACTGGGACTTGAATCCAGGCCTCCTGAATGCAGTGCCAGTGTTCTCTCACTGCTGCAGATCCACGTCTTGCCTTTGGACTGGTCCTTGGGAAAGAATACCTTGAGAAACTGGAGTCAGGCCTGTGTCTTCGTGCACACCCCAGCCTGGGCCAGAGCAGGGGCTGGCCAGTGCAAATGATCAGGGAAGGGCCCTAGAGCCAGCTCTGACCCTGCCTGGCCTCTTCTCCCAGCAGAGGAACACAGTGGGGGATCCCAGGAATTAGACCAAATCCTTAGCTCCATCTGTAAACATGGCTGCAGTCTCTTTCAGATTCCTTGAGCTCCATTCACATCTTGCTGGGTGAATCTCTTTCTGTTTTTGGCTTCAGTCTCCTCCCTATAGGTCTCTCCTCTCCATCGGACTTGGATTTTCCTCTCTCCTGGCCTGTTAGTCTCTTGATATCCAGTGTATCTTGGTTGGCCTTTATCTCTTGTTGATGTCACCTTTCTTCCTCTCCCTCAGTTCCTCCTCCTGAACTTCCGGGTCAAACAGGCAAGGGGGGGCTCCAGGAGAGGGGCTGCTGAGCTGCCTCTCCTCCTTCTCTCTCCCCCACCAGTGCCCTCCCCTGGCAGCTGCCCTGCACACTTCTCTTGGGTCCTGGCTCCTCATCACCATAGCCAGGTCTTCCTTGATGTGTGGGGCTGAGACAAGGCACAGGGAGGCCGTTAGAGCCACTTCTCTGGATACAAAAGCCTCTTTCTCCCCCTCAGAGATGAGGTTTCCAGGCAGGTTATTTTTATAGCAGGGCTCAGGCAGGATCCTTCAGAGAAAATAAACAAAGTCCCACACACCAGTCCTTCACACCCCTCAGTCCCTTCCCTGGAGAGGGGTCTGGCCTGGCTGTGCCCGCACAGGGACGCCCACCGCCTCAGAGGGGCTACAGGGGGCTGCTGCCTGGCTGGGAGAGGCTGGGAGGTCCAGCTGGGGAAAGAGCACTTGGGAGGGAGACAGACAAAGGTCCTCTGCAGCTGGCCCCAAGGGGTCCGGGAGGAGAGGGCTGAACTCCTGGGGACCCCATCTCACAATGTGGGAAGGGGTCTCCGTTCCATATCTGCAGGGGAGAATTAAATTCAAATTCAGATTTAACCCAAATTTTCTAAATGCCTACCAGGCACCGTGCTTGGAAGTTTCAAACACATTTCGCTTATTCCTCATGGTGGAATCCAGTAGAATTCAGATGGACAAATTGCCATTTTGTACCCACTGCTATATGCCCTGTTTTAGGTGCTTGAAAGACAAGAATAAACGAGACACGTAGGGGGCTGTTCTCATAGAGCTTTCCAACTGGTGGGGGTCTAGATTCCTCAGTACAAAAACGTGAGGTAGGTAGTATTATACTCATTTTGCAGGCGAGAAAACTGAGGCTCAGTGAGATGAATGACTCATCCAGGGGAAGCTTGGGCCTCAGAAGTCAAGGGCATCAGGGATCAGCAATCTCTTGGGGACAGGTTTCAGCTAAGAGGCTGTAAAGGACAAAAAGCCTGAGCAGGGATAAGGGAACAAGGGACGAATCCACATCCAGCCTTCCCGGGGTCCCCGGCCCCCATCATTCCAGATCTAGGGTAGGGCACATGAGGTTCCTAATCCTTGAAGGTAGGCAGGCAGGCAGTGATGCCTCGTCTAACAGAGCCCCAGAAAGGAAGGCCTTTCATAACTAGGTTCCCTGGAGTCCCCTCAAAGCTCCTTTATGAGGCAGCCTCAGGTTGAAAGGACTTCATAAATCATGTGCATTCCCCGTTTGGCGACAAAAATACCCAGCCCCTGCACGTCCCTGCCCAGCGGAGGCAAACAGAACTCACTGAAGCAAAGTGCGAGTCCACACAGGCAGCCACTGTCCTCGCCTCCCTCAACAGAGTCTGTCCCAGGACTCAGGCCCCTCTCCCTCTCTGGACACAGAATTCCAGATACCAACCATTCACACGGATTACCCTTCAGGAGGAGTGAGCTTCCTTCCACGTGCTTCCTCAGCCCCACTGTTCCTTCAGCCTTTTCATGACTAATAGTGGAATGAAGGAATGTGTTCAGAAGTTCCAAGTATCAGTAGGTAGAGTTCTAGAGCGTTCTTGAAGAGCCAGAGGAGGCCCAAATAACACGTTCTGGTATCTATACTTCATCGTCTTTAAAATGGAGCTAATAATCCTTGTGTTGTTGTCTTACCAAGAGCTTATACGCAGGCAGTGTTTAGCACAGTGCCCGCCACATGATGAGTGCTCACAGAGTCCGAGCCACTGTTGGCCCTCCTCCCCGGGAAAAGGCTAAGTATTCACTCATTCATTCAGTTTATTGAGTGCCTGTATGTGCTGGGCACTGGGGGCTCAGGGTCTCCTTACGCCCAGCCTCCGGCCTCCGGGGGTTCACAGAGTGGAGGCTGTTCAGACAGACCTTACCCTCGGGACTCCCAGGATCAGGCAGGGCCGAGTATGGGGCATCCCCTTTAAAGTCCACCGGTTTACTTCCCACCGCTTTCCCTGGTTGCAGTTTGTTGTTTTCATTCTGCTAGGGGCTGACCTCAGCATGGTTTAATGGCCTCGCCTCCTGTGGCCCCTCTCAACTGACACCTGGAATGCCACTCTGCGCCGCCTGGGCCTCGCTGTCGCTGCTAATGAGGTTTCCTAACAAAGCCCTGCCTCGCTGGAGTCTGCTCAGAGGGACTTCTGGACTGCAGCCTGGGGACCCGGGCTCTGTGGGAGGAAGGGGATGTGGCGAGGGGGGAGGGCCGAGGGAACACACATTTCTTTCAGAGAAGGCCGAGGACCGGGTGGGGGAGGGAAGGCCCGCAGCTCCTCTAGGCCTGTGGCCACTGGCCGGTCACTGGGGCACTGATGCTAAACCCCAGGCTCTGGGGCCGTCTCTGTAGTCAACCAGAGCAAGGGCTGAAGGGGACAGGACCAGGGGTAGGGCCTGGGCCTCCAGGGCCACACCTAGCACAGTGCCCTGCACAAGGGGGCCCTGGCTCAGTGTGTGCTGGTGGCCTCTCTCTAGTCTGCAAGATGGCCTTGTGTGTGCCCAGCCGTTGTCCCCTCTGTCCCCTCCCATCTGCCCCGGGGAAGCTTCATGTGCCACCGCTGCCGTTCTTGGCTGCCCCTGGGAAGATTCTAGCGTGAGGCCAAACTTGAAGGAAGAAGAGGTAGCTCCACAATGAGCCCTCAAGACCAAAGAGGACTCACCCAGAGAAGAGAAGGCGGTGGGATGGTCCAGGAATAGATGCGTTTCAAGGCTGCAGAGGACCTTCAGACCTGGGAGAGGGAACACTGCTCTCGGGCTCCGCGGAGCCTCTGATCAAGAGAAGTATGTAGAAAACACATCACAGGACATCCACCATCAGTCGACAAATACCTATCAAACACCTACTCCCTGTAAATGACTGCCAAAAGGCTGCTCTTGGTCAGAACTAAACTCCAAGTTCAAGGAAGGGCAGCCACCGCAGGGTACTTATTGCTGCTGTGTATCTGGTGCTGTGCCAAGGGCAGCATCTCATTCAGCTTTCCCAAAAACCTGGGAGGAGGGAGATGTTGCTGTCATCACCCGTCATTACAGATGAAACAACTGAGGACCAGAGAGGGCAAGTAATTGGCTCAAGGACACACAGCTGGTAAGCAATAGTGCTAGAGTCACAACCCCAAGCCTGGCCCTGAGCGTTGTGCTAGACCATCAGTCTGCCTGTTGGGAGGAGGTTGAGGAAGCATAGGACAGGTTGGAGGTGAGTGGACAATGTACATCGGCAGAGCAGCTGGAGCAGAGGGATCGCCAAAGGAGGGGCACCAGATTTCCAGGCAGTGAGTACATGGGCCTGTGGCATAAACGGAAAGGTGGATTGAGAAGGGCCTGAAGTGCCAGGCTGAGGAGTTGGCCTCTATCCCGTAGGTAATGGGGAGTTATGGAGGGCTCTTGAGTAGTTTGAATTATGGGAGTAGTATTTGAGGATAGCGAGGCCGGCCAGGTGCAGACCTGTATGGGACGGACGGAACCGCATTCGAGGGAGCTGTGACATGTCCCTGGAGCTATATACAGCCCCTCTCCCTGGCCAGTTCAGGGCAGGACCATCCTGCTGAGATCAAAACCATGTCCGTCAGACCGCCATGTCCAGGAAACTTCAGATGAGGGCTGAGAGCAAGTGTGCAGCATTCCCAGAACTATTTGTCAGATCTGAGGACCACCTAGACTTATTATTCATTTAATAGCTTCCTTAAATCAACTCTCTCACTCTCTTTTGCTTTACTCAAGGTTACTTGAACTGAAAACTCTGTATCATGGGATTGACATTCTACCTCTCCCTCCAATCACATTGAAATAAATACATTTAAAAATAAATACGTAACTATTAAAATGAAAAATGTTTATCCAAGTTCCGTCTAAAGTCACCCCAGGGACCTCTGCACTTAGGAAATATCGCCTTGGTGACCCTCCCCTCGCTCCTTCCCCGGTTGAAATGACCTCACTCAAAGATTTCACATTTGGAAAAAGCAAGTCAGAAATCATTCAGAGCCAGGGGAGGGGAGGAGGTTGGGCACCAGGGGGCCTCTGCACACCAGTCCCAGTGGGGACGTGAGATGGAGGGGCTGGGGCAGCTGAGGGAGCTGCCTGGGGAGTGAATGAGGCCTTGTTTCCCGCAGTGGCAGGCGGTGTGCAGAGACCGGGCCGCAAATGTAAAGTTTCCAATAACTTTTGTGGATGGTTTTCCAATAAACATGTATGCCGTCTGTCTGGACCAGGAGATGTGCAGTCCCAGGTGCCTGGCGACGGGGCTGGGTGGGGGGCTGCTCTCTGCAACGTCAGGCCTCTGCACCCCTCCCACCGTGTCCCCCCTCCCCAACCCCGACTTGTCCCCTTGTTCGTTCTTTTCGCTGAGATTAGAATAGCTTGCATTTGCTGAGAGCTGAGTGTGAATTCTCTTCACATTTTATCTTACTTAATCCCCACAATCGCTTTATAAGGTAGGTGTTAGCATTGTGCCACTTTCTTTGGTCAGGAAACATGGCAGCACATCAGCCCAGGAGCCCTTTGGACCCAGGTCCGTGTGACCCCAAAGCCCATGGTCTCAGCCACCTGCACCCTATTTCCACTGCATCGCTCTTCCTCAGCATCATCAGCGCACCGCCCTCCCTCTCCTCCTCTGCGTCTCTGGTCAGAGCCAGTCTCAGCCAGAAACAGCACGAGAGAAGCTCCTCTCACAACTGACACCACTCATGAATACAGAGGGCTGGTCTGCAGGTCAGTTGAGCTTTCTGACATGGGATTGACCAATCTAATCTCAGAGACCTTTTTAGCCATTGAAAGTTATTTAATTTATTGGCTCTGGCTTCAGATGAACAGAATAAATAAACGTCAGCTGAAAAGGAAATGGTTTCTGTGGTCTTTCTCTGAATTTGGTCCATCAAAGCCAAGTTCTAACTCTGGTTGGAAGCATGCTCTCAAAAGCATCTTCCAATGGTGTCCTTTCTTTGTTTAGTTGACTTATCACAGGGCTATATGAATTGATAATATATCTTTTTCTTTTTTCTTTTTTTTTTTTGTAGATGCTCAGTGGGCTTGTTGGGTCTATCCAAAGACAGAACATTATAGGAGAGGAAACTATGTCAAGAGGTGAGTTTCTCAGATGTCAAGAGACAGAAATGGTGGCCTTGAAGCATTCCAGCTACAGCCCTAGCAAATACTCAAGGCATCGTAGCTTATAATGAATCAATCAGCATGTTGCATTAGCTCCGCTAGCACAGGCCAAACTGACTTCAATCCTCTATTTCTTGGGTCGAGCTTTTTGTAGGGTCCAGTTGATCTGTCAATGTGTATAATCTTCACAAACTCCCAATGTGGAAGCAGTCGGCTGGTACTTTTAACCCATGAAAAAGAGTCTGATCCTCTGTGCAGAAAAAAGTCCATCAAGGATAGGGGTGCCTGGGTGTCTGAGTCAGTTAGGCGTCTCACTTTAGCTCAGGTCATGATCTTGTGGTCTGTGAGTTCAAGCCCCGCATCAGGCTCTGTGCTGATAGCTCAGAGCCTGGAACCTGCTTTGGATTCTGTATCTCCCTCTCTCTGCCCTTCACCCCCTCGCACTGTCTCTCTCTCTCTCAAAAATAAATAAACATTAAAAATTTTTTTTAAAAAAAGAGTATATACACCTTTGAGGTGCCTGGGGGGCTCAGTCAGTTAAGTGACTCTTGATTTCAGCTCAGGTCATGATCTCACAGTTCATGGGTTTGACCCCACATCAGGCTGACAGCGTGGAGCCTACTTGGGATTCTCTCTCTCTGTCCCTCTCCTGTTCATGCTTGCTCTCTCTCTCTCTCTCAAATAAACTTAAAAAAAGATTAAGAGATTTGCTATTTAAAAACAAAAAGATTAGTCACACCCTAGATCAGTCAGTGCATATATGTGTTGTCAAAATCTCAGAAATAGCAGAAGTAAAAACAATGAATCACCAAAGTAGTAATTAGTAGAAATTTACTGTGCACACCAAAAAGACAGTTTGAGAGCAGAGAATGATAGAATCAAACAGTGGAATGAGTCTCTGGGGTATATTGTTGTAAAGCAGCTTATAAAGCAAGAAAGCAGGGACTGCTAATTCTTCACGGTGATTGGTTTTAGTACTAGAATTTCTTCCTTTTCTTTCCTTTTCTCTTTCTTCTTCTTCTTCTTCTTCTTCTTCTTCTTCTTCTTCTTCTTCTTCTTC
>NW_024412407.1:6860850-6916372 GCF_014898765.1 Herpailurus yagouaroundi
TCTTCTTCTTCTTCTTCTTCTTCTTCTTCTTCTTCTTCTTCTTCTTCCAATATTAGAATCTTCTTAACTGACAGGGAATTGGTCAGTGGTTATCTCATATCAACCTTGGGAAACAGTTCTTTGCCTAGGATTTCCAGAGGCACAAGCAAGAAATAATCCAAGGCAGGTTAGTTCTGCAAAATAAGTTACATTTAGCTCTGTTGGTACAAGTAAATTGGTTTTGTCTGCTCAGGGAATTTTCAAGATTGGTCTCTATTTTTTTATTTTAACAGTGTGCACTCAACCCTGCCTTATGACCTCTCTTATTTTATGTTTGCATGGAGATTATAAGCTCCCTGAGGGCAGAGACCACAGACTGGGAAGGTCCTTCTCCTTCCAAGATGTAGCTTAAGACAGACAGGGCCGGCAGATGAGGGGGGCAGCGCTCAGGCTCCCTGCATGCCATGTCCACACCTTAATGCTCTGACCCAGCATCTGACAGCGTTGCTGGGCTCCTGGGCTTGGAGCACCATGTTTCTTTTACTTTAACACAAGCAAGAGAGAGAGAAGACAAAAAGATAGGCAGCTAGGGGATCTCAATAGCTGCCCAGCCCAAGCACCAGCAGCCATTGGATGGGGAAGACCGACCAGGAGTGAAGCCTGAGAGTGGGTCTGGTTGCTCCCCTCACCTCAGCTGGGAAGGTTGCTCAGAGGAAAGAAGTGCAGCCCTAGACTCTGAAGGGTGTCATCGTCACCGAAGGACAGAGGGCGCCTGTTCCAGCAGCCCCTTTGGGGCTGGCATTCCTCTTCAAGCCCCAGCACCTATGGTCATTTTTCTTCCTGATTTATGTTTCCTGTGGAAAGTCTGAAGAAAAACCGTGGAGCATCTTTTGAGTTTGCCTTTGGAAGGGAGAAAATATGCTCCTTCTCTGCTGGGCAAACATCACAAACATTGGTGCTTTCACAATTCAAACACAAGCTGGTTTTCAAAGCCTCCCCGCCTGGCGGCCCGTGGAGCTGTCGCTGTCAGAGGGAGGACGGGCTGCAGCCACCTGGGTTGGGGAGGTTTGCTTTGGGAGCGGAGCTTGGAATTTGTGAATTTTCTACTCCAAGCACATCCAAACGGTGCAGCCACAGTCCCCTTCTGCACAACCTCGTTCAGGCAGCCGGGGCTCCATCTGCCTGGGCTGGGGTGGAGAGCCAAGGGCCTCGGATGACTCCCTGCCCCACCACCCCCCCAAGCCTGTGGCAGGGCAGGGGGAGGCTTAGCGGGAGGACAAAGATGAACAAAGATGCCCTCAGGGACTCTGGTCCTGCTCTCAGGGTGATGCTGAGCACAGAGGGTGGAGGTGAGAGTGAAGGGGACACGCTTCTGCATCCACACATTTTCCGGCCTCCCAAACACGAATCAGGGCAGAAGTTGTTCCTATAAAGTGGAATTGTGAGAGGCAGCTGCAGACTGTGGGCTGTCTGGCTCTTTCCATTAGTCTGTAACAAGGTTCTCCTTCCTTCCTCCAACCCTTCCTCCCTCTTTCCTCCCCCTCCTCCTTCCTTCTTTTCCTTCCTTCCTTCCTTCCTTCCTTCCTTCCTTCACAAGAGAATAATAACTGCCAAGCACCCATCAATAGCTTTAACAATTATCAACTCATGGCTAATCTTATTTCATCTGTAACTACACCTACCCCAGCCACTCCCTGAACTCCCACTGGAATGTTTTGAAGCAGATTCCAGGTATCATTTTATCCATAGATATCTGGACTTTTTTTTTTTTTTAAGTATTGGACTCTTAGGAACACCAAGGACCCACCCTCCTCTCCCACCACTTAGAAAAATGCTCCCCCCAGGCTTACCTATAAATATTGCAAATCACTGCCGGGGTCCAGGGAACCTCTGAGGCACATCTGAAGACCTTAAATTGAAAACCTCGGGTATATAGGATAATTTCTACCTCCAAAGGAGAACCTTCCTTTTGAAAGCTTGGAACTATTAGCTGGTCCATCAAAGGAGATTTGCTCTCTTATGTTATTTGCAATATTTACTGAGTGCATGGACCAGAGCCGGGTTAGAAAAGGGGCCCAAAGCAGGGCAGCTGCCAGTGAGGCACGTAGGGTCTGGTTGGGGAGGAGCTCTTGGGCTGAGAGAGCAGGAGCTGAGGGGGCACTCGGAGGGAGGGAGGGAGGGAGGGAGGGAGGGAGGGTGAGAGGGAGGAAGGTTCTGCATAATCTCTCCTGGGGATTTGTTTATTGGCCCGCATTAGTTTAGTCTTTTAGTGGCTGTTAATGTGTTTGTCTAGGGTCTGTTGTAATGTCTCTAAGATAAAGACCAGCTCAATTTACACTCCACCAGCAATTGCTGGGTTTGAGGCTCGAGGAGCCTGTGGGGGAAGTCACTCAGTGATCAAAGCCCTACTTCAAGGTGTCCCCAAGCTCCTAAACTTGGAAGGGAAGCCCCGTTTCCCCGAGAACATCGGCAGAGTGCACAGAAAAACAGGGGGTTCCCTCCGGGCCAGACAAATGGCTTTTTAAAATGAGGAATAGAACTTCTTTGTTCTTTTTGTTTTTCTTTAGAGAGGAAGTGTGGGAGCAAAACCATTTTAGATGTGGGGAGGCTGTGGAGAAAGCCTAGAAGTTTTCTGATGTTATCCAACCCTTTTGCTATTCCTCCACCCCTACCCCATCCCAGTCCAGTGTCCACAAGCCCAGGGACCTATAGTCAAGTCCAAGTGGCACAGAAGGAAAAAGAGAGGGCCTGGTGCTGGCGCATGGGTACCTAGGCCAATGAGGCACCAGAGGAAGAGCTGGGACAGGCACAAACAAACCTTGGAATTTATTACATAGAGAGGTGGCATTTCACCCAGCGAGGAGAGAAAGACTTCTCAATAAATATCCTGGGGAGACATTGGGGGAAAAAATAGAGTCAGATTCATACTTCACACCTTTAAAGGAAATGAGTTGCCTGTAGATATAAAGCTTAAATGTAAAAATCAAGGGTACCTGGGTGGCTCAGTCAGTTGAATGACTGACTCTTGATTTCGATTCAGGTCATGATCTCAGGGTTATGAGATTGAGCCCCTCAAGCCCCGCACCAGGCTCCACGTGGAGCCCACTTAAGATTATCTCTCCTCCACTGCCCCCCCGCCCCTGCTTGCGTGTGCGTGCTCTCTCTCCAAAAAAAAAAAAAAAAAAAAAAAAAAATATGGGGTGCCTGGGTGGCTCAGTTGGATGTGTCTGATTTCGGCTCAGGCCATGATCTCACAGTTTGTGGGTTCAAGCCCCATGTCAGGCTCTGTGCTGACAGCTCAGAGCCTGGAGCCTGCTTCGGATTCTATGTCTCCCCCTCTCTCTGCCCCTCCCCTGCTCGCACTCTGTCTCTCTCTCAAAAATAGATAAACGTTAAAAAAGTAAAAATCAAACTATAAAAGAGAATTTTGAAATCTATGAATGAAACCAGAAATCATAAAATAATGATAAACTTGATGACAAAAATAAAAAGGTTTGCCTGGCAAACAAAATCACCACAGGCAAAGTCAAAAGACAAAATGTCAAACCACAAAGAAGTACTTGCTATTCTTACCCTGGACAAGGTCTAATGATCTGTACAAAGAGTGTGCACAAATCAGATACTACACAAAATACAAAACACAATAGAAAAGTGGGCTAAGTATATGAAAAAAAAAGAGCTCCTAGAAAATAAAAACAAAATAAAGCCCAGTCTTAATAAGAGAAATACAAATCAAAACCACACTCAGACACCATTCTTCACTTTTCAGATAGGAAAAGGCCTGAAGGGTTAGTCACCATACAGGTGGCTGTTGTGAGATTTCTCCTTAGTAAACCATGGCAGGAGTGTCTGGAAAAGGTTTGGTCAAATGGGCACTCATACCCTGCTGAAGGGAATGGCATGTGCAATGTTGAAGGGAACTTAGCAATACCTGTCAGATCAGGTTCCACGTTCAGCGCAGAGCCCAACGCAGGGCTTGATCCCACAACCCTGGGATTATGACCTGAACCAAAATCAAGAGTTAGACGTTCAACTGAGTGAGCCACCCGGGCGCCCCTACCTGTCAAACTTTTTAACGCACATCAATTTTGACCCAGCAATTCTGCTTCTAGGAAATTATCCTACAGATAAATGTGTGTATGTGCAAAGTGACATATATACCAATATTACTGTAGCATTTCTTCAGCAAAAGACTGGAAAGAGCTCAAATGTCCATCAAAAGGGGACTTGTTAAACAGATTGTAGTATGCCATACAATGAAATAGTAAAGCATCATTAAAACAATGAGAACATATTTAATGGGTTGGTATGGAATCATCTCCAAGATACAAAAAAACCAAAGTCCTGTGTGAAGACCAGTATATGGAGTACGTTCCCATTTGCACTAAGAGAGGGGAGGGATGACTTTTTACCATTTGTAGCAAGAGTGGGAGATTTTATGCACAGATGTTTGGGCATGCTTGGAATATCTGTGGACAGGTACCTGAGGACAGGTCAAGTTGGTCCCCTCTGGAAGGGGAAGTAAGTGGCTGGGAGGAGACTTTACCTTCTATACCTTTGATATTTTGAATCATGAGAATGAATTACCTATTAAAAATAATATTAAAATTATGATTTTTTTTCTTAAAAAAAAAAAAAGAGAATAATGATGCAAAAAAGGGAGAGAAGAAAGACCAAGTGTACTTTCCTTTCTTTGTAGCTGAAGCAAAGCTGACCCAACTTGGTTCCCAGCAAGGTGGCTTTCCTTTCTCCTTTTTGGGCTCTTCCAGCAGCCATGCTCACAGACACTTTAGGAAATGGGTTGTCTGTAACATCTCACCACCGAACCACACTTTCCATACTTTGGGGTTTACAGGTCTTCCCTTTGAGTGGGGCACAGCTGACCCTATAGGTAGGGGACATGAATCCCAAGCAGCACTGATTCTGGGCAGGGAACATGTACTCTTTCTGAGAAAACTATGTGCATTACATACCTCTGCAATGCAGAACCCTGGAGGGAAAAAAACAGGCTTAACCCCAGCCAAAAAGTTAGGGGGAGAGAGAAAGAGAGATTGAGAGGGAAAGGGGAGAGCAGGAAAGGGAAGGAGAGAACAAAGAGAAGCAACTGGATGTCCATCAACATGGTGCCGCCATACCGAGCAATGCGCCATGTCACGCAGCCATTACACAGAAGAGGTGATCCTTGGTGCTCAGTTGTTGTTTATTGTTCATTTGCCATGTCCCACGGCTGTGCTCTATGCCAGGAGCATGGGGTGAGTAAAAGAACCACGGATGTGGTAAAGCTTGATCAAAGAAACAAAACTCTTGAAGAATGTCATCAGCCTGGGTTTGGAAAGAATGGAAGGGGCTTCCTCGCTTGGAAAGTAGTACAGGTGAGAGAGAGTTGGGCCGGGGAACTAGTCCACATCTTGGAATGTGTCCCCATATCTCTTATTATCTCACTGCAGTAACAATAGCTTGACACAACCATCAACAGCAATCCTCTATTTAGAGAATGATTTTGCAGCTTCTTGAACTTGTAAATATTGTTTCTCTGGTTGGACAATAACCTTATAAGGGTGTCATTATTCTACCAATTCAGCTCCCTGCCCACTGGAACTTTCCACTTATTTGGAGAGATACGATTTGCACTTGAAGTGAACATAAAAGAAGGAAGTTCACAGATTTGGAAGACCCAAGTTCTCCTTTGGCCTTTGGCCAAAACTAGTGTCATCTTGAGCAACTCTTCCTGCCAGGGCCAGGCCTCAAGTCAGACACTCACCTCGGGTATAAACTTGAAGGGGCACCAAAAAACTCAGTAGTTAAGGTAGAGAGGATTTTAAGGCACTGTTTTCAAAAATTAATGCAAAAAAAAAAATCCATAATGAACAAAATACCAAAGTTTTCAATAGATACGGAATCAGTATTACTGATTTCTCCTTTAGCTTCAGGCTCCAATATGCTCAGAGCACTGCTTCCTGGGCCCCATTTCCCCCATCTGTGAGTCAAGAGTGTTGGACTCTTTGGCCTCCAAGGAGCCTGCGGGGTCCTGATGCTTTATGGCATGGTGATGAAGTGCCATTGAAGAATTAGTGAGCACTTAGCAAAGTGCTAATTGTATAGCCCAGACGTCATTGTAGGTGAGTGACACCAAGTCTTCAGAGAGACAACAGGACAGCAATAGAGTTAAGAAAGCTGGAAGAGATAACATTTGGCCAACTTTCTCTTTTTCCCCTGGGCACAACCTCGCCTAGGCAACCATGGAGGGGAGAAAAATCCTCTCCCTGCCTCCTTCCTAATCTTCCCCAGGAAATGGGCTCATATCAGCCAGAGCACAGAGAAAGCCTCATTCATTCATATGTGGCTTGTGGTCTAGGGACCTGCTGCCTAACAAAGCTTTTTAAGGATATCTGGATATCTGGAAGATGCTTGGTAACCTACGGGTGAAGATGGACCTGGAGGTGGAGAGAAAGCAGAGAGGCATTTGCTCTGGTTGTCCTTGGAAACTCTCAGTGCTGGCCATGGTTCCTCCCTTGCTCCAAGATGGGCGAAAATCATGGCTGGCTCTCTCATTGTCTTCCTAAAGACACCCTTGTATTCGCCGAGTCTCCTAAGGTCAGCATGCAATGCATGAGAAGAGCTGTGGATTCAGAGCTTAAGAAGTTCTATGGCTATGTCAAGACAAATGAGCCAAAAGTCACATAGTTGAGGATCTCATTTCCAAAGTGAATCATTTGCATCTCCATATCACCCGAGTCAAGGATGATGTTCCTCAGTGAGACTCTGGAAATCAACACCCCACGCAGGGGCTGCAGCTCCATCCCTTGGGACAGTCTTGCTTCTGGTGGGACCCAATTTCTTCAGACCCTGATTTCACATGTGCTTTCCCTGAAACTTCACCCTCTGGGAGATGAAGAATCATCTCTGCAAATGTCATTCATCACTAGAAAGTGGCTGGGGCCTCTCAGGTCTTGTTCAGATCAACAGGATGAGAGTCTGGCTGTTCAGGAAAACCCACCTTTTCTCTTTGGCCCCAATGACCCTTGGGCACTTGCTGAGCAGCAGTAAGGGACAGCTGAAGACAAGTTGCATTGGAAAAACCAGCCGCCTCCACCCTGAGTGGGAATAATAGCTCCCTTCATGGGGCTGCTCTGGGATGCCAGGGTATCCGGGCCCCAGAGTGAGGAAGTGAATCAGCCCTTCCCAGCCTTCAGTGACCCGGCTGGCTCAATACCCTTTGGTGCTGTGGCATTTGGACGTGTTTTGTCAAAAACTAATGAACATCTCACTTAGGCGCTGGAAACAAACATAAACCCCAGCCAGTTCTTACACTTGCTGAGAATGAATAACTCCCTTTGGCTTCCCAGGCAGCTGGGCCCAACAAGTGAATTTAGAGGCTAAGGCTGAGTCGCTGGCCCTCACATGGACTCATCCATCAGAGTGTGACCCAGGCTGGCTGCCTGGCCCCAGAGTAGCCGTTCTCAACTTCGTGTGCACGCTGGGATCACCTGGGGGCTTAAACAACATGGGTGCCTGGGTTTCACCCCCCACAAATACTGGTTTCATTTGTCTGGGGTGCAGTCACAACACGGGGAGTTTTAAAAGCTTCCTGATATGTAAGTGATTCTAATATGCAGTCAAGTTGGGAAGCAGTGCCCTAGCCCAGTGCTTCTCAAACTTGATGTACAAACAGATGACCTCAGGATCTTATTCAAAGGAAGGTTCTGATTCAGTAGGGCTGGGGCCCGAAATTCTGTATTTCTAACATGCTCCCAAGTGATGTGATGTTTCTGGTCTGCAGGACACATTTTGAATAGCAAGGACATGATGCATGGTCCAGTATGATAACTACTGGCCACATATGGCCATTTAATTAAAGTTTTAAAAATCAAAATTAAATAAACTTAAAAATTCAGTTCCTCAGTTGCATTAGCCACACTTCAAGTGCTCAAGCACCACACGTGGCTAGTGGCTACCATACTGAACAGCACAGACACTGAATGTTTCCATCATCACAGAAAGTTCTATCAGGTAGCTCTGTCTTGAAGGATCTCTGTGTCTCTGACACCCCATTCGAGGGGCCAACTCTTGAAATGTGATTGAAGCTCTCTTGAGGGCAGGGACTAGAACGCATTTCTTTTGTTCTCCTTGCAGAGTGCGCATGCTCTGGACCTGTAGTAAGTGCTCAGTTAATGCTTGCTCGGGTTAGAGCACTAACGCCTTTGTCCATGGACTACCACCATATAAACACTGGTTGATTAATTGATGTCTACTTGGGCATCAATTACATTCTTGTAGATTTGCAACCAGGACAACTCAGCATGGCAGAGATGAATCACCAGGTTGCACTGGAAATGCTCCCCTACCTCTGGCTGGCCCATGAATCAGGCAAAAAAATGCAGGGCCCCAGGTGATCCCTGTCAGAGCATCTGTCATCATTAGTCATTATAACCCAGAAGATGGGCTGAGATGCACCCACCTTCCACCCAATTCAGAGATGACAAATCTGGACATGCTCTCTCTCTCTCTCTCTCTCTCACACACACACACACTCTCTCTCTCTCTCTCTCTCTGCCTTTTCCCCTGGGTCTTGGGGAAAGGGAAGTGTCTGGAGACATCCTGCTTTCTATTTCTCTATTTCTGGGTAACCCCTCTACCTCTTCTTGGGCAGCCAGCATGGGCCCCCAGGAGACAAGTGGGGCTGGGAGAGAGGTGCTGAGTTCCAGGGGGAGAGGAGCTTCTGGGTGGGAAAACTTTCATCCAGTTGATCTCTTATTTTAGCTCATTTCAGATTCCATTGATAGGTCCTTGATAGTAAAACTAAATTCTGCTAGGACTAGGGTCAAGGGGACAGGGAAACAGACTAGAGCTGGTGCCTCTCATCACAAAACCACATGCAGCTACCCTACTTTACAGATGAAGCCTCTGAGGCCCAGTTAGATCAAGATCACACAGCAAATTAAATGCACAGGTCAGTGCAAAATTTAGAGTTCCTAAGTCCAAGGCCAGTGTTCTTTTCACCGCTTCATGCCCAAGAGATTTGCAAGAATGTACATGTCATTCAAGAGAAGAAATAGAATATTGCATAAATTTGTGTCTCTAAGACCATACATAACATAGGTGTTTTTGAAATATTTTCTGGAAAAGATGGTAAATGAAATTGCTTTTTTCCTGCCTTCTCACTCCCACTCGTCACATCCTACTGCTGGATTCACCTTGCACACACTCCTTCTGGGATGACTAACCCCCTCCGCTGCCCCCACATATCTCAGCGTTAAAGCAACATCTTTAATGAGTAATTCATCATGCATAAAGAGGTTGTGATGAGCACTGCAACCACAGAGAATGTTTCCAAGCTGGTAGAGAAGGGAAGCTCCGTTTGTGAGCCTACGGATACACCCCCCTGCACATTCGCAAGCTGTGCAGCCCAAGGCACCAAAGTGGTAAAAAGTCAGCTCTTAATAAACATATCCTCCAGCATTTCTCAAATCTCCTTTCTTTCTCCCTACCCTGGCACCGATCATGTTACTTACCAGTTCTCAGGCTAGACAACTATCCCAGGGTTATCACCATTCAGTGTTATCTCCACTGAGAATCTGTGCTAGACAAAAGGAATCCCTGCCCTTTAGTTTAATTCCAAGAACAAATACACTAGACTGGACAGACACTCACAGGCATTAATATTAAGGGACTCTAACATCTGCTAAGTGCTGTCATTTAAAAGACTTCTGGTAGGTGCTCGCCAAGAATAAACACAGTCACTGAATTCACAAGGAGAATGTTAAGTATTTACAACCCTTATAGAAGAGTGATGTGACCTCCACTGACATTTGCTAAATCACACTCCTCAGCCCACGGCCTCCTGGGCACTTTGCCTGCAATTGTGACCCTCTGCCACCAGGTGGATATTCGGTTGTATCTGTGGACAGTTTGAATAACCTGGCACATGCGGTTTTCTATTTAAATATACCTTCCCTGACAAAATAGAACCCTCTGTAAATGCAGTTAAGTATAAAGATTACAAAGAATCAAAATACATAATTTAAATTTTTTTTTAATGTTTATTTTTGAGATGGGGAGACACACACACACACACACAATGCAAGTGGGAGAAGGGCAGAGAGAGAGGGAGACACAGAATCCCAAGCAGGCTCCAGGCTCTGAGCTGTCAGCACAGAGCCCAAGGCGGGGCTCGAACTCACAAACCACAAGATCGTGACCTGAGCCGAAGTCAGACGCTTAACTGACTGAGCCACCCAGGTGCCCCAGGAAAATTTAGAAACAAAGCTCCATAATTCTAAGCAAGATTTAAAGACATAGAAACACCGAGATAGGATGAGGCATCTTTTTCACTCATTTTGAATCGTTCTCCCTCCCTGGAAAACGTCACACTGTCGCTATCCTGGCCCGAGAAGAACTAACTTCTCCCTCTCTTTGAGTTAGATCCTCTCAAGCTCCTCATCCAACCGGATCAAAAAGCCTTGCAGGTGGTTTCCCCCAAATCTTATCTTCCGAGAGTCAAATCAAACTTGTCTTCTTGTTTAACCTGATAACGGTGGAGGTCAGCTGCTATTTTAGTCTTCCCAGCCTCCATGACAACGTGACAAGGTCCTGGTCTCCTTCTTAGGGAAAAGCTGCGCCCAAGTATCAAATCCACATATTCCCGGTGCCAAGGATGCTTTTCAGGTAATACTGAAAGTTTGTGCACCCAGAGCTTGTGTTACGGATTTTAAGATAATTACAACGTCTTCAGCTGAAAGCCTCAAACTGCAGGATGTTCGTTGATCGGCCTAGACGCCGTTAGTTGTAATCCGAACTCGTGGAGACAGAACCGGTAAGACAAGAAATGTTAATGCGACTTGATTGAACACAGAGAAGTGGTACTGTTTCTGTATGGGGTGACAAGACAGACGGGATGAGGGTCAGTAACGAGGGCAGTGACCAAGGAAAGCGGTGCTGAGGATGAGAAACACGACTCTGAGCCTCCTCTGTGAAGCACTCCCCATCTGTTACTTGATTTGTCCTCACCATGAGCCCATGAGCACATTGCTGTTATCCTGGTTTTATAGATGAGATTCAGAGAAGCTGCGTAATTCGCCCAAGGGGGCAAAGCTAGGAAGCGCACTTGCCGTGTTGAACCTGAGCGGGTCGAAGGGCAACCCTCGTTTCTTTTTATGTGTACCCAAGAAAACAGTAAGGATAGATGTGTTTCTAGGTACTGCGAGGGTGACACTAGACTGATGTCCTGGCGGGCTGGCACAGGTGACAACCGGATGCCCGCGGGATTCTTTACTCTCACTTGATTGCATGGGAAGGAAATGCTCGGACAACCAGCGGAGGACTCCAGGGCGGGGTCCCTATGTGACAAGGAGCAAACCCCGTTGTGGGGGCCTCGCTGGTCACATAGCTAAGCTGCCACAGGAAGAGACTTATCATTGGGGGTGAAGGTGGGGGTGGAAGAAGGCAGATCTCTGGAGCTCAGAAGGAGCTTAGTAACGCCGGTGTAGCACAGGTGTGACCAAACTGTCCTCATTGCCCAAGGCTGTGTCAAGAGCGAGTCTCAGTTAAAGGCCAGGACAGAGTGCTTCCGTACAGGGCATGGCCGTCACACCTCATCACAACATATTATCATGTATTTACCTCTTAGTTTGGCTTTTTATGTGAGTATCTCCTGGGGGGGGTGGGGTGGTAATCTCCTTGAGGATAGGATCCATATTAAATATATCTTTCTTTGTGTCCCCCAAACCATTTAGCAAGTGCCTAGGGCATAGCTGGTGCTTAGCACAGTGGAGCTGAAGGCACAGGAAGGGGAGGGGACAGGAAGGAGGATGGGGGGGCAGTCAAGAAGGACTCCAAGGCTCTGAGGGAGGGGTTTCAAGGGCATCGGGTGGGTGTCAGCCGAGGAGCTGGCCTGCAGGCTAGAGCTGGTGCGGGCGTGCGGACAGAATGGTGCTCCGGCTGCCCCTGGACAGGTGCCTCAGGCAGGGCAGACAAGGCGCCCTCGTTGGGTTTGCGGTGTGGAGAAGGGCAGTACACAGTGTCC
Source organism: Herpailurus yagouaroundi (assembly GCF_014898765.1). Taxonomy (NCBI): domain Eukaryota; kingdom Metazoa; phylum Chordata; class Mammalia; order Carnivora; family Felidae; genus Herpailurus; species Herpailurus yagouaroundi. The sequence continues at coordinate 6,872,852 of NW_024412407.1, forward strand.
TGCTCCCTCCAGAGGTTGTTTTTGGCAGGGGAACCCACTAGAAGCTTGCCACAAGTTCCCTTGAGCTTTTCAGGGACTTCCTGGAGGGCAGGCCCCCGCCCCCCCCCCCCACCGGGGCAGAATAAACGTGGCTTCCAGGCGCCTGGCTTTCTCTGAAGGGTGCGCGCCCCGCTAGGCCCAGAGGCATCCCTGTCTAGCTCCTCGCTTTCCGTGCCGCTTCCCACCCAGGAAGAGTTCATGGGTGAGCGGCCCTGGAGAGGCAGGGCTGAGGCGCTTGTTGGGAAAGGGGTCTGACGTCAGCCTCCACACCCGTCTCCTGCTCTGCCCTGACGCCGTCTCCACGGAGCTCAGGCTCTTCCTCGCGCTGACCCCATTTCCCCTCAGAAATAGAACACAGGGAAAGTGACCTCCCCCCTACCACAGAAGGAGCCGGCCTTTGAGAGTTAACACGCTCACACCCTCAGCAGCAGGCCTTTCAAAGCGGTGCCCCCTCTACAACCTTCTGTCCATCCCTCTCCCTCAGCTCCTGTCCCCCAGCCCTGGACTCGGGCCCCCACCCTGCCATGCCTGCAGATGCAGGGCACGTGGGATCCCCACCGTCTGCTAACTGCAGACCACGCCACTCCATCAGCCCGGGGTGGGAGGACTGGGGGGGGGGGGCACAACTCACTAGCCATCACCACCAGTCCTTAGACGGGCACTTCTCCAGCTTTAATGGGCATCTGAGTTATCTGGCGATCTCGGGAAAATGCCAGTTCTGACTTAGTAGGTTCTGTTTTTCTAACAAGGCCCCAGGGTAGGTTGGGGATGCTTGTCCACGGACCACACTGCCAGTCGCAAAGATTTAGAACACTCAACTCTGTTTCGGCACCTATGGAGACCCGCCGTGTGTACGTTATGGCCCCTGGTCTCCAGGACGTATGAGAAGAGAGTCGCGTAGGATTTCTCTACATGCGTGAAGAATAGACGAGGGAATGAACGAACGACTCAGGGCACAACCCCACGGTACTGGCGATACGTAAGTGAGGAGTTCGAGGGAGGGAGAGAGATGGGAGACAGAAGCCACCCACTTTCACTTGTCTGGCAGGTTTGGGGCCCCTCCAGGGGTGCCCCTGGAGCCACTGCGCTGTGCCATTCATTGCTGGACGAGTGCCCAGAGCAAAGGCTCTCTGGCTCTGGGACACGGCGGCGGTGGCTGGACGACCTTCCGATGCAGAACCGACTGCCTCACTCACAGCCTCTGCTGGGAGTGCTCGGACATCTCTGCATTGAGGCATTTGTGTTTTTCCCTGCACCCCAGCACCACCAAGGACTGAAGAGAGAGACACACGTTTCTTTGAAGCCAGAACACCATGCACTTTAAGAAAACGCAAGACTTGGTATGAAAGGCTTATGTAAAGGAAGGAAGGAAGGAAGGAAGGAAGGAAGGAAGGAAGGAAGGAAGGGAAATGGGAAGATCATCTCTATTTCTCAAAAAGTAAACCTTAAAAAAAAAACAACAACAACCCCAGACATCTTTCTCTCTTTTTCCGCAAAAGGCCTATCTAGTGGGAGACAAGGTGAAGTGGGAGAGAGGAGAAGTAAGAGAGGCAGGTCTGAGGCAGACTCCATGACAAATAGCGGCATTCATGGAGTCCTCTGCGTCTGGCCTTGATTTCATCCGGATGGCTATGTCTTATTCCCGGTGGCCCCCAAGGCTGACTCCACACTTCTCTGGGAGCCTTGCCATGTCTTCTGCTTCATTGCCTGTTTGCCTTCTTATAGGAGCCAACCCGTGCCCTTTCTATGCCTCTGCATTTTCAAAACCCTACCTGTCCCAGAGGCAAACTTCTCCCAGGAAGCCTTCCCCAGCGTTGCTCTCTGCTATTCTTTCTGTCCTTCTCTCTCTCTCTCTCTTTGTGTGGTTTCTTTTCTTTTCCTTTTTTTTTTTTTTAGGAGGGTACCTTCCTTCCAGCATTTCTCAAATTCCTTTTTTCTCGTTTCCTTTACGAGAATTCAAAGGCAGTCTCTTCACCCTCTCTATCTCGCCGTTTCGTACAGAAGCGCTAAGCTGGAGTCACACGAGGCTGAGACAGGACGGAGGACACTGAGCGGGATTCTTGATGTTGTTTGCATTTGAAGACACATAGTAACACATTTATGCTCCTATGCGATGGAATGTACACCATGAATCTGGAAACCCTATCCTGGATAGTCCTGATTCTGTTACTCTGCCCCCAAAATGCCAAAGGAAAACATAAACACATCTTGAAAGGACGTCTGAACTGAGCCCAACCGACAGAAGCTGAATGTCACTGAACGGGGCGGACCCGCCAGCCCTCCGCCACGGCTGGCCGGCCGTCTGGGTGAAGTGCGGCTAGAGGCTGAGTGAAGTGTGCGCCTTCACCACCTGCCATATTTGGGGTGGGTTTACCTCTTTGGAATGCGAGTCCTTCCTCACTTTATCACTATTTTTAAATGGAATTTGTGCAGAGGGAGAGAAAGACCCTTTCTTTCCAGTCTACCTACAAATATCTTTCCCAGTGAGTCTGTGTCTACGGAAGTCTAAATTTAATATGCCCATAAAAAGGAAAAAATAGTTGAACGGTTAGTTTGTCTACACTATACAAAAATGACTGGCTTCATCCATCTGTCTCACCGCATCGATCTGATCTGGGGCAGATGCACCGATTGTGTCTGTTTGATCGCCAAATGTTCTACCTGCTATCAGGCGTGCTATTCTCCAAGGTGTAAGTGGATGACGAGGCCACGTGGGACCTTTGTCCTCAGCCATCCTTGCTTTTCTTCCACCGAGTGGGGGAACCAGCAGCTCTTTGATACAGTTCTGCAGTTGAAGGCACCGCGGCGCTTCCGCATCTGTTTTGCCCTGCTAGGACAGGAGATTTTTTTTACTTTAAGTGAACAAACATTTATTTTCATTATGTTTCACGGAGACCTTTCTAAAATGTAATGCGTAGCTCCCTGCCTCCTCAAAGGGACCATATTAAACTCAAACGAACATTTTCCTGGACATTGAAGTTCATCACTATGAACCACAGCACTGCGGCAGATGCTATGAAGCTGGATACCCCCTGGTGCCATTGAGGACCATGGAGCATTTGACCCCAGCCCTCTTGGCCCCAGGCTACCATGTCCTTTATTCACTGTGTCAACTTCATATTGCGTTTTCTATCTTCTTTTCTTGTCCCTTCTTGCCATTCTTATTGTGCTTTCGTCCCACAACTGTTTTGCTATCTTACCTCTATCTTTCTGCATCTAGTTGGTGAGGTCAGATGACATTACCTGTGAATGCAATATCTAAACCATGACCAACACACCCAGGGCCAGAGGGGCTGTACTATGCATAAAATGCATATGCTTTTAGTCCGTGACGTGAATTATGGCTGCTCAGGTTTCCGAGTGGTGCTTCTTCCCCTGCTCACCGGTTTATTTCCTCTTCTTTTGAGCTTCTTGGCTATGTTCTGGATAGTGAGATTGCTGGGTAAGTAATCTCCAAATCCATGATTGTTTTTTCTCTTTTTGCCACATACAGGTTCAGTCTTAGTCTGAGTCACAAACTAGAGGTTTTGAAATGGTAGTTGTTTGGATTCACGAATGGGTAAAATATTAATATTGATGTTTAGTTGGCTTTAGGATTTAAATAATTGCCGTAATTTATTTCGGCTTTGTTGATTTAAATTTTAAATTTTATTTTGCTTTGCTCAATTCTCATCTCTGATGAAAAAAAAATCCGCCCCCCCCACCCCCCCGCCCCAGCAAATGGAGAACGAAACTGTATTCACAGATGAACCATGATTCCTGGGAAGAATCCAGAGTTCTTATATGTAGAAAGAGTTCACTAGCAAAGATGAATCACAGCGACAGAGGATGAAATCAAGAGCAACTTAGCTCAGAAGTATGTGGCACTTTGCCGCTGGTCAAACTAGATCACTTTGAAATAGGCTTTACTTTTTTCATATATTTTAGTGTTTTCCCCAAGACTTTGTTTTCGGTTGAACTTTTATGGCCATTTCTATTTGAGGTCAGTTGTATGCATGCCTAGCTTGATAGCTGCCTATGTATTGCTTGCATCACAAAAGAAATCATATTTTGCAACTAAATGCACTAGTCCACAGGGGGTGCACCTAAGGCATTGCTCTTGTCCCAAGGGGCTCCCAGGCTCGTTGCTAAGATAAGACCAGTTAATGCAAGGGTTAAAAAAAAAAATGAAAACCACACAGAAAACATATGTACCTTACAGTGTAACTGTGGATACAGGCTACAAGTGCCAGAGGGATTCAGAAAGGCAGGGAGACATTGTGTTCTAGAGATATCCGAGAAGGCTTCTCAGAGGGGCTTTCACCCAGGGGGTTTTGGGATTTGGTCATCCTACCTTCCCGGTGGAAGATGGGACCCATGGCCCCAAGGAGGGCACTGGGACACTGTGGGCCTGAGAGCGGCTTTCTCTGGGCAGAGGCTGGGGCCGAGGAAAGGCTCAGAGCTTAATGCAACCTCCTTGAACAGGAGGTGAGGAAGAGAGCGAAGGAAGGCCCCTGGCGGGTAGACGAGTTGGAACCGGTGATTCAGTCCCTCACCCACCTCCATCCGGACTGCACGAAAATGTGGAGCCATCTCTTTAAACAGTGACAGTTCTTTCTCTCTCTGGCCAGCACACATGGCACACAAGTCCTGCACTCCTGGAATTCGGGGCTCTACTCGGGGAAGCTTCATAGCATGGGGGAGTGGAGAGAGGGAAGGGAAGCCCAGAACTCCCTGTGTAGCTTCTTCCAAGTGCCCTCAACTTCCAGAAGGAAAGCACAGCCGAGGAGGGGAGATCCGGGCAAGTCAGACCCCCAAGTCCAAGTTTCACGGAAGTTTGTATTTTTCCTAAAGTTGTTTGAGAGACCTGACAGTCCTCGGGCACAGAAAACCATCTCGTCAGGAGGAAGAAGGTCTGTTTGGGGTCCTTTCCTCTCTAATATCAATGGAGTGAGTCACCAGGAGCCAAGAGAAGAGCATGGCTGAGCCCTGAGAAGGAGGCAGCATCCGGCCAAGATGCCCCAAGGGAGCTCACCGGGGAAGGTGAAGTGAGGTGGGAAGCAGCAAGAGGGCCAGGGGGCCAACTAGGAAATTCTGGCTTCTCCCCTGGCTCACAGAACTCGGTCCAGCTGGAGCAGCCGCCTCACTCCCTGGACGGGGCTGCAGCAGTGACCAATGTCCCTGGCCAGAACTGTTCAACCCCGGGCGGCAGTGCCCACTCCCCCCCGGGGCCCTCTCCAGGCCCCCGGCCAGGAAGAGCAGACACCACGTCTGAGCCTGGAACTAGACAGTCCCCCACCTCGGCAGCACGCACGGTTTAGTCTGGGCTCCCTCCGTCCTCTGTAGCTGCTCAAGCCCCCTTCCCAGGGCCTGCCCCCGCCCCCACACCTTCACACAGGTCTCCCTCTGTGCTGTAACACACCGGCCCCTTTCCTGGCGATTGGCTCCGGCCAGCTTCTGCCAAGGCTCCAGAGGAGGCTCTTTCTTCGCAGAGCTGGGTGGGGGAGGGGCTGGGGCCTGTCGTTCCGAATCTCCAGGTGGGAGCCCCGGGGCCAGGTACTCCGGGAAGCGGCCAGAAGGCTAGAAGATAGGCCGGGGCACCTCCCCAAACTTGGCCTTGCTTGCCAGTTTCCAAGAGTTGGATTCCGGATACCATCGCGAGCTCCCCCTGCGCCCTCCTCCCCTCCCCCTGCCCTAGGTCCCAACTCGGAGCCCCGCTAACTCTCCCCCGCTGCTCCTTTCTACCGCTTTCCCTCCTCCCTCCCAAGTCTTTTCCGTCCACGGTCTAGGGCTCGCGGCCTGCGCCTCTGCAAACACCCCCCGCCCCTCCAATCTGGGCAGAACTCCGAGGGGAGGGGCCGGAGGCCCCCCTTCCCGCCTGTGGTCGGAGGGGGCAGCGCCGCAGCCCTGGGTTGGGGGGAGGACAGCAGCCGTCTCTGCGCCCCGCCCGATCAGGCCACTCGGCACACTAGGGGTGGGGGGCGGGAAGCAGGGCTAGCGGAGAGGGGGGTCCGGCCCAGGCAGGTGCGGGCTCTGGCTGGGCCCAGGCCGGCTCTGGGGGCGGGGTCTCAGGTTACAGCCCGGCGGGGGGCCGGGGGCGGCCCGCGGTTTGGGCGAGTTCGCCAGCCTCGAGAGGGGCCGGACGCATATAACGGGCTCCGCGGAGGCGAGAAGACGCAGAGCGCTGCTGGGCTGCCGGGTCTCCTGCCTCCTCCTCCTGCTCCGAGGGCCTCCTGCATGAGGGCGCGGTAGAGACCCGGACCCACGCCGTGCTCCTGCCGCCTCGCTGCGCTCCGCTCGGGCCGGCTCCGCCAGGCCCCGCGGTGAGCCATGATCCGCCTCGGGGCTCCCCAGACGCTGGTGCTGCTGACGCTGCTCGTCGCCGCTGTCCTTCGGTGTCACGGCCAGGATGTCCGTAAGTCGCCCGGTCCCTGCCTGCCACCCTTCTGTGCCGTCCCTTCGCACCCTCCCCCGGCCCTCTCCCTCTCTGGAGCCGGCGGGTCCAGGCTAGAGTGGCTCCCGGGGTCATAGCGCGCCGAGACTTGGGCGCATGATGCGCAGGGGCTCACCTAGCGGAGTTCTCTGTTGGAGCGTCGGCTGGTGCAGGTCGCAGTTGGAGGCATTTGCAGGTCTCTACGTTGCGCAGGAATTTGAAACGTGCAAAGTGTCGGGTCGAGATGTTTGCGCATAGATTTAAGCGCGCTCTTTTCCACCAGCTTTGATAATTAAGCAGGCGCACACCCACCCAACACACCTCCCCGAAGCACTCGGAGTGCAGCAAAACAGGTCGTGGCCCATCGATCTTAGGAGAAGTTGGAAAGGGCTCTAACGAAGGGACGAGCAAGCGCCAAAGGGTTGACCTCGCAGCCGCGTCCAGGGGTTGGTGGCTGGAAGGTTCAAAGGGGAGTTAGACAAAGGAGATGCTCTGAATCTGGTGGGCTGAAATCGGAGGCCACAAAAGAGAGGCTTCCGAGAGGCGCTCTGAGATCTCAGCGCCTCTCGCAGTTTCCTCCCCCTCCCGGCTGGCGCAGGAGCAAGGTGCAGCCCTCGTTCTCATCTCGGCTTTGGCCGTGCCTCTAACGGGCACAGAAACTCCCCGTAGGAGAGGCCATCTGAAAGGCGATAACATTCCAACCAGACCGTGCTTTTTTCAAACTCCCCAGAAAATAGCGCCCCCTCCCCGCCGTCTTCCCCTCCAAACCCCGGAGGTACTACAATGAGTTACTCTTCTAAATTTCTGGAACTCACCGGGCTAGGCTGTGTGTGTGTGTGTGTGTGTGTGTGTGTGTGTGTGTGTGTAGCAGAGGAAGGGGGCACAGTTGGTCAATTGCTATAACAATTTCAGCCGAATATAGTTAGAGATGGCAGTTTTACGGTCTAGTCCAAAGGCGGTTCGGATCTCACCTTTCCATCGTCTCCTTTGGTAAAGTCCCACTGTCTGGGATTATATTCAGGACAAACGAAGCCTGGAAAGTGTATTAGAGAGGTAGAGAGGATTTTTTTTTTCCCCACGTGTTTGGGCACGTTTCCGATGGCTGGGATTCCAGCCCCGTCTTTGTATGTCACAGATTGTAAATCAATCGCAGAGGAAACTGTTTGGGGAGGCGGGATGGAGGTGGGGGGGGGGGATCAAAATCCCTCTGCCGACGAGGCTCTATTTGGTGTCTCCTGCCACCAGGCTGTCTCCAGAGACGGTTTGGAGGGCTCTGGGCCCAGGAGGACTTTCCGTTCATTAGAGTGGCTGACCCAGGCGGGGGCAGGACTGGAGCCCGCGGCGCAGTCGCAGCGAGCCCGGGGCAGAAGATTCTGGCCGGGTCGTCGCGTGCTGCGCTAACCTGGCGGCGCGCTCCCGGGCACTTGCTGGGATACGGTGTGTCCATCAGTGTTTCCGGCTCGGACTGGCTATATTTTTTGTCCTCAATTTCCCTGTACACCCACAAAGCTGTCTTCTTGACTGACCTCTGCTTAGTGCACAGTGAAATTAGCTAAGTGACTTTAAAATAATTCCCAAATTCTCCCTCTGTTATTAGAGGCGCTCACTTAAATGGCAGAGCGCTCTCACCGCCGCAACTTTCCCGGGAGTGAGTGAATTCCACAGTTTCTTGGGCCCAAACCTTCCAGTCGCTCCTCCTCCTCCTCCTCCTCCCCGGGGTGGGGGGGGGGGAGTGCATCGGGGCGGTTGACTTCGCTCCCAGGCGCATCCGAGCCTCGTAACCCCCTCCCCTGGGTCGGTGGACCCAAAGAAGTGACGTGGGGAGAGGCACAGTCTGCGTGGACGTCAGGAATGTCAGAAACCTAGAGCTCGGGCACGCCCCTCCTCCCCATCTGTCCACGACTTTGAGAAACTTATTGGAGGCGGCGTCTTTGACCCACATCTGCATTTCACAGCCCTCGCCTGCGAAAGTGCCCCTCGGCTGAGGGGAGAGACCTCAATCCTCCTTTGTGAGGCTTGTTTGCGTTGGGAGATTGGCAGCGATGGCTTCCAGATGGGGCTGAAATGCTGCCCGTATTTATTTAAACTGGTTCCTTGCGGAGACCTGTGAATCGGGCTCTGTGTGCGCTCGAGAAAAGCCCCATTCATGAGAGGCGAGGTCCGGTGGGTTCCCCCGGACTCCCTGACCCCCCTCTCCACAATGCCCCCCTGTGCCCGCCCGCCGCCACCTCCCGGGCTCCAGCCCTGCGCAAAGCGGCGGCGAAGCAAAAACAGTTCCCCGAAAGAGGTAACTTTTTAATTGGCCTGCCACAAAGGAGCACTTATACCGCGCTGCGGTAAGGAGGGGAACCGGATCAGGCGCGCCGGGATGCTATCGGCAGCGGTTTCGAACAGCAATTATGGTGGTGCTGGGCTCCTCCGTCCACACCTAGGGGATCCGGTTACGGGGCTGGCTCCTTTCTGGGGCAGTCATTTAATCCCACTTTTCACCCTCCCAGTGTCTGTGGGCGAGCCGCGTCCAGAGCTGCTGCCAGAAGTCACCCAGCGGCTCCCACATCCCGCGCTGCCTGGCCCCGCCCCCGCGCATCCCGGGGCCGCCCTTCCTAGAGAAATCTGACCCGCATTCGGGTGCACCCCCTTCTCCCAGCGTTTTCTTTTTTCACCCTGGGCCCTCTTGGGTGAAGGTGGGCTTTTCCTCGGTCCAGACGGGAGACCATTAACCTCTGCTCCTTCTCCTTCCCCACCGCCTGATTTCTACCGTTCCAGCTAGTTTAGCCGTGGGCGTGTCCCCGCAACTTCTGTGTTTACCCTGGGATCCCCCTACTCTGGCCGGGATTATCTTGCCTAAAGGCTGAGCGGATTTCTTCTGGTGGCAAGGGAAGAAAAAAAAAAAAAAAAAAAAAAGGAAGGTTTATCTTTAGGTTTTCAGAGTCTCCTTAAAGAGCAGGAGGCAGGCCCATTTCTTTCTCCGCCCACCTGGTTTGTGGCGCTTTCCTATTATTCATCCCCTGCAGCTGCCTTCGCTTTGGGGATTTTGATGAGAAAAACAGCGCTGGGCGCTCCCTAGCACGTGGTGCGGGCCCTTCAGCCCCTGGCGCTCTCGGGAGCGCTCTTGTCAGCACAGGTTTCGTTTGCAGGGTGAGTTCCAGACGGCAGGGCGCTGGTGGAGAGGGACTAGTCCGTGCCGTTCTCGGTCTTCATTCTTGGAGGAGGCCAGGCCCGGACTGGCTAATCTTAGCCCAGGCCAGGCATTCAAAGCCCCCAGCGCCCTCCCCGCCCCCCCCCCCACATTGAGGTTTGTCTTCAGATGAAGGTAGGGTCTCTCCAGGGAGGGCTACAGCTGGAGGTCAGCAGAGGGGAGCCCCTACGCCCTTCTTGTCTCCCAAGGCATTTTGTTAGCCTGCTGGGGGTCCCAAGGGCATTGTTTGAATGGGCCCCTATCCTCCTCCCCAAATTGGCCCGAATTCTAATATGATTTAAGTCGTGGGACATGATCCTATTTCTAACCGCTCCTCCTTTAACCCCCACCCCGTATATCCGCTTTTGGAATCTGGTGGTTTATAGATTCTAATTCTTGTGGGTTGAATTTTCTACATGCCTCTTGCATTGTAGCTGTCAGTCGTATTTAGCAAATCCCGTAGTTCCTAGAGGAAGGCAGAAAAAAGGCCTCTGTTCCTGTGCTGGGGGGGGGGGGGGGCGGGGTCTCTCCATTTTCCCCTCTCCTCTGGACAGTTCCTGAGTTCCCACTCGGAGTCCCAGCCCCCCCAACACCCTCGGGTCTGCCCCAGGCATTCGGAAGAGAATATGCTAACAGTAGCACCCCTCGCCCACCTTCACTGCTGGGGCAGGGTTTTCACTGGTCAATAGATAGCACAGTGCAAGGTGCACAATAAACATATGTTGACTACACAAAAGATTGAATGATGTCTTAGAAAAATGATTTCCAAGTTCTCTACTTTTGGATGTCCGGAGCCCACATTCTTCAGCGTTCGAATGATGTCAAGTTGACTGCAACCTCTTTCTCTTTTTCTCTTCTGGCTCCCCACCCCCTCCTTCCCTTCACTCTCTGCTTCCCCTGCCCCGCCCTTGGTGCAGAGAAGGCTGGCAGCTGTGTGCAGGACGGGCAGAGGTATAATGATAAGGATGTGTGGAAGCCCGAGCCCTGCCGGATCTGTGTCTGTGACACTGGGACTGTCCTCTGCGACGACATAATCTGTGAAGACATGAAAGACTGCCTCAGCCCTGAGACCCCCTTCGGAGAGTGCTGCCCCATCTGCTCAACTGACCTCGCCACTGCCAGTGGTCGTAATTTATTTATTTCCTCTTCCACATAAATAAATTACTTGCAGGTGCAGCAAACCTCCCATGGATGCTGGTCATCTCTGCGCGGCAGAGGGGCTGGTTATCCATGGGACCCCGGCAGCTGAAGCTGAAAGGAAAGGCCACTTCTTGCCTGCGGGTTGAAAGTGAATGAGCCTGGGACACTAGAGGGGTCCCTCCTCACCTAAAACCTCCAAAAAAGTACGCTTCCAAGATACGGAAGGACAGATGTGATTCCACAAAAGTATCCTCTCTGGAATCCTCTCTGATCACTAGAGCCGCAATGGAGAGCCCATATCCTGTGGGCCGAACCCCAGATTAATTCCCCAGATTAATTAGTTACCCACACCTTGTCTTCTCTGTAGACGACCACTAATGGTCTTCAGTGGGGAGACAGGGCGGGCTCCCTCTTTGAAATCTGGAACGTTGGTGGCAGTTGCCTTTTGTTTTCTTTACCTCTCTTGGAGTTAACTGCCAATTACGAAGCGAGTTAATAGGAGAAGGAGGGGCTGGGCTCTGAGAGATGGCGCTGGGCTGGAGCCCTGCAGGCGTGCGCTCTGGTGGGTTTACTCACTCCCAGCCAGAACCAGTGCTGGTGGACCACATGTGTGCACGTGACCCCTCCCCAGCACTTGAACATACGCCCCATCTCCCTGCGGGGGAAAGGGGGGGTGGGGACGGGCACATGCCTAGGTCTCTTGGGTGGCCCTCACTGTCCCCTTCCTACTCAAACAGAGAAGAAAGTTGAAAGGGAGGCAAGGAGCTGCCCTTCCTTAACACCTTCACCAACACTGGCAAGCTGCTTTTGTGGTCTAGATTTCCCGATCATTTCTGAGGCCCCAGTGGGGGAAGTGGTGAGGGCCTCACTGCTTTGAAGGGGGAAGGGATCATTGAGTTGGGGGGGGGGGGGGGGGTGCTGGCTTCGATGCTCTCTATAACTCCTCTGCCCTGCTGTGTTTTTGTGCTCGCTTCAAGGAGACCCCGCTTGAACGTAAGACCCTTCTACCTCCCTAACCCTTCTTCCGGGAGGGCTTGGGCTGTGTGGGAAGGGCTTCCTCCCCTGTGAGGAGAGAAGAGACTGGACCTTCTGCCACCTTCTGGTGCTTCCTTTCTTGGTGCTCATGAGATCTTGAGCTGCTCATTTTCTCTTCATACGCCCCGCTCCATTCTTTTGCATGCTGACTGCTTTCTCAATAACAAAGTCTGGGTCCTCTCCATTCCTCGTGGGACCTCCAGCAACCCCAGGACCCCAGTGACCCTAACATCCCAACAGAGGGACAGGAAGCTGCCTCCTTCCCGGGTTGCATCCTTGTCTTTGTTTAATCCATTAGAGAGTGTTTGAGCACAAGAACTTGTGCTAACCCATCTCACAAATCTTTCATTCTTCTCTATTCTTTCCCACTTGCAGGGCAACCAGGACCAAAGGTAAGGGTTTTTTTTTTTTTTTTTTTTTTTTTTTTTTTAAGTTTATTTGAGAGAGAGACAGAGAGACAGTGTGAGAGGGGGAGGGGCAGAGAGAGAGAGGGAGGCACAGAATCTGAAGCAGGCCCCAGGCTCAGAGCTGTTCGATGCAGGGCTCGAACTCCCGAGCCTAGCGGGGAGATGGTGACCTAAGGTGCAGTCGGAGACTGAACCGACTGAGCTACCCAGGTGCCTCTCTTTTCCTTGTTTTGGTTCTGTTTTTGCTTTCTTCAGGAGCAATGTTGTGCTCACCCAGCCTGTGATTTTGTAGGCAGCAGGCAGAGCTCTGTGTTACGGGGCGGGGGGGGACCTCAGTGCTCAGGCTGCAGGGCAGGGTTTCGTGCTGGGGGCTTTAGTGGGCTTGTGTGGCTCCGTCCTCACAATGTGTCGTGTTTCAGGGACAGAAAGGAGAACCCGGAGACATTAAGGATGTAAGTACACATTGTCCTCACGTCGGTTGCCTCCACTGCTCCGAGGGGGTCAGCTCCTTGGGCTCCCTCTAACTTGCCATCCTCTGGGTCTCTGTCTCTCTCGCAGATTGTAGGACCCAAAGGACCTCCTGGGCCTCAGGTAAGAAAGGGAGAAATCCCTTCTCCCACCTCTTCCTCAAGTCACTGCTCTGCAGGCCCCTGGCCATGCTGTCATCTCATCATTCCCTTCACCTTCAGGGACCTGCAGGTGAACAAGGACCCAGAGGGGATCGTGGCGACAAAGGTGAAAAAGTGAGTAGAGAAAAGCCGCCCCAGATCCTCCGGGCATCCCCCCTGCCCCCTCCCATGTGCATGACCACCTCCTCGGGGGCAGCCGTGGCCAAGGGGGTTCTTGTGTAAATCCTGCTTCACACGGGTGCCCTTCTCTCTTTCTGCCAAGGGTGCCCCTGGACCGCGTGGCAGAGATGGAGAGCCTGGGACCCCTGGAAATCCCGGCCCCCCTGGTCCTCCTGGCCCCCCTGGCCCCCCTGGCCTCGGTGGAGTAAGTATCCTTATGTCCCCTTCCTTCAGCTGCCCCTCCAGAAAAATGTGGCTTCTAAATTGCTACTCCCGCTTACCTGGCTGGCTCCCAGGCCTGCCAGCAGTGTGTGCACAGCCTGCCCGTGGGCTTCTCCCCGGGCCTGTAATTTAGCGGAATCACATATTAGGCATCAGACTGTGGCGCTAAGGGATGACTTTTTTCACTCACTGGGTTTCTGCAAAGAAAGTCTTCAGTTACCTGGCTCCCAGGCGTCTGTACTGTGTGGTTGATTCTTGGGCATGGGTGTGGGGCCGGGGGAGAGGATGACTGGGCACTTGTAGTTCCCTGGAAGAAGAGAGACCACTGTCCTTGGAAGACATTTAATCGTGGCCCTTGCCAAGTACATTCCAAGGGACTATTCATTCTCATGAAAGAGCGCCACTGAGTGAAGGTGTGTGGCTCCAGTCATTTTTGGAATTAAGCCAGTCAACGAATTGTGTTATTGTCCAGTTTTTGCAGGTTTGCCGTTTTGATGTTTGTTGCGTTTCAAATTCTTGAGTGGCTCGCAGATGCCTGCTACCTTCCTTGCTGAAAAATCTTAAGGTTGTGGGTTTTAGTCTTTGGCTGGACGATAAAGACCTGGAAATTTTTTTCTCTGAAACCCTGAGAAGCGATGTTTGAGTTACATTTCTCAACGTAGGTTAAACAGCCTACTTACCATTTTAGAATTTATTTTTTTTTAACGTTTATTTATTTTTGAGACAGAGAGAGACAGAGCATGAACGGGGGAGGGTCAGAGAGAGAGGGAGACACAGAATCTGAAGCAGGCTCCAGGCTCTGAGCTGTCAGCACAGAGCCCAACGTGGGGCTCGAACTCACGGACCGTGAGATCGTGACCTGAGCCAAAGTCGGCTCAACCGACTGAGCCACCCAGGCATCCCCCATTTTAGAATTTAAAGTGTAATCCTGTAAAATGAAATACAAGTCACGGATGCTTCTCCAAATAGCACTGCATCTTCCAGGGAAATGAGTGTGCCGCTGTCATCTAATAACACATTTCCACACCAGTTGTTCAGGAATCGTTGGTAATTCTATCCGATGCTAGGTTAGTTTCCAACAATTAGAGTTTATCTGAAGTTAAGGTTTGTTTTTTTTTTTTTCGATACCGATTTACAGTGGAACTACACGGAGCCTGTCGGGCTCCTAATGTGGTTGGGTTTATTTGCAGAACTTCGCTGCCCAGATGGCCGGAGGATTTGATGAGAAGGCTGGTGGTGCCCAGATGGGAGTGATGCAAGGGCCAATGGTAAGACAAGACACCAGTTTTTTGGGTTTGGTTTTTTTTTGGCAGCCAAAATGGCAGGCGGTGGCCCTTAGCAGAGTCAGGGAAGCTGACAACCTCACTTTACAGATAATTGCGTAGAGCAGCTCTTCTCCACCGGTTATGTAACCTCCTATGCGGTTAGCCCAACGCATTTGGTTTTTAATGGTGACGGATGCCGGTTTCAATGATGCGCTGGAGTGACCAAGAAGAATGAGGATAGAGAGACACATATAGGCTGGTCTGTTGCAAGGCTGGTTGCTACTGCTCTTGGACTGAGAACTGAAGAACGCAGACAGCAGCCACTGTTCTCCAGCATCCACAAGGCTTCCAGCAGGAAATCTCGGCCCTGCGGCTTGGATTTGGCACATGCTAAATGAAACTCAGACTTTAGTAAACATGGCTGCGGGCCAGGAGAGAGCAAGGCCAGCTTCTCTATCCAAATGGTGCCTATAAATAAATAGATTGTTGTGCGGGGAGCGGGAAATGAGAGGGAGCAGCCACTGGATGCCCCCTCCCCATGGGGTAACTTTGTGTCTTTTGTCTGGGCCCTCGGCTGGGAGGAGGTGGCCCGCCGGAGGCCGCTGGCGAGCCAATTCCGCTGAGCTTCCTCCTTTTCTGTTCCGATGCAGGGCCCCATGGGACCTCGAGGGCCTCCAGGCCCTGCTGGTGCTCCCGTAAGTACTGGGTCTTTCCTGGTGGTGGTGGCGGCGCGGATGCTTTCAAGCTCTTGGGTGTCAGTTTGTAGGGCTAACCTGGTGTCCTCCTGTTACTTTTTAGGGACCTCAAGGATTTCAAGGCAACCCTGGAGAACCTGGGGAACCCGGTGTCTCTGTGAGTGCCAGCGCCGGGCCCTGTCCTCCCCCTGGGGAGCCTCCAGTGATGGACCACCCAGCTCCTGGCACTGTCACCTCCCTGGCTCTGCCCAGAGCTTTCCCAGGGGAGGGCTCCAAGGAAATCTAGATGCCACTTCTTAGCTCTGTGGGATCTCTGACAGAGAGCCACGGCAGGCGAGGACCACCAGGAGCTCTGTCACAACAGTCCCCTTTCTGGGCCGCCCCTGGCCTGTGCCGCCTGCTGCCTTCCAGTAGAGTCGGCCCTGCACGCTCACTCTCTCTCAGCACAGAGTGGGAAGACCCCTGCACCCCATCTTTCTTCCTTATGGGGGGAACTAGATTCCAGAGGCTACAGTCCCAAAGTTTTGTCTACCGATCAGGTATCGTCCCGCTCCGGCCATCTCTTAGACTCCCTCACTTTGTTTGTAGGGTCCCATGGGTCCCCGCGGTCCTCCTGGCCCCCCTGGAAAGCCTGGCGATGATGTGAGTATACCTGAATAGTCAAACGAGTGGATGCCTCCTTTGAGAGGGTCTGGAGGGGGTGTATGTGCTGGGGCAGAAGCGCCCTTGGCTTGGTCCGGGGGAAAGTGTCCTTAGGGGCAGAACTGGTCAGTCGGAGTCTCAGACCCTGTCTACTGTCTACATTCCCACTTGCGAGCGCCCGGGGACTGCTTGGGACCCACTGGGGAGGGAAATAATTAAAACATCATTAGCTCCACGAAGGGAAATTGAGAAACAAGAGAAGGGAAAGGGAAAACACAGAGGGACAGATGTAGAGAAGGAAAAACAAAGGAAGACACTCAACAGCCCAGCATTATCTTACTTGTAAATGAGTTAGGAAAAGCGCAGCCTGAGTCAGGATGTCTGCAAAGGATGCAAACGAAGTGAAGGGAGTTGGCTCTCGAACTATTCTTATGAATCGCATTAGACAGTAAAAAGTCTCTCAGGGTAAGGCAACGCTGGCCCTATCAGCAGAGCCTAGGAGGGGGAGAGAGAAAAGCCCCCGGGGGGCAGCTGGGGGCTACTGGGGACAGAGAAGCTTGCCCAGCTGTCTGAAAGAATGCATGGTGACCCAGGAAAGGCATTCAAAGTGTGGAATCTGAAGGAGGTGGCGGGGGCGGGGCGGGGCGGGCAGGGAGTAAGCAGGTGGGCAAAGGCATAGAAAACTAAGAGGAGAGAGGTGATCTGGATCGTGCCAACTGTGCTACCTTGTCTTCTGGAGAAGCTGAAATACATCTCTCTCCCTTCAGGGTGAAGCCGGAAAGCCTGGAAAATCTGGTGAAAGAGGCCCTCCTGGCCCTCAGGTAAAGCCCTCCCCGCCTTTCCCAGCCCCGAACCTCATTGTGAGTCTCCCTCCTTTGCAGCCAAGGCAGTGGCCTCGCACCCAGCTCATCCAGTTGGGTTAGCGCACTTCTAAAGTAGAATTCCAGCAGCCCCTACGTACATCAGACCTTCGTGCTGATGTTTAGGATCCTAACACAGGCCCACGGGGTGGGGATGGCGAGGCAGCTGTTGTTTACAGCCGTTTTCCCATAAGATGGGGGAAGCACGGCGAGGGGGGCTCTGGGACCTACTGAAAGAACTGTCCAAGTGCTGGGCTTCTGACCGCCCCCCCTCCCGCCCCGGCCTGAGGGAGCTGGCTTTGGAGACTCTCTGCAGTGCGGGTCTGCCTCTCCTGGGCCCTTCCGCACTGTGCCTTCAACGTCTCCTCTTTGGACTGCAGGGTGCTCGCGGCTTCCCGGGAACCCCAGGCCTTCCTGGTGTCAAGGGTCACAGAGTAAGTATCACGGACGCGGGTGTTGGGAGGCAGGAATTGCCCTGGGGAGAGAAAAATCATTTGGGGGGCATGAATCTTCTTCCAGAAGTGTGATCGAATGTTTTCTCCTGTCCCCTAGGGCTACCCAGGTCTAGATGGTGCTAAGGGAGAAGCTGGTGCTCCAGGTGTGAAGGTAAGGACCAAGAAGCACATGGGGACAATGGAGGAGCCTTTCTTTCCGGTCAAGGAGATGCTATTGAGTCCGTGGAGTTAGGATGTCAGAACGGCTTTGGTTGGGAACACCCAGTCCTGCATCCTGATGGATGAGCAGGAGGCCTGGAGAGCTCGGGGAATTGTCCCTCACAGAACTGAACTTTGGGGGGGTCTTGGTGGTAGCTGAGTTGACCAGAGATTTCAGCTTCCTCCTTGGGAGTTTTCTGGGGGCAGTGGGGTCCCACTCACTGACACTGTGCATCTTTTTTCCAGGGTGAGAGTGGTTCACCGGGTGAGAATGGTTCTCCGGGCCCAATGGTGAGTGTGAATATCACCCCCGGGGGAGGCCCTCGGGAGGCTCTTCAGACATCTTCTAAAGCCTAGTAGATGACTCTGCTATGGACACCACTGCTCCCTTTGTGCAGAGGATATACTCGGTTTTGTAGATTTGATCTGGTTACGATCAGATCCAAAAGCTAAATTTATCAGCTAGATGATTTGTTCAAGGTGTCACCAATGTTTCCTTAAAATAGCCCGTGAACACACTTAGGATGTGCTTTAGTTTTTTAAAATTCTGTTTATTCTCCACGTTTTGAGGGGGGTGTTCGTCTATTGCACAAAGCAAGGCACGCCTGTGACCAGACTCCTGACAGTAATGACAGGAGCGTGTGTGTGATCTGCTGGGCAGAAGAACTTTGATGTGATATGAGAAGTTCTAGATGGGTCGGGAAGGCAGGATCAGGGGCATCCACACCTTTGCCTCCCGGGCACACGCACGCTCCCCACTCCAGTGTCTGGGAAGGACTTGCGGAGCGTCGTTAAGCCGACTCATGCGTGTGTTGTCCTGGTGTGTGTGTTCCAGGGTCCCCGCGGCCTGCCTGGTGAGAGAGGACGGACTGGCCCTGCTGGGGCTGCGGTGAGTAATGACAAGGCCAAAGGCCACCTTTTGGCCGGCCCTTTAGAGATTACAAGGCACTTTTGTGGGTGGCTGTTTTGCTTGACCCTCAAAATGACCCCGTGAGGCGCAGAGAGCATTGTCACCCCGTGAGGATTATCTCTGAGTGACCCTGCTGCAAATCCCCAGGCCGAGTCTGCACCGTTGAAGGACAGCGATGGGAGGGTTGGTTGGTGAGGGCAGGATTCTCTCTTAACCAGTCTGGATGGTGCAGGTAATCCCTTTCACAGGGCCCCCCCAACCCCCACGCCCCCGGTCAATCCAGTTTGAACTTATGGACAGACTTACGGTGCTGTGCTACTGTCTGTTCTTTCTGGCTTTTGAGATGATGCCCTATTAAAGCATAACAGTCTAGCATCAACTAGGCACATGGGGTCTTTATACTTGACATTGCTGCTGCCGCTGGTGATACTGTGATAGATAATCCCAGTGGCCACCCTGCCACAGGCACTTCCTTGGGTTAATACCTTACATGCTTTGTCTCACCGAATCTTCCCTCATATCCTGTGAAGTAGATTCTGTTCTTCTCCCCATTTTAGGGAAGGAGAAACCGAGGCACAGAAAGGTTGCATAGCTTAAGACCCTGCTCGGCAGCCTCCGCCTCTGGTGGCCTCTTGTTGACGTGGGAAGTGAAGGGCGCGGGGATTTGCAGGGGATTTGCGGCGGGCGGCGGAGGGCGCAGGTGTTTATTTCTGATCCCTCAGCAATGGAGAGCCCTTGTAGGCGCTTGGTCAGGCGAGTGATGTGATGAAAGCTGTGTTTAAGAAAGATTATGCTTTCAGTTGAGCTCATACCCCAGCCACCCAGGCTCCGAGGCCCCTCCTCATAGGCCGTTGCAGGGCTGGCCAAAGTAAATCAGCTCACTCACTCTGCTGCCTCCTGCATAATGTGTCCGTTTGGCAGAAATTTCCCTCCAGAGCAGATCAGTGAGATACAGGCAGCCCCGACCCCCGTTTGTCCCCCAGAGCTGCTGAGGTGCCTTGTCCCAGGGTCACTTTGTGTGAGGGGATTAGAGAGTGCTGGGGCTGCCAAGAAACACTGCTATTTTTGCAGATTATTAGGACCTGGACTGTGGCTCTTTGGCCGGGCCCGGAGCTGTGGTGGCCGCACCCTGTCAGGGGCAGAGACGAGCCGCATCCCTGTTCTTCCTCCTTCCCAAGCACAGCAGGCCTTGCTCCTTGCTCCTCCCCGCTGGTTCCTGTCCCCGCAGTAGTCAGGCTGGCAGGCTGCGTATAGGCTTTGGCATAGAAAGTTGACAACGTCACGCAGTTCCAAGTGCAGGCCTGGTGTCAAGGCTGGGCCCGGGACGGGGCTGGGCTGGCCTCTGCCTGCTGTGGTCACGTGCCCTCTTGGGCCAGACTGTGCCCTCTCCCAGCTCTGCTGCAGGGAGAGCCACCGATGCCAGCTCAGGCCTCGCGGGTCATGCTGGGCCCCAGGCCTCTCCTCTGGCCAACCCCCGGAGGGAGGGTGCTCCATAGCTTCCCGAAGCAGCCGGCCTGGCCCAGAATGGGCCGTGGCCAACGCTGAGGCTTTATGTTCCCTCTGACATTTTTTTTCTGTCAAGTCTCCTCTTGCGTTCCTGTTTAATGCCAGTCTAGAGCATCTCAGTCAGGAGAAATGGATCATAGCCAGGAAGAAGATTTGAGTCTTATTTAAAATATGAGCTCCCCCCAAAGCATCCTTCTTCAGCACCCTAGAAGAGGCAGAGGCAGGCAGGCAGGGCCCAGCTTGGGAAAGGTCACCTTCTGGCCTGCTCCAGTCCCCTGCCAAGGACCAGGTGCCGGGCCTAGCCTAATGGTTCCTAGAGTTTGGGTAAAAGTTCCCTGGGCCCTGAGGGGCCTTGAGAGAGAAAGGCGGGGGGGGGGGGGGGAGTGGGGGGCTGGTGGGTAGAATGTGCTCACCACAAACCTGCGGGGAAACCCTCAAAATTAGTCCTAGAGAGCGACCTGGCGGCCCTGTCTTTCTGTGTAAAGGACTCTCAGGGGCAAGAGCTCAGATGTGTTCCTCAGGTTGTGCCCAGGGCTCTGTCCCTATCGCAGAACACGGCTTCTTCCTGGGCCAGCGGCAGCATCTGTGTTTCCTTAGAAATAGGTTGTCTACAGTGGGTGGGGAGAGGGCGGAGCCCAGAGGCATCCTGGACCTAACCAAGGGGAGGCCTTAACCAAGCCTCAACCAAGGAGGATAACCAAGCCCCTGGAAGTGTTTCCCCCTGCGAGCAGGTGGGAGGAATTGTGTGAGGTTTGCTGCTTGGCTGTTTCATTGTCCTTTGGCCTGATTCACTGAGTCTTTATTTTTTTATTTATTTTTTTATTTATTTATTTTTTCAACGTTTATTTATTTTGGGGACAGAGAGAGACAGAGCATGAACGGGGGAGGGGCAGAGAGAGGGAGACACAGAATCGGAAACAGGCTCCAGGCTCTGAGCCATCAGCCCAGAGCCCGACTCGGGGCTCGAACTCACGGACCGCGAGATCGTGACCTGGCTGAAGTCGGACGCTTAACCGACTGCGCCACCCAGGCGCCCCTCACTGAGTCTTTAAATGATAACTTGGCCTTGATGTTGGGGATATTTGGGGTCTAAATGGAAGTTTAAGAAATGATGGAATAGCTAGGAGAGCACCCAAGCTGTGTTTAAGCTCAGAATTTGCCCGCTGCTGCCCCCAACACGGAGGGGTTCTGGGGCTGCTCCTCGCTGGGGGGCTGCCCTGCACCCATCCCTGGCCAGCCCCCCACTCAGCCCTGAGGCCCCTGGGGCCCAGCGCCGCCCACATTTTCTGTGGGGGGGCGGGCACTGTGGGCGGGGAGGGCCTGGTCTCTTGGTCAGGCACCTCTCACCACGGTCGCTTCTTCCCCCCCCTGCTTATAGGGTGCCCGGGGCAACGACGGTCAACCAGGCCCTGCTGGGCCTCCGGTAAGTGCCTGTCATCTGTGGTAGGTTTACCCGAGTCCCTTTTAGCAGCCCAGTGGGGTTGGCAGTGCTGGCGCCTCTTGGGCAAAGGGAGAGGAATCCGTATCACCCTAGCCTGTCGATAACAAGCTTTGAAGCAACGGTTCATTTTTCTCAGCCATCCTCTTGGCATTTTTTTGAGGAGGCATAGATAGGGAGGTAAAAGAATCATCTGCTTCTCACCATGTGTATAGTTAGAAACCGGCTTTGCCTCGTGAAGCCAGGCTCAGGCAGAGGGGGCGGTTTTTGCCCAGGGACTTTGAGCCACGATGGATGTAGTGCAAAATCAGTGCAAAGGTGGGGAGTGTGAGGTGTGGGGGTGGCTCGCTTTGGGGGTTACAGAAACACTGCCCAGAAACAGCATTCTCCTCTCCCCCTCCTCCCTTCCTCCAGGGTCCCGTGGGTCCTGCTGGTGGTCCTGGCTTCCCTGGTGCTCCCGGTGCCAAGGTACGTGCCCTGCAGGTGGAGTCGGGAGCCGCCCCCTCCCCACCCCATCACCCTCACCGACTGCCCCCTGGACAGTCCCCACTTCCCTTCTGAGGAGTGTGTCCCACCCCCGCCCACTGCTGCTCTCGGCGGAGGCAAGGACGAGCCAGGCGGTTCAGTCACCAGATGGAAGGGAAAGTAAGATGTAACGATAAGAAGCCGGAGGTGCAGTTTCAGCGTCAGACCGGGGAAGGGAGGAAAAGATGGGGAGACACCGGAGATCTGGGAGGGAGCAGAAGACCAGGAACTGGAGGACGGCAAACTCTAGACCCGGAAGAGAGCTGGAGGAAGTGGGCAAGGAGATAGCTCCAAGCTTCCCTCTCGCCCCCACCCCATCGGGGGCCTGGCTCTTCCAGGCAGTGTGAACAGAGTTCTTCCAAGGATTAATAGGGGCCAGTGGGAGGCCAGCCAGTTCAGGGAAAGGCCCCTGTGGCCCAAGAAGGATTCCAGTGCGCACGTTCCCTGGGAATTCTCTCCCGGGGCAGCCGGGAGATGAATAAGGAGCCTCCATGTGGTCACTGGCATCAGGTTGCCTTTCCCCTCCTGGAGGTTTCCATGGCAACCAGACAGTGTCTGAGGCCCTGGGAGCTGGGTGAAGGAGACCCATTGTGAAGAGGGACGGCGGAAGGTGAGGGGGCCTGACCTTTAGAAAATAATAATTACAAGAGTGGAGCAAGAATGTTCTGAGAAGAAACCTGAGGAGGCTCTGCCCCGCCTCCAGGTCAGCAGTCCTCCCCAGAGGACTCCGCCGGCCAGAGAGTCCGGATCGCAGCCAGTTGTAACTTTCAGGAAAAAAATGAAAGTAAAAGCAGAGGCCATTTTGGGGGGTTGCGGGACCTGCCAGAGGCCGAGGAGGACTGGACTGTGGTCAGAGCAGGGGCAAGTGGAGTGGGGCGCTGGTCCCGGCTTGCTTGCGTCCTGGCTTCCTGGCTGGCTTCAGACAGGCCTGGGCCGGAGCCTGGGGGTGGCGGCGTTCGCACATTGGCCAGACGCAAGTGGAGTGGTGCCCTGAGCCCAGATGTCCGAGGGCCTCCCTTTCCCCGGTGAAGGAATAGGTGGAGAGTGGGAGGTAAAGGCTGCCCACCTCAGTGGCCTGTCTACCAGCTCACACCCCTCAGCGTGGGCAGGACCCCCCAGCACTGGCCTTCCGGAGGCCCAATGCCGTAGCACGGAGGTGTGCATTTGCTGTGGGGGGTTAAGGTGTGGAGGGGAGACGGAGAGCAGAGGAGGTGTGGGGGGAAGGCATCAGGTTGGTGAGCTCACTCGGCGCGGGGGGCGTGTGGGACCACGTGGGGAACACGCTCGCGCACGCGCACAGTGGGTGCGGTGTGTGCAACTCCGCTTTCTGTCCCTGAGCTGTTGCTGGCCGGGGAGAGGTCTTTGCCCCCACCCGCTCCCCGGCGTCTCCTCACTCCACCCCTCTCCGTCTCTATCCAGGGTGAAGCTGGCCCCACTGGTGCTCGAGGCCCCGAAGGCGCTCAAGGTCCTCGCGGTGAACCTGGTACTCCTGGGTCCCCTGGACCGGCCGGTGCCTCTGTAAGTACAGCTTCCCTTTGGCCTCAAGTCTGTGGCCTGGGTGCTCTTGACTCTGTTTACCTCTGAGAGAAGTGGAGCCCATTTGGAGCCCCACCAACCAAACCTTCATCTAGGCCCAGCACCTGCTCCCTGATCTCTAGGGGCAGGTCTCCTTCCAACCCCATCCTGTCCCAGAAACCCCCAGCAGGACCATGTCTGGGACGGCCAGCTGTGGTCTGGGAGGGCAGGGAGGTAGCTGGGGTTTATTCTTTGCTACTTATTTTTTTTTTCAACGTTTTTTTTATTTATTTATGGGACAGACAGAGACAGAGCATGAACGGGGGAGGGGCAGAGAGAGAGAGGGAGACACAGAATCGGAAACAGGCTCCAGGCTCCGAGCCATCAGCCCAGAGCCTGACGCGGGGCTCGAACTCAGCCTGCACCACCCAGGCGCCCCTTTGCTACTTATTTCATAATGACCCCATCTCTTTCCTCAGGGTAACCCTGGAACTGATGGAATTCCTGGAGCCAAAGGATCTGCTGTGAGTGTTGCCCTTGGATTTGGCTCCTCCAGGTGGGGTCAGTCCCTCCTTGCCCCCTCTCCTGATGCCCCTCTCTTCTACTCATGCTGACAGGGTGCTCCGGGCATCGCTGGTGCTCCCGGCTTCCCTGGGCCCCGTGGTCCACCTGGCCCTCAAGGTGCAACTGGTCCGCTGGGCCCGAAAGGTCAGACGGTAAGACCCAGAGTGAACCCCAAGTCCCATCGATACCATCGGGGTCAAACCCCGCCATCCCTCTTTCCTGCACTCACACCAGTGTCCTTTGTTAGGGGCTGGGGGGGGGGCACGCCTTTAAGGGTTTCTGGAGATGGGGGCAGGGTCCATGGAGAGAACCCAGCGTGACAACCTGCCTCTGTCTTTTCTCAAGGGTGAGCCTGGTATTGCTGGCTTCAAAGGCGAACAAGGCCCCAAGGGAGAGCCTGTGAGTATCTGCCCACCAGCTCTTGGGCCCAAGGCCATCGCCCCGCCACTGCCCTCCTCCTCCATAGCCCTGTCCCCTAATCTGGGACCCCTCAGGCTGTGTCTGGAGAGGGGGACATATCGGGGTTGAGAAGCTGATACAGCTTCAGCTCCCATCTTTGACCCTTACACCCTCTCTCTTCCCACTGGGCCACTTCTGCTCTTCCTGGGCTGACCCTCTATGGCCCCTCTTCCCCAAATCCCCTAGCCCTGAAATAATGGCCAAGGTCACTTCCACCACATGCCAGGTCAGTGATTGACCCGGGGCCAGGTGAAGACTCACCCTGTTTCTCTTTTGTGCTGGTTCTCAGGGCCCTGCTGGCCCCCAAGGAGCCCCTGGTCCTGCTGGTGAGGAAGGCAAGAGAGGTGCCCGTGGAGAGCCTGGTGGTGCTGGGCCTGTTGGTCCCCCTGGAGAAAGAGTAAGTGGGCTCTTACTCTAGAGGTAAGGGGACTCCTAGTCCCCACTTTCTGTGGGTGTGACCTGAACGTGGAAGTGGAGTCTTGGTGGTTCTGTGTTCTTGTCCAGTCCTGTGGCCTGAGTATCAGATTCCTCTCTTCTCCACTCAATGCCACGGGGACAGGGAGCCCTTCTTATTTGTACCCCATGCCCCCAGGAGGGCATGAAATGGTTTGAGCTACTCCCCAGGTCAGGCCTAAGAAGTTACTCTCTTGGAATCTTGCCGGCCATAGCTACAGCCCCACAGAAACTGTGGGTTGGTGGGACTGATCCCCCGAAGCCTGGCTGGGCTCCCTGGAGTTACCGTTGGGTCAGGGGCCATTGTCACTCACCACCTGCCCTCCCACTTCTTCCTAGGGTGCTCCTGGCAACCGTGGCTTCCCAGGTCAAGATGGTCTGGCAGGTCCAAAGGTGAGTGGGGGAAGAAGGGCTTGGGGTCCCTGCATGGCTGGTCAAATGGCCTGCTGATGACTGCTGCCTCCCCTTGTGTAGGGAGCCCCTGGAGAGCGAGGGCCCAGCGGCCTTGCTGGCCCCAAGGGTGCCAACGGCGATCCTGGCCGTCCCGGAGAGCCTGGCCTTCCTGGAGCCCGGGTAAGTAGCCCAGCCGCCTTTGTCCTTGACTTCTGACTGTGATCGGGAGTCCTCGTGCCCTTCCCCACCTGCTCCCTCCAGCCCTGTGCTGAGGATCGGGAGGACCTGGGGCCTGCCCCGACGCCCGCCCACCCTCTGTCTCTCTCCTCAACAAAGGGTCTCACTGGACGCCCCGGTGATGCCGGTCCTCAAGGCAAAGTTGGTCCTTCTGTAAGTCTACCATTTGGAGTTGTTGGGAGAGGTTGAGGGGATATCCTTGAGGAGGCAGGTAGGAAGACAGACAGGAGTCTGGGTGGGGGGCAGCCCGTGAATATTGAGAACAGGGGAGGGGTGCAGATGGTAGGTACCAGGGCCGGGTGTGGAGCTCTGAAAGTGCCACCCCATTGTGCATTTGGGCCTTTCCTCGGGGAAAGACGAAGCCTGGTGTGCACCGTGAGAGGCAAAACTTCTAATTTAAGCAGCACCTTGTTGCTGATGGGGGTCCACATGTGCGGTGAGGGCTGCTGGTCGAAACCTTGCTCAATCCCTCTGCCGTGCGTCTGGTCGTTGCCTTGCCCTGAGCCTGCCACATAGCAGGCACTTAGTAGGTGGATGGATGGATGTGGGAAGAGCGTCTACATTCTGAGAACGGTGTCCTCTCTTTCAGGGAGCCCCTGGTGAAGATGGTCGTCCTGGACCTCCAGGTCCTCAGGGTGCTCGTGGGCAGCCTGGCGTCATGGGTTTCCCCGGCCCCAAAGGTGCCAATGTAAGTAATAACCCGCCCTTCCATTTCCTTCCACATGGTGCCACCTACCTCCTTGCCCCCTGTGGAAAGGACTGGCTCCTAAAGAGAGTTAACCAAGGGCAGGTCTGAGTGGGATCCTGGGTGCCATGGGCAGCTGGGGCCTCCATGTCCCACAGGAGTGCATGTGATCTGGGGAAACCCGGGGGTCCTTAGAGCTTTGGGACATCTCAGCCGTGACATTGTTCCATGGGGCAGTGCTGCCACACCCTCTGAGCGTAAGAGAAGGTGCTAATACTCAGCTTGAGCTTTTCCTGTCCATCAGGCTGTGGCCCCAAGTCCCAGGCTCCCCCACCTGCTCTACCCACCCCCCCAAAACCCTCCCTTCATGGTCCTGCACTCTTTCCTCCAGGGCGAACCTGGCAAGGCTGGTGAGAAGGGACTTCCCGGTGCCCCTGGACTGAGAGTAAGTACTCCGTCTCACTACCCATGCATTGGTGCTGGCTGGACACCCTCAAGGGGAGAGGAATCCCGTGGCATGCTCCTGGGGTCCCTAGTTAGCAGCGTGGAGTCCTGTGGCTGAGCCCATGCTTCTCTAGGGCCTTTGGGAGTCCACACAGGATGACTTCTAGTTGCTATTGGTCAGTAGCCGGGAGATGGGGAAGGCTCCCATGCTGAGAAAGACTGGGAAAAGGAGGGGCTCAGGAAAGGAAGTGGGGAGAAATGGAGTTCAGGTTGGGGGATCATGGAAACTCAGGGCCACCGACTGTGCCTGCCCAGTACTGGGGTCCGCAGAACTGAAGAGCGTGTGTCAGGACCTCACCCTTTTCCCTTCCTTCTAGGGTCTTCCCGGCAAAGATGGTGAGACCGGTGCTGCGGGGCCCCCCGGACCCGCTGTAAGTACCTGCCTGGCCTCTCTAGGTGGCCCTGTGGGCATGGGGGCGGTGGCGTGGAGGCCGAGGCACCTCAGGCCCGCTCAGCGTTGAAACTAACAGTTTGGGTGTGGGCTCATTTTGCGGGACACCAGACCCACTCAGCCAAAGCAGTGTGGACCGCACCCGTTTCAGGAGTGCAGGTCATTGGTGGGAGAATAGCGAGGCACACACTCCTGCAACCCTGTTGGGCGGTGCAGGGGGGGTGTCTGGCCTGTCCTCCTGCTGGCCACCCCGGTGCCCTGTGTCCGAGGCTCTTAGATTCTCCGGAGCACTCGGGTCACGTTTGTTTCCTTCTGCAGGGACCTGCCGGTGAACGAGGCGAGCAGGGTGCCCCTGGGCCATCTGGGTTCCAGGTAGTTGGCCGGACTGGGCCCCCTCTTCAGTCCTTTCCAAGCCCGGGGTTCTGCGGGCGGTAGTAGGCACTGCGGGTGGAGGGCCCGCCCCTCTCATGGGGGCCAGGGGGGTGAGGCTTCCCTGCAGTCCTGGCTCTTGCCTTGTGCTGGGCCTCCCTGGAGGGCGGGAGGAGTAAACTTACTCTCTTGCTAATGCATGTCACTGCCTTCTAGGGACTTCCTGGCCCTCCCGGTCCCCCAGGTGAAGGTGGAAAGCCAGGTGACCAGGTGAGTGTGGGGCTCTTTGAACCTGCAAACTATTTAGATGGGAAGGTCTCTTCTGCTCTGCAGGAGGGCACGAGGAGCCCCACGAGGCCGGGAGTGTCCGGGCCACATCCCAGCTCAGCCTCCAGAGGGAGGGATGCTCCTCCCTGGCTGCAGGACATCAAATCTCCCCCTCTCTCACACGTCTTTGTTTGTTCTCCAGGGTGTTCCTGGTGAAGCTGGAGCCCCCGGCCTCGTGGGTCCCAGGGTAAGCATTGGCCGTTTCTGGTGGTCCCCTCGGACCTGCTCTTTCCCTGTGCATTTCTGCCAGCCTGGCCCTGCAGAGCCGCGCCCGGGTCCCGGGGCCCCACTCTGCTTGCTGCCCCCCTGCCTTTCCCTGGGCCTCTGCCCCATCACTCTCACTTGACTGCCCCATGGTGTCTCTGTCACAGGGTGAACGAGGTTTCCCAGGTGAACGTGGCTCTCCCGGTGCCCAGGGCCTCCAGGGTCCCCGCGGCCTCCCTGGCACTCCTGGCACGGACGGCCCCAAAGTAAGTGAGGCTGTTGGGGTTGTCTACGTCAGCCTAGGAGGCCCTGCTGGGGGAGAGGAGGGGGGATGGGGACAGGAAAAGGGAAGATGGAAGACAAGACAGAAAGGAGGCCTGGCAGGGGAGGAAGGGGGGTTTGGGTGCTGGGGTCCTGGGCAGGTGCTGCCCACCACAGACTCCTCTACCCCCACCCCACAGGGCGCATCTGGCCCAGCCGGCCCCCCTGGGGCTCAGGGCCCTCCAGGTCTGCAAGGGATGCCTGGTGAGAGGGGAGCAGCTGGCATCGCTGGGCCCAAGGGAGACAGGGTGAGTACCAGGCCAACTGTGCCTCCCCCAAAGCCGCGCTTCCCTGTGCCACACTCACCCCCTCCCCACAGCACCTGGGCAGGGGGTCCCTAGTTAATCCTCTTGAGGAACTTGGAGACTCCCCCCCCACCCACCCACCCCAGGCACTATTTGTCTTTTAGTGACCCCCTCTCCCAACCCTTCCCTCCATCTCACACCTCTCACCCTGAACCCATAGCCAATCCTGCTGGGCCAGGAGCTGAGCTGTGCCTGCAGCCTCAGCCAGGGTGACACGGAGCCGGAGCCCCCTCCTGAGGTGGTCCATCTTCTCTATCCCACAGGGTGACGTTGGTGAGAAAGGCCCCGAGGGAGCCCCTGGGAAGGACGGTGGACGAGTAAGTGAATGCTGGCTGCAGGCACCCTGGGGACCCCGTGGGTCTCCAGCCCTGCGCTCTGGGCACGGAAGGGCAGTGTGTGAGCACAGCCCCTGTCCTATCTCAGTTGTGCAGGCTGGGCAGCTTTGGGACTCTCCTGACAAGGCTGGGGCCACGGGTGTGAGGTCCCCAGACTCCCTACTGGGCTCCAAGTCCCTGGTCAACTCTTCCTCCCTCACCTTTGTCTCCTTTCTCCCTAGGGCCTGACTGGTCCCATTGGCCCCCCTGGCCCTGCCGGTGCCAATGGTGAGAAGGTGAGTCACAGCTCCCTTCGCTCATGGCTCCCCTCCCCTATCACACCTGCACATCTCCTGCCAAAGACTGCTGTCTCTTCTCCTCACTAAACAGCTGGCACCCTCCTGCCCACTAGTGGCTGCAAGGAGTGAGGGGTGGGAGTCTTCTTAAAAGCAGAGTCAGGGGCTGTGCACCCCGTCGAGCGGAGCTGTTGCAGGGAGGGAGGGGGCCGGTAAACCAGCATTCAGCAGAGGCCCCAGGAAGTACCTCTCGGACCGAAGCTACAAGGAGAAAACAGGCCATCTGCTGCAGGGCTCCCTGGATGCACTTTGCTCTTTAAGGTCCCCACTCTGACCCCCACCCCTTACCTGTGGCTCTCGTCTCCCCTCCCCACCCTAGGGAGAAGTTGGACCTCCTGGTCCTGCGGGAACTGCTGGTGCTCGTGGAGCCCCGGTGAGTATCTGCCCCTGTCCCCAGGCCCCATGGGAGCAAGAGAAGCTGCCCTGCCTCTCAGCCTGGCCCTTTGGGTCTGGGGGAGGAAGCAGAGATGGAATGGGGGGAGAAGGCCTCATCTCCATGATGCGGTTGAGGTGGAGGGCCTTCAGGTCGCCAGATCCTCTGACCAAGAGAGGTCTTCTGAAGTGGGTCCCTTGTATTTAGGACAGAGCTTCCTGGACGCTGTCTGCATGTCCTGTCTCTGGGCTTTCTATGCAAGGGCTGGGCCACAAGGGCCTGGGTTATAGGAGAGGACAGAAGCAGGCAGGCCTAGGGCCTTACCTCTCCTGGGTCCTCTCTCCCACAGGGTGAACGTGGAGAGACCGGTCCCCCCGGGCCCGCTGGATTCGCAGGACCTCCCGTGAGTGTCCCTGTCCGCCCTCCTTCCCACCCCTCTGCTCAGGCCAGCTCTACACCTGAGGGCACCTTCTAGCCTGTGGGGGAGGGATGGAGAGAGGGAGGGACAGAATGTAAAGAAGAGGGAAATGGCCTCTTCCGTCTTTCCTTGAACCTCCATGCTGATCTCACAGTCCCATCTTAGAGCAACTCGCTCACTCACTCATTTACCCACCCACTCACCCAGAGCTCTGGCCCTTTTGGAAGAACGTGGAGTATCTGGCTTGCCTCTAACTCATCTGCTTCCTCCTCCTCGGGACAGGGTGCTGATGGCCAGCCAGGTGCCAAGGGCGAGCAAGGAGAGGCTGGCCAGAAAGGTGATGCTGGTGCCCCGGGTCCTCAGGGCCCCTCTGGAGCTCCTGGACCTCAGGTGGGTAGCAGTGAGCTCCCCCAGGAGCTGTTCCCATGGGATAGGGATGTTGGGGTGCAGGGTGAGGGGCCTGGACAGGAGGCCTGGGTGTCACCCCAAGCTGAAGCCCCTCTACCTGGCAGATGTTAGAGCCTGCTGCTGCCCCAGCCCCAGAAGGGAGCAGCTGTGGGGAGGAATCTGTACTTGGGGATAGAGGTTCAAAAGAAGTTAACTGGCTTATGTCATCTAGGGTTTGGGGGCCAGGAGATGACACAGTGCAGGCTAAGGATAGATGACCAGGGAAGACGCAGCCAGGATCCTGGGGAGGGAAGGGGGAGACCTCCAACCAGCTCTGCAGATGCCTGCCAGGCCTCCCCTCCCCACCCCCCACCCCCGAGGTCTCCTAGAGCACGAGTCTCTCTTGGAGGGGGTGGCAGGCCCACCTGTGATGCCTTCTCCAGGCTGGGATTTTAGTGACAAGAAAGCTACATCTCGGAAAACTAACCCCTTGGGAGTCAGCTCTTGGGGGTCAGACAGGCCCTATGCCCAGAAGCCCACAGCTCTCCTCCGGGTGACTGGGCCTCACTGTCTCTCTCCTTCCTTCCCAGGGTCCTACTGGTGTGACTGGTCCTAAAGGAGCCCGAGGTGCTCAAGGCCCCCCGGTGAGTGAGGTCCCCGTTCCCACCAGGTGGGGTGGAGGGCGCCTTGGGGGCGGCAGCTGCCGTCACCAAGAAGGCCTGGCCAGATGCTCCCACGGTGGTGCTCTGGGATTTACTCACCCCCTTCTTTCTTAGCCTTGCTTCTGCCCCCAGCCTGAGCCCATCCCACAGCCATGTGGGAAAACGGGCGCCCCTCTCTGCCAGTGTGCCGTGATCCGGGGAGGTCTGTGGTCCTGGGCAGGCCCCCTGCTCAGCTCCCAAAGCACTGGCTGTCCCAGCTGAATGCACCTCCTCACCCTACCCCCTACAGGAGCTGGAGGCAGAGAAGCTGCAGCTTCCTGATCCAATAGCCAGACCCCATGGGGCCCTTTCTCCTTCTCTAGCTCTCCTTGCCCCTTTCCACACCAGCCTCTGAGACACCCGTGTCTGTCTCCCAGTATGATTCCTGACGCTTCTGAGGGCCTGAGGGATTCAGAGTCTTTCTTCTCATCCCATAGGGAGCCACCGGATTCCCTGGAGCTGCTGGCCGTGTCGGACCCCCAGGCTCCAATGTAAGTGATGCTCCTGGATGGTTCTTCCCTTACTCTTGGCGTGGGGGGCACAGCAGGGGTTGAAGAGCCTGGCACAGTCCCAGCAGGGCTCCAAAGAGTGCAAGCTGGCCTCCATCCCTTTGTGCCTTTTCCCACTCCTGGGAGTAATTGATCATGGGGACCTGTTCTCGTAAACAGCTGCGAGCAAGGGCTGTGGCCACGGGCAACCTTCCCTGCTGGCTTGGGCTTGGACCCTCAGATTCCTGGCTCAGTGGGCAGGACAGGCTGGCACGATTGCCTCAACACATTTCTTGAGCGCATTCTGTGTTCCCGGCCTGTACAAGTTCTACATTTTGCCCACAGGGAATCTGCCATGGAGGGATGAGAGATGGTGAAAAGTCACCAGTTTACCACCAATCAAGTGCAGGGGGAGTGGGTGCAGAGGTTTAGGGGTCCGAGGAGCTACGTTTGAACTGTTCCTTGAGGGATGGTGGGATTGAGATTTCTGAAAGAAAGGAGGCAGGAAGAAGTCCAAGTAGATCAGAAAAAGCAAATGTGGGGCTGGACAAGCCAGGGCTGGCTGCTCAGAGCTCCCTCCTGGGAGGGAAGGTGGAAGAAGCAGACAGGGGTGGGGGTCAAGCTTCCTTTGTGTGGAGGGAGCCACAGAGGGGAACTGCTATCCCTGGGGCCACAGTGGCTTTGGCAGTCTGGATGGGGCAGGGTGAGATGTTCTCATTTCTCGCATTTGCTTTTCTAGGGCAACCCTGGACCCCCTGGTCCCCCTGGTCCTTCTGGAAAAGATGGTCCTAAAGGTGCTCGAGGAGACAGCGGCCCCCCTGGCCGTGCTGGCGACCCTGGCCTCCAAGGTCCTGCCGGGCCCCCTGGCGAGAAGGGAGAGCCTGGAGATGATGGTCCCTCTGTAAGTCCTTCCCAGGCCTGGGCCAGGAAGTCTTCTGAGCTCACAGGGCATGGAGGAGGAGGGGACACCATGGAGGGGGCCACTGCCAGGGAAGAGTGCTGGGACCTGTGAATGGCGGCCAGGCTGGGTGTGGATGGCTGGGCCACTCCCTGTCAGAGCTCAAATTCTCACTCTCGCCTTCCCTCTCTAGGGTCCCGATGGTCCTCCAGGTCCCCAAGGTCTGGCTGGTCAAAGGGGCATTGTTGGTCTTCCTGGGCAACGTGGTGAGAGAGGATTCCCTGGCCTGCCTGGCCCATCGGTGAGTGAAGGATGCCCCTTCCTCTGGTGAATTGGGCCCAGCCTGGCTCTGGCTGGTGTTCTTCACTCAGTGCTCTTGGTGGCCTGGTCTCTGAAGAAGCAATACCACCTCCTGAGATTTCCCCCTACTCTGCACTGTCACCCTTTCTTTGGAAGGGCTCAGTATGTCCCAGGACGGGATTCCTAGAGTGTACACTCATCCTCTTTGTCGCTGTCCCTCCAGGGTGAGCCTGGCAAGCAGGGAGCTCCCGGAGCATCTGGAGACCGAGGTCCCCCCGGCCCCGTGGGTCCTCCTGGCCTGACTGGTCCTTCTGGCGAACCTGGACGAGAGGTGAGCAATGGGACCCACTGTGTGTGTGGCCCTTCCCAGGGAGAGGCGTGCCGGGCCAGCCAGGCCCAGTCCTGGTGCCCTGGAGGAGGGGATGATGGGATGGGCCCATAGGCCCAAGTGCCCAGCTGCGATGGAAGGTCGTGATGGGAGAGAGAGAGGGACACAGACACTAAGAACTGGTACATGGGCAGGAAGGCAGAACGAAGCTTGTTGAGCTTCCAAAGCTTTAGCAGGATGGAAGGGAACAAGCCTGGGGCTCCCGACAGGAGAAGGGAGGAACAGAATGGGAGTCTGGCAGGGGCAGCTCTAACGGCATCTTGTTTCCTCTTGTCCAGGGAAGCCCTGGTGCTGATGGCCCCCCTGGCAGAGATGGTGCGGCTGGAGTCAAGGTGAATATCTCGGTGTCTCTATGAGCAGTGGGACAGGAGAATATTCTGTTGGGCCTACCAGGTCAGCCCCAGGTGGTAGGCTGGAGTCAGAGTCTTGTCTCAGTTTCAAGGGCCTTTTCTCCATGGATTTTCTGGAACATTCTTCTCTAAGCCTGAGACCTCTCTCCTGACAGGGTGATCGTGGTGAGACTGGTCCCGTGGGTGCTCCTGGAGCCCCTGGGCCCCCTGGCTCTCCTGGCCCCGCTGGCCCAACTGGAAAGCAGGGAGACCGAGGAGAAGCTGTGAGTATCCTTAATTCAGTAAAAGCTGGAAGTGGAGAAGGGTGGCCAAGTGAGCTGGGAGCTCATCCACTACGTGCCTGACTCCCAGGCCCTGGATGCATCCCTGGGTCCAGGGAGTCTTGGGGCCCAGTCCGGGCCATTAGGCAGAGGAGGGTTTTGCCAACAGAGTTCCCACTCTCTCCCTCACAGGGCGCACAAGGCCCCATGGGCCCTGCAGGACCAGCCGGGGCCCGGGGAATCCCAGTGAGTATCTGAGTGTCCTCTGTTGGGTTCCTAACTGGGGCAGGCTTGGAGGTCAGTGGGGACTGTGTGGATCCTGGGACTCCTTGGCTCAGGTGAGGCCAGCAAGAGGCCTCAACCTGACCCAACCTGTGTCTGTCTCATTCCCAGGGTCCTCAAGGTCCCCGAGGTGACAAAGGAGAAGCTGGAGAGGCTGGCGAGAGGGGCCTGAAGGGACACCGTGGCTTCACTGGTCTGCAGGGTCTGCCCGGCCCTCCTGTGAGTATTGCTGTCTGTGCATGTCTCCCAGGTGCCTCCCACTGCTCAGAGCTCACTTGAGTGTCCCATGCAGCTAACCCAGCTTGGGATCATCCTAAGAAATATCCAGGACCAAAAGAAAAATTTCCAAGACTTCCTCTGGGTTGGAGGGAGGAGCAAATGGAAAGGAGGGGGGAGGGGGGACATGTATCGTATGCATATTTAAGAAGGCTTCCCATCCTGGAAGATGGGGCCCTGTCTGTGCTGACCTCTGACTTTTGCTTCTTCCTTCTGCTCAGGGTCCTTCTGGAGACCAAGGTGCTTCTGGTCCTGCTGGTCCTTCTGGCCCTAGAGTAAGTGAGATGCAGTGAGTCCTTCCTCGGGGGTGGGGCCAGGTGTGGGCGCTCTGATGGGGAGGGAAGCCTGGGGCTCAGGGGGCCTCACTCGGAGGTGGAAGGACGACGGGCTCAGGGTGACTGTGGCCAGAAACCCCCTGAGATCACAGGCTGGATGAACATGAGAACAGCTCTTGGCTGTCAGCTGGGCCCACTGGGAATAGGATTCGACAAAGAGGAGCTCAGGACAGCAGAAGAGCCGTGAAGCCATCCTGCTGGGCCCTCCGAGAAATGTGAAGCTGCAGGGCTTCCCATCAGGACAGCCACCCGACCAGCGCCCCTTGCACCCCCCCCCCCACCCCTGCCTTTGCTGACGGCTCCTCTCTCCTGGCCTGCAGGGTCCTCCTGGTCCCGTCGGTCCCTCTGGCAAAGATGGTGCTAATGGAATCCCTGGCCCCATTGGACCTCCTGGTCCCCGCGGACGTTCGGGCGAAACTGGCCCAGCTGTAAGTGTCCTGACTCCTTCCCCGCTGTCTGGCCTGTCCCCAGCATCTGGGAGGCTCGGGCTCTCTGGTGCCAAGGGCCTCTTTCAGGGCATCCGCCTGCAGCTAGTGAAGATGGCATCCTGTGTCCTGCTTGGTGTTGGGAAACAGGAGAGAGGGGCTGATGAAGAAGTAGGGAAAGTGCTGTGATTTTTCTTGGTCCTGGGCTGCTGCACCCCTCCCCCCACCCAGTGTCTGGAAGAAGACACTAGTATATTCTAGCAAGTGGGGATGTACACAGGAGGGGCACATCCCCACAATTCCTGGCTGATTTCCATTTCCTGCTACAGGGTCCTCCTGGAAACCCCGGACCCCCTGGCCCTCCAGGTCCCCCTGGCCCTGGCATCGACATGTCTGCCTTTGCTGGCCTAGGCCAGAGAGAGAAGGGCCCCGACCCCCTGCAGTACATGCGGGCTGACCAGGCAGCTGGCAACCTGAGACAGCACGACGCCGAGGTGGATGCCACGCTCAAGTCCCTCAACAACCAGATTGAGAGCATCCGCAGCCCCGAGGGCTCCCGCAAGAACCCCGCTCGCACCTGCCGGGACCTGAAACTCTGCCACCCTGAATGGAAGAGCGGTGAGGGTGCAGGGCAGGGCCCCTGGCCCCGGAGAGCAGGAAATCGGCCTGCTGGGCATGGCCGCCTTCAGAATGAGGGAGGAGACCGCTCTTAGCACAGGCCAGAGCCAGGCCTGGAAGGTTCTGGTGGATGGTTGCTCCTCCATTTCACAGCAGAGATACCTCAGCCCTGGCTCCCGTCCTGCCATGGCTACATGGCAGACGTGACTTGAGGGTAGAGTTCCATCCACCAGGCAGGCGCTGCTCCTGCCCTGTTGCTTGCGCCCCTGTTTAGCATCAGACTCTCCCGTCCAGGTCTCCTTGCTCCCAGATCCCTGCATCTCCCCTCCCTTTGGCCACATGTGGCCCTCACAGCCTGTGCCTCTCCCCCTTGTGTCCTGGGAAGCCTTTCCGTCTCTCCCAGGCAGGTCTGGCCCTCTCGGGAGTATGTGTGTGCCTGTCTGAGCCCCAATGGGGTACTGCCTCCTCCCCCTGCAGGAGACTACTGGATTGACCCCAACCAGGGCTGCACCTTGGACGCCATGAAGGTTTTCTGCAACATGGAGACTGGCGAGACCTGCGTCTACCCCAACCCAGCGAGTGTTCCCAAGAAGAACTGGTGGAGCAGCAAGAGCAAGGACAAGAAGCACATCTGGTTTGGAGAAACCATCAACGGTGGCTTCCACGTGAGTACCTGGCTGCTCTGGGCCCCAGACGGCGCCTCAGAACCCTTCTCTTCTTTCTCCCTTGAAGTTGGTGGCACCTCGCCCACCACTTTTCTTGGAGACTTCCTCCTCTTCCCCCTCTTCTGAAGAGTATTCTTAACCATGATCCCACCGGACACTGCCCCTGGGCCTCATGCCATCGCTCTCTGCCCTGACAGTTCAGCTATGGAGATGACAACCTGGCTCCCAACACTGCCAACGTCCAGATGACCTTCCTACGCCTGCTGTCCACCGAGGGCTCCCAGAATATCACCTACCACTGCAAGAACAGCATTGCCTACCTGGATGAAGCGGCTGGCAACCTCAAGAAGGCCCTGCTCATCCAGGGCTCCAATGATGTGGAGATCCGGGCTGAGGGCAACAGCAGGTTCACATATACTGTCCTGAAGGATGGCTGCACGGTGAGTCGGGCTGGCTGGAGCAGGCAGAGGGTTGGTCCACAGCAGGTGTCATAGGCCTAAGGTGATAGGATCCTCGAGAGGTGAGCGTGAGGGGTTATGTAGAGAAGGCGTGCGGAGTGCCAGGGGAGGGAAAGGTGCCATTGTTGTATCTTCTTCACTCCCTGGGCTCAGGGGAAAGAAGTCCTACCTGGCACGTCCAGTTACTCTCGTAGGAGTATTCGTGGTGTGTGTGTGTGGGTCTGCCTTGGGGATGGAGTGAAGAGACGCTCACTGTGGGGGAGGGAGCAGGTGGAGGGGGCCTTGCTGGAAAGGACAGGAGCTGGGGTAGAGAGGGCTTCAGCAAGTCAAGGAGAGGTCGGGGGAGCCCTGAGCGTGTTTTACACTTTGTGTTCTGTGATGCTCCTTTTTGGGGTCCTGGGCAGCTGGCATTGGACAGTGTCTCCTCTCTTTCTCCCCTAGAAACACACCGGTAAGTGGGGCAAGACTATGATCGAGTACCGGTCACAGAAGACCTCGCGTCTCCCCATCATTGACATTGCACCCATGGACATAGGAGGGCCTGAGCAGGAATTTGGTGTGGACATAGGGCCTGTCTGCTTCTTGTAAAAACCCGAACCCACAAACAACACAATCCATTGCCAACCCAGAGGACCCAAGTATTTTCCAGTCCCAGTCACTCTAGGGCTCTGCACTGAATGGCTGACCTGACCTGATGTCCATTCATCCCACCCGCTCAACAGTGTGGACTTTTCTCCTCTCTCTTTCTGAGAGACCTGAACTGGGCAGACTGCAAAATAAAATCTCGGTGTTCTATTTATTTATTGTCTTCCTGTAAGACCTTTGGGTCGAGGCAGAGGCAGGAAACTAACTGGTGTGAGTCAAACGCCCCCTGAGTGACTGTCCCCAGCCCAGGCAAGAAGAGCCCCCTTCAGGTGCCGGGCGCAGGAACTGTGTGTGTCCTACACAATGGTGCTATTCTGTGTCAAACACCTCTGTATTTTTTAAAACATCAATTGATATTAAAAACACAAAAATTATTGGAAAGTACATACCGACTTGTGCTTTGTTCATTTTTCCTTTAGTCTTTGATACTGTAGGCATGACCAAATGGCAGTCCTGAAGGCCTTCTTCTATTGACTTTTCAACCAGGAGGGAGGACTCTAGAGTCACACTGCCTGGTTTAGTGACCTCACACAAACACACATTTGCCTCTTTTTGTAACCTCTGCACTGCGTGGAATCCAAGAGTAAACTGGGACCGGAGGGCAAGACTTGAGAAGGGAGGCAGAAAACCGGAACGGCCTTGTTCTTGAGTAAACACAAAACACAACTCTAGGGCGTGGGGATGGACAGAGGGGATGGGACAGTGTGTGGGCCACACCTTGCTGGATGAGGGAGATCAGAGATGCTCCCAAGGGAGGGTGGGGAAGAGGTGCGGGAGCAAGTCCACAGAGGCCCGTGACGAGTACATACCATCAGCCAACCCTGGCGATCTATTTATCTGCATCTTTCTTTAAGACTTTTAGGTCAAGGAGAGGTGGGAGTGTTACTCACCTCTACCCCTTATTCTGTTTTCCTGCGCCCTTCTTTGGCCCCTCCTCTCTGCTTTCCAGGCCTACACTTAGAGCTTCCGTGGACTTCCTCCCAACACCAGGCTTCTGAATGGATGGCCTCCCATTTCTCCCTGCCATCAGGGGTCCCTTGCTTTCCAGTGACTCAGGGTGGCACAGTGAGGAAACTGTCACCTTCTCTACTAGAGGGGGGGCACAGTGGTGGTGATGTGTGAGGTGGACAGGAGACACGAAACCAATCAAAATCAATGACAATAGTGTCTGGCAACATAAATTTCAAAAGCTACCCACCACTACTGATAAACCAGAGAAACTGTCCCTCTCTCAGTCCCATTCTCCCATCCCTGCCTGTCCCTTCCTCCAGAGGAAGGTAGACAGCTTTTCTATTAAAGAAACCGAAAAAAAAAAAAAAAAAAAGATACATAGGGCATTTCTGTTGGACTGTTTGTATTATTAATACCCAACTTACAGTGTAAACTTTGTTGAATAAAGGGTATCTTATCAGGTCTAGTTCATGACAAACTAAAGGAGTAAAATGAAAACATACTTAAAAATACCTAATTAGAATAGCTATCTCATAATTTAAAACAGCCCTTCCATCTACCAAGAGAGCTAAGGTGGGCAAGGGGAGAGCAGCTTTTGAAGGTGGACAAAGGTGGAACGGAGTCACAGAGTGTGGCTCTACCCCACAGCCACTCTCACCGAGCTCACACTGCTTCCTAGCCCACCTCGCTTCCCACAGTGGTGTCACAGCTCCTGGTTCTTACTGAAGCGGCTCAGTAGATTGTGACCATCAGCTTGGACCTTTGTAAGAGAAGTCCCACTTGCACCAGGGTATCAAGGTGATCCCTCAAAGCCCATCCACTTCCTGGGTACCTAGTAAAACCTAGAAATAAGAGCTCAGACTTCCTCAAGTCACCTGGATCCTGGGTAAATCACAACAATTTCTGGAATTGGTTCTCCTTCCAGCCAAGTGAAGGAACACAGAGAGAATCTTAAGACTGCTATCAAGGCGATGAAGAATCTTATTTATAGTTACTTCTGGGGAAGACTGCAAAGTAGGAGGACCCTAAGCTCACCCCATCCCACAGATACATCTGGAAACCCACATCACTGTAAATAACCCAGAAAATGACCCGAATGCTAGCAGAACAGACTCTCCACAACTAAACGTAGAGAAGAGGCCGCATCAGAGAGGGTAGGAAGGGCCAAGATGTGGTCTAGAGCTAAAGGACCTAAAGGACTGTCCAAGGGAGGAAGGGACACCAGAGGCATGAAGAGGGGAGAGAGAAACAGACCCTCACACTAGAAATCCCAGGCATAATATTTGGCTTTGAAAACTACAGGGACATAATATTGTAGTTCTTACAATCAGCAGGGGCTTATATATGGAATTTTAAAAATCATCAGGCTCAGCTCTGGGAGAACTGGCATTGCAAGAGGGAAAAAGTCCCCACCTGTAAAGAGACGGCACAACCAACAGTCCTACAGAGATACAGCACAGAAGCAGTAGTTTGAGCGCCTGGGGTATATGGACAGAGATTTGTTTGCTAATCTCAGAGCTGCGCTGGAGGAACAGGCATCCTTGGGAGACTTTTCCAGGAACAAAGGAGCTGGCAGGCAGCATTTCCGCCCCCTGCATCCCAGCCCAGAAACAAGGACACCTGCGTTGGGAACCAGTATGACATCAACGCTCTCCACCTAGCTTGCTTACAAAGTGCCCACCCTGGCGTTCTCCTGTGGCCAGCCTTGGCCAGAGTTTTGGGCAGGTACTTCCCTTCCCATAGTGGATGGGTGCAAAACTTACTGGCCATGAACCCTGCCCCCATGCTGTCCTGTGGACCTGTCCCCTCCAATATGCCCTTAGCTGAAGCCTATCCAAAGTGGTGCCACAAGCCTGGCAGTATGCAAATAGCCCCAAAAGGGGCAAGTGCCACTCCAAAGTGACTCTCGCCCTAGGGAGAGGGGAAGATAACTATGCACACCAGTCCCACTGCAGCCCCAACAGCGCACTGGAGGCAGACAGCTGATGTGATTGCAGACCCCACCCACCAACAAAAGCTCCTCAGGAGACAACACGAGGAAAGCACCCTGCCTTTTGGTGCTATTGCATCTCTGGCAAATGTCTGGTCTGACTCAACTCAGGCCCAAGGTGACCCCGGACTGGCCCACTAACAACACAGGGACCAAATCCTGCCCATAGCAGGCAAAGAAAGCCATTGCAGATGACTGGACTGAAGGCAAAAGTAGCTCAGCCACAACAGTAGGGCTCATGCAAGACACACAGGGGACACCCTGCAGCCCCAGGTTCTGGTGGACAGAGGACATTATGCTGCGGGGCACTACAGGATCTCTTCTTCATACGGCCACTATTTTCAAGAGCAGGAGGCATAGCTGACTTTCCTAACACATGGAAACAGAAAGGCAGACAAAATGAGGGGACAGAGGAGTATGTCCCAAATGAAAGAACAGGACAGAATCACAGCAAGACAGCTAAACTAAATGGAGGTAACTAATAGATAATTTAAAGCAATTTAATTTAAATACATGGAGACAATCAAAACACAATGGTCCAAAATCGTTGGAATGTAGCAAAAGCTACTCCAGAGGGAAGTTTATAGCAATACAGAGCTACCTCAAGAAGAAAAATCTCATATAAACAACCTAGCTTTGCATCTTAAAGGAGCTAGAGGCGTACCTGAGTGGCTTAGCCAGTTAAGTGTCCAATTCTTGATTTCGGCTCAGGTCATGATCTCGCAGTTTGTAGGATCGAGACCTGTGTCAGGCCCTGTGCTGACCAGACAGAGCCTGCTTGGGATTCCCTCTCTCCCTCTCAGACCCTCCCCCATGCATGTGCGTTCTCTCTCAAAATAAATAAACAAACTTAAAAAAAATAAAGGACCTGGAAAAAGAACAACAAAACCCAAAACAGCAAAAGGAAGGAAATAATAAATATTAGAACAGAAATAAATGATAGGAAAACTAAAAAAAAAAAGGAACAGATCAATAAATCCAGGAACTCATTCTTTGAAAAGATCAAAACAACTGATAAACCTCCAGCTAGACTCATCAAAAAGAGAGGGAGGGGAACACTTAATTAAACAAAATCACTAATTAAAGGGGAGAAATAATGACCAACACCACAGAAATACAAACAATTGTAACAGAATATTATGAAAACCTATATGCCAAAAAATTGAACAATGTAGAAGAAATGGATAAATTCCTAGATACATATAACCTACCAAAACTGAAGCAGAAAGAAATAAAAAAACTTGAATACACTAATTACCAGCAATGAATTGAATCAGTAATCAAAAAATACTCCTAACAAACAAAAGTCCAGGATCAGATGACTTCACAGGTGAATTCTACAAAAACAAATAAACAAACAAAAACCAAACAAAAAAAAAAACAAGAAACAAAAAAACCTTAAAAAATATTTAATATTCTTCTCAAACTATTCTAGAAACTAGAATAGGAAGGAAATATTCCAAATTCATCCTATAAGGCTACCATGATACCAAACCAGCTAAAGACACTGCAAAAAAGAGAGAGAGAGAGAGAGTTAGTTAGTTATAGGCCAAGATCTCTCATGAATATAAATGCAAAAATCCTCGACAAAATATTAGCAAACTAAATCCAACAATACATTAAAAAAATCATATGCCACTATCAAGTGGGATTTATTCTCAGGATGCAAGGATGGTTCAATATTCACAAATCAATCAATGTGATACAACAATAAGAGAAAGGATAAACCCATATAATCTTTTAAGTTGACGCAGAAAAAGCATTTGAAAGTACAACATCTGTCATGAAAAAAATCCTCTACGGGGAGGAGGGGCCCACATGGTGGAGAAGTAGGGGGATCCCAAGTTCCCTCATCTCTCAAACACAGCAGTGTTGAAACGGCCAAGGGACCTTGAACTGCAAAAGTCCAGGTGGCAAAGTGACAGAGACGCCTCCAGGGACCCACTGGGACAACCTGAAGGGCCATAGTTGTGTGATTGCGAACTGGGAGAGATAAAACAGGCGGCAGAGGAATGGAGGGGGGGGATCCCCTTCTGCGGAGGGACAAAGGGAAGAGAAAGAGAGGCTGGGGAACCGCAGGACTGTATCTGGACAAAAGAAAAAACACGGACGAGGATGGAGCAAGATCCAATCTCTAACTGTGGGGCTTTCTCCGGACTGAGTCCAGCTGCCCGGATCGAGCACCTGAGGAGGAAGGCAGCCAGCCCCAGCTGGCTAGGAACTAGTTCAGAGGCACAGTCTGAAGTGGGAGAAAGCAATCCCCTCATTGGAGTGCTGTGGGAAGAAGGTATATGACCATTCAAAGGACAAGACTGCTTGCGCCTGCCAGCCAGAGGCCATATATCAGGTGGAGTGGCACTTCCCTGAAACCAGGGTGTATGGAGTGGGAATCTTAAAGACATTGGGGTTTAAGTCCCAGCTGAGCGCCAGGGAGGCAAGGGAGTCGTCGGAGCAGGACAAACCGCCTCGTTCATGCCCACGGCACAGTGAGGATGGCTCGAACAGAGTGGTTTGGGACACCTGGTCCATGGAGGAGAGACTGGCATGTTGCCATTCTTCTCCCCATCACCAACAAGGTGGGGTTTCAGGAAAGGACAGCAGGGCTCACAGTGGAGGTGGGAGCCGCCTACACCAAACCACACCCCTCCGTGCCGGGTAACTGCACATCTACACGGGTGGGATTGATGCTGACGAACCAGACAGGCCTCCTCCAGACAGCGCTGCTGCATTGCCTGATTTAATTCTTGGACAATTCTGTGTGTGTGTGTATACATATACATATATATATATACATACATACACACACATACATATATGTATGTATATATACATATGCATATGTATATATATATACATATATATACATATACATATATACATATATATACACACACACACATAAACACATACCTATATATACACACACACATATATATATATATATATATATATATACACATACACACATACATAC
This sequence comes from Herpailurus yagouaroundi, assembly GCF_014898765.1. NCBI lineage: Eukaryota > Metazoa > Chordata > Mammalia > Carnivora > Felidae > Herpailurus > Herpailurus yagouaroundi. The sequence goes on from NW_024412407.1 coordinate 6,916,146, forward strand.
ATACACACACATATATATATATATTCATTCTTCCTTTTCTCATCTCATGCCTCTAGTCTGGTTACTCTGGTTGTTGGTTTGTTTAAACAGATATATTTAATCTATTCTCTTTATACATGTTCTATACCTCCTTATTTTCCTTTCTCTCTCTCTCTCTGGATTAAGCCATTTAATTTCTCTGGTCAATTTTCTTTTCTTCAACCCCCCCCCCCCCCCCCCCCCCCCCC
>NW_024412407.1:6916472-7023165 GCF_014898765.1 Herpailurus yagouaroundi
GCCCCACCCCTGTCATTTCTCTCCTAGTATGGGATAAGGTCTCTTCCATCAGCACCACCTCCACCCTGTTGTTTACTTGTAGCTGGTATTTTTTGTTTTTTGTTTTTGTTTGTTTCTTTGTTTTCTTTTCCAGGGCTACTTCAAGGAACAAATCAAAGCACACTTGGTGGAGGGTCCAAAATATCACTATGAGTAGGGAGATAAAGTAACCAAACTCACAACAAGAGAGAGCAAGTAATACTCTCCAAAAAACACCTCCCTCCTGAAGGGCCAGGCCCTGGACAGTGTATGACCCTCTTTAATATAGTAGTGCTCGCAGGTACAGGACATATAACAAGCTTTTAAAACACATAAGGGACAGAAAACTAGCCAAAATCATGAAATGGAAGAATTCTTCTCAAAAGAAACTCCGGGAAGACATGACAGCTAAAGAACTGATCAAAACAGATATAAACAATGTAACTGAACAAGAATTTAGAGTAATAGTCATAAGATTAATCGCTAGGCTTCAATAAAAGCAGAGAATCTATTGCTGCAGAGATCAAGGAACTAAAAAATAATCACGATGAATTTAAAAATGCTGTAAATGAGGTGCAAAATAAACTAGAGGTGGTAACAGTGAGGATTGAAGAGGCAGAGAGGAGAATAAATGAAATAGAAGATAAAATTATGGAAAAAGATGAAGCTGAGAAAAAGAGAAAAATATTTTGGACCACGATGGGAGAATTAGATAACTAAGTGATTCATTGAAATGGAATAATATCTATATCATAGGAGTTCGAGGAGGAGGAGGAGGAGAAGAAGGGGAGAGACAGGGGTGGCAGGTGTACTTAAACAAATCATAGCTGAGAACTTCCCCGATTTGGGGAAGTAAACAGACACTGAAATCCAGGAGGCACAGAGAACTCCCTTCAGACATAACTTGAGTCAATCTTCTGATGACGTATCATAGTGAAACTGGCAAAATACAAAGATAAAGAGAGAATTCTGAAAGCAGCTAGGGATAAATGGGTCTTAACCTACAAGGGTAGACACATAAGGGTAGTAGCAGACCTATCTACTGAAACGTGGCAGGCCAGAAAGGAGTGGCAGGAAATTTTCAATGTTCTGAATAGGAAAAATATGCAGCCAAGAATCCTTTATCCAGCAAGCCTGTCATTCAGAATAGAAGGAGAGATAAAGGTTTTCTCAGACAAACAAAAACTGAAGGATTCATCACCACTAAACCAGACCTACAAGAGATCCTAAGGGGGACTCTGTGAGTGGAATGCTACAAAGATCACAAAGGACCAGAGACATCACTACAAGCATGAAACCTACAGATAACACAATGACTCTAAATCTACATCTTTCAATAACAACACTGAATGTAAATGGACTAAATGCTCCAATCAAAAGACACAGGGTATCAGAATGGATAAAAACACAATACCCATCTATTTGCTGTCTACAAGAGACCCATTTTAGACCTGAGGACACCTTCAGATTGAAAGTGAGGGGATGGAGAACCATCTATCATGCTACTGGAACTCAAAAGAAAACTGGAGTAGCCATATTTATATCAGACAAACTAGATTTTAAACTAAAAGCTGTAACAAGAGACAAAGAAGGACATTATATCATAATTATGAGGTCTATCCATCAAGAAGAGCTAATTATAAATGTTTATGCACCAAATTCAGAGACCCCCAAATATATAAACCAATTAATCACAAATATAAGCAATCTTATTGGAAAGAATGTGGTAATTGCAGGGGACTTTAATACTCCACTTACAACAATGGACAGATCATCCAGAAAGAAATTCAATAAAGAAACAATGGCCCTGAATGATACAAACTGGGCCAGATGGACTTGACAGATATATTCAGAACTTCTCACCCTAAAGCAGAAAACACATTCTTCTCAAGTGCACACGGAACATTCTCCAAGACAGATCACATACTGGGTCACAAAACAACCCTCCATAAATATAAAAGAATTGAGATTATACCATATACACTTTCATATCACAATGCTATGAAACTTGAAATCAGCCACAGGAAAAAGTTTGGAAAACCTCCAAATGCATGGAAGTTAAAAAACATCCTACTAAAGAATGAATGGGTCAACCAGGCAATTAAAGAAGAAATTTAAAAATATATGGAAACAAATTAAAATGAAAACACAACAGTCCAAACCCTTTGGGATGCAGCAAAGGTAGTCCTGAGAGGAAAATACATTGCAATCCAGGCCTATCTCAAGAAACAAGAAAAATCCCAAATACAAAATCTAACAGCACACCTAAAGGAACTAGAAGCAGAACAACAAAGAAACCCCAAACCCAGCAGCAGAAGAGAAATAATAAAGATCAGAGCAGAAATAAGCAATACAGATTCCAAAAAAAACCAGTACAGCAGATCAAAGAAACTAAGAGTTGGTTTTTTGAAGAAATAAACAAAATCGATAACCCCAGCCAGACTTCTCAAAAAGAGAGAGGACCCAAATAGATAAAATCACAAATGAAAATGGATTTATCACAACCAATCCCTCAGAAATACAAGCAATTATCAGGGAATACTATGAAAAATTATATGCCAACAAACTGGACAACCTGGAAGAAATGGACAAATTCCTAGACACCCACACATTACCAAAACTCAAATGGGAAGAAATAGAAAATTTGAACAGACCCATGAAGAAATTGAATCAGTTATTAAAAATCTCCCAACAAATAAGAGTCCTGGGCCAGATGGCTTCCCAGGGGAATTCTACCAGACATTTAAAGCAGAGTTAAACCTATCCTTCTCAAGCTGTTCCAAAAAACAGAAACAGAAGGAAAACTTCCAGACTCATTCTATGAAGCCAGCATTACCTTGATTCCCAAACCAGACAGACACCCCGCAAAAAAGGAGCACTAGAGGCCAATATCCCTGATGAACATGGATGCAAAAATTCTCAACAAGATACTAGCAAGTTGAATTCAACAGCATATAAAAAGAATTATTCACCATGTTCAAGTGGGATTCATGCCTGGGCTGCAGGGCTGGTTCAGTACCCACAAATCAATCAATGTGATACATCACATTAATAAAAGAAAGGATAAGAACCATATGATCCTGTCAATAGATGCAAAAAGAGCATTTGACAAAATACAGCATTCTTTCTTAATAAAAACCCTCAAGAAAGTCGGGATAGAAGGAACATATTTAAACATCATAAAAGCCATATATGAAAAGTCCACAGCTAATATTATCCTCAATGGGGAAAAACTGAGAGCTTCCCCCTGAGATTGAGAACACACAGAGATGTCCACTCTCACCACTGTTAACACAGTGTTGGAAGTCCTAGCATCAGCCATCAGACAACAAAATGAAATAAAAGGCATCAAAACTGGCAACGAAGAAGTCAATCTTTCACTTTTTGCAGACGACATGATACTCTACATGGAAAACCTGAAAAGACTCCACCAAAAGACTCCTAGAACTGATACATGAATTCAGCAAAGTTGCAGGGTACAAAATCAATGTATGGAAATCGGTTGTATTTCTATACCTCAATAATGAAGCAACAGAAAGAGAAATAAAGAAACTGATCCCATCTACAACTGCACCAAGAACCATAAAATACTTAGGAATAAACCAAACCAAAGATGTAAAAGATCTGTACGCTGAAAACTATAGAAAACTTATGAAGTAAATTGAAGAAGACACAAAAAAATTGAAAAACATTGCATGCTCGTGGATGGGAAGAATAAATATTGTTAAAATGTCAATACTACCCAAATCAATCTACACATTCAATGCAATTTCAATCAAAATTGCACTGACATTCTTCCCAAAGCTAAAACAAACAATCCTAAAATTTGCATGGAACCACAGAAGACCCCGAATAGACAAAGTAATATTGAAGAAGAAAACCAAAGCAGAGGCATCACCATCCCAGACTTTGGCCTCTAGTACAAAGCTGTAATCATCAAGACCATATGGTATTGGCACAAAAACAGACACAAAGACCAATGGAACAGAGAGCCCCGAATTGGACCCACAAATGTATGGCCAACTAATCTTTGACAAAGAGTATCCGCTGGAAAAAAGACAGTCTCTAGCAAATGGTGCTGGGAGAACTAGACAGCAACATGCTAATGAATGAAACTAGACCACTTTCTTACACCATACACAAAAATAAACTCAAAATGGATAAAAAACCTAAATATGAGACAGGAAACCATCAAAACCCTAGAGGAGAAAGCAGGCAACAACCTCTTTGACCTCAGCCGTAGTAATTTCTTGCTAGACACATCTCCAAAGGCAAGGGAATTAAAAGCAAAAATGAACTATTGGGACCTAGTCAAGATAAAAAGCCTCTGCACTGTAAAGGAAACAATCAATAAAACTAAAAGGCAACCGACAGAATGAGAAAAGATATTTGCAAATGACATATCAGATAAGGGTTAGTATCCAAAATCTATAAAGAACTTACCAAACTCAACACCAGAAAAACCAGTAATCCAGTAAAGAAATGGGCAGAAGACATGAATAGACACTTTTCCAAAGAAGGCATCCAGATGGCTAACAGACACATGAAAAGATGCTCAACGTCACTCATTATCAAGGAAATACAAATCAAAACCACACTGCGATATCACCTCACATTGTCAGAGTGGCTAAAATGAACAACTCAGGCAACAACAGCTGCTGGCAAAGATGTGGAGAAACAGGAACCCTCTCACACTGTTGGTGGGAATGCAAACTGGTGCAGCCGCTCTGGAAAAAAGCATGGAGGTTCCTTAAAAAATTAAAAATAGAACTACCTTATGACCCAGCAATAGCGCTACTAGGAATTTATCCAAAGGATACAAGAGGACTGATTCATAGGGGCACATGTACCCCAATGTTTATAGCAGTGCTTTCAACAATAGCCAAATTATGGAAAGAGCCTAAATGTCTATCAACTGATGAATGGATAAAGAAGATGTGGTTTATATATACCATGAAATACTACTTGGCAATGAGAAAGAATGAAATCATGGCATTTGCAGCAACGTGGATGGAACGGGAAGGTATAATGCTGAGTGAAATAAGTCAGTCAGAGAAAGACAGATATCATATGTTTTCACTCATATTTGGTTCTTGAGAAACTTAACAGAAGACCAAGGGGGAAGGGAAAGGGGGAAAAATAGTTACAAACAGAGAGGGAGGGAGGCAAACCATAAGAGACTCTTAAATACAGAGAACAAATTGAGGGTTGATGGGGGATGGAGGAGAGGGGAAAGTGAGTGATGTGCATTGAGGAAGGCACTTGTTGGGATGAGCACTGGGTGTTGTATGTAAGCGATGAACCACGGGGATCTACCCCAAAAACCAAGAGCACACTTTACACACTGTATGTTAGCCAATTTGACAATAAACTAAAAAAAAGTTTTATAAAGAAAAAATCCTCTGCAAAATAGGGCTAGAGGGAACATACCTCAGCATAATAAAGGGCTTATATGCAAATCCCACAGCCAACATCATACTTAATGGTGAAAAACTGAGAGCTCTTCCCCTAAGATCATAAATAAGAGAAGGATGTCCACTCTCGTCACTTTCATTCGACAGTAGTAGTGGAAGTCCTGGCCATAGCAATTAGACAACATAAAGAAAGAAAAGGCATCCAAATTGGCAAGGAAGAAGTAAAATTCTCACTATTTGCAGATGACATGATGCTATATATAGAAAACCTTAAAGATTCCACTGAAAAACTACAAGAACTGGTAAATGAATTCAGGGGAATCACAGGACACAAAATCAATGTGCAGAAATCTGTTGCCGTTCCATACACTAATAATGAAGTAGCAAAAAGTGAAATTAAGAAAACAATCCCATTTACAATTGCACCGAAAAAGTAAGTATCTAGCAATAAACTTAACCAAAGATGTGAAATACCTGTATTCTGAAAAGTATAAAACACTGATGAAAGAAATTGAAGATGATACAAAAATAGAGAAAGATATTCCATGCTCACGGAAAGGAAGCATAAATATTGTTAAAATGTCTGTACTACCCATGAAATCACTACTGCATTATATGCTAACATGGATGTAAATTAAAAATATACATATACCTATACATATATTTAAAAAACCTCTGTACTACCCAAAGCAATCTATAGATTTAATGCAATCTCCATTAAAATACCAACACCATCTTTCACAGAGATAGAACAAACAATCCTAAAATTTGTACGGAACCGCCAAAGACCCTGAATAGCCAAAGTAATCCTGAAAAAGAAAAACAAAACTGGAGGCATCACAATTTCAGATTTCAACTTATATGATAAAGCTTGTAATCATCAAACCAGTATGGTATAGCCCAAAAACAGACACAAAGATCAATGGAAGAGAATAGAAAACCCAGAAATAAACTCACAATTATATGGCAAATTAATCTTTGACAAATGGGGAAGGAACATACAATGGGGAAAAGACAGTCTCTTCAACAAATGGTTTTGGGAAAACTGCACAGCCACATGCAAGAGAATGAAAACTGGACCACTTTCTTATACCATACACAAAAATAAACTCAAAATGGATTAAAGACCTAAATGTGAGACCTGAAACCATAATAATCCTTGAAGAGAGCACAGGCAGTAATTTCTCTGACATTGGTCATAACATTTTTCTAGAGAGGTCTCCTGAGGCAAGACAAACAAAAGCAAAAATAAACTATTGGGACTAAACAAAAATAAAAAACTTCTACACAGTGAAGGAAACAATCAACAAAACTAAAATACAACTTACTGAATGGAAGAAGATACTTGCAAATGACATATCCAATAAAGGGTTAGTGTCCAAAATAAAGAGCAGATACAACTCAACACCCAAAAAACAAATAATCCAATTAAAAAATGGGCAGAAGACATGAACAGACATTTCCTCCAAGACGACATACAGACGGCCAACAGACACATGGAAAGATGCTCAACATCACTCATCATCATAGAAATGCAAATCAAAATTACAATGAGACATCACCTCACACCTGTGAGAATGGCTAAAATCAAAAAGAGAAAAAACAAGTGTCGGCGAGAATATAGAGAAAAAGGAACTCTCTTGCACTACTGGTGGGAACATAAACCATGGCAGCCACAGTGGAAGACAATATGAATGTTCCTCAAAAATTAAAAATGGAATTACCATACGATCCAGTAAACTCATGAATGAATACTTATTGCCAAAATAAAAAAACACTAATTCGAAGGGAAACATGCACCCCTAGGTTTACTGCAGCATTATTTATAAAAGCCAAATTCTGGAAGCAGCCCAAGTGTCCATCAACTCATCAACAAAGAAGTGGTGTGTGTGTGTGTGTGTGTGTATATATACACACACACACACAAAATGGGAGTATTAGCCATGAAAAAAATGAAGTCTTGCCATTTGCACCGACGTGTCTAGAGCTAGAGTGTATTAGGTTAAGCAAAATAAGTCAGAGAAAGACAAATACCATATGACTTTCACTCATACGCGGAGCTGAAGAAAAATAAACAAACAAAGAAAAAGAGACAAACCAAAAAGTGACTCGGCAAACTGTGGCCTTATATGGGGCCTGGCAAATATCAAAAGCTTGTGGTAGACGAACTTCTGCTATGGTTCTGAACAAAATGCATCAGAAAATGCAATCCTTTGCATACAGCAGGTGCTCAATAAACATTTTCCTGGCATGAGTAAATGAACAAATGGAGATTTCAACCAGGTGACACGGTGAAAGTAGTGTGAGAGCAAGAAAGGTCCCAACATAGGCCACACCAGAACCTGCAGAGAAATGATCTCTAGTGAAGCCCCGTGTCCAAGAAACATACTCTCCAAATCTCAACGCACTAGGAAAACCACAGTGATAGCGAGGACACCCAAGCCAACCGCTTGCCCTTTCTATTCTGGTGTTGCTGACAGCAAATTGTATGCATTGAATCAGTAACTGGCGGAGAGCATGATTAAACCACGCAGAACACCCCACAGTGTAGCTTGGGATGCTAGGATATAAATAGGTAGGAGAATTCATAGCATTATGCAGTCGGACCTGTTTAAAAATTTTAAGTGCTCTCACTTGAAGATCATAGCTGAATTCTAAGATAATATGTATAAGAAATGCTGTGGAGGTACAGGACCACAAAATGGGACTCCAAACTGAAGTACTAATGAGTAACATGAAAAGAGGTGCTAGAGACTAGTTGGAAAATGGTAAAACTAAAGAGAAAATGTGTAATTGTGAACCTCTTCATTTGTTCAGGGCACGTTCTGTTTAGGATAGTGTTCTCAGAAAAGGGGATTTGCTCCGGCACAAGTGGTGGTGTTCCCTCACCGACACACAGTACAGACCATTAAAGGATCCAGTAGAACACTGTAACTCGGCTTTCAACCCTGAGCTTTGCGTTACTCCATCATGGTCAACAGCAGCCAAAGAATCATAAAATTCAACCTTAGTTTGAAGACTCTGAGTGCAAAAATCATTAAACAAATATAATCAACCTACAGGAATGGGGACAAAAGCTAATACTGACTCCCTGCCACCACCTGTTGCTCTGTTAGGGTTTCCGAGGCCACCAGTGAAGGAGCTGGAGTCCACCTCCGCCGAATCCTGAAACCTAACTACTCAAGTTACCCGACTAGATTCCCTGCCATCGTGGGGCTGTATGTAGCCCATTCTTTGGACGCCAAGAGGGTGGACAAAACTTTCAGCTTCAAACCAGGTCCTCTTAATCAGTACTACAGTCAACTGGTGGGGGACGTTATTCCTCCTTAGGGAAAGCAGCTGCTCACTCCTCAGGCATCTGCCCTACCTCTAGCAACCTCCAGGGGGCACTAAGTGGTCTGTTCTCCAAGAGCAGTAGGGCAGCCTGTCACCACAGGGGGGCGCCAGATGGGGAGGAGCCAGGCTGCTGTGGCAGGAGGCTGCTTTCTTTCAGTGATGGGAACTCAAGGGGACAGTACAGTGGGGACTCCTTTTCCTCCCCCCTCCCCCATCCTGTGCTGACCCACTTAGCAGGCAACTATTCTACAGTCCCCCAGAGGTGGCTCCTAAGACATCCAGGCAATCAGAGGAAACGTAGGTGAATCAAAAAAGCAGGGTTTATTTTTCTACCAAATCCCCAATCCATGTTCCAGCCAATGGATGAAGGGTAAAGCAAGCCTCACATAGACTTTGCTAAAAACAACTGAGCTTTCTACAGGAAAAAAACGTTTTTTGTTTTTAAGTTCCTAGGCATTTGTGAACAGATGAAAAAATTTCCCATATTAAAGGGTCTGTGCTTCCTTATGTATTCAAATGTTCCCACCCTCTGCCTCTTCTGTGCAGACGAGTAGGACAGTCCTGCAGCTGCACTAACAGTCCAATCTCCACGTCACTCTGTGCATTGATAACCTAGAACCACGGTATGATTTCTATTTGTAATGCCCCAAGAACAGCCGAAAACATCAGGATTCAATTCTCCAAACTTTCCGAGTGCCTACTATTTGCTGGGCACAGGGTAGGCACCGGGCAGTGAGTCTGCTGGTTCTGAGAAACACAGATGGCGCTACCAAGAGGAGCTCTCCCCACCAAGCGGCAGGAGGGTGTTTGCTGGCAATCAAGAGAACCAATTTCTCCTCTCTTTCTACCACCTGCGACATGGTATGAAACTCAGGCCCTGGGAACAGGTGCTGTGTCTCTTCTGGCAGGTGCTGCCATGGAAGAACCAAGAGCAGTTTCTAAACGGCTGTGGAATTTGCTCCACAGTCCACATAGTGATGTGTCTCCAAGGAGCTCTGTGTCATGTGGCCAATGTATGAAATCTTCACTGAAGTTCTAGGGGGAGGGAAAAACAAAACAAAAAACAAGAAGAGTAAGTTCTGTTTTTGAGATGAAGAAAAGTTGCCCAAATAATTTCTAGCAAGCTCAAGCAACAATATCCATGGGTCCCAGATGCGTATCTTCACGATTACATAACCAGGAGGCCAGAGGATCTTTCTACATTCACAGAAAGCCTATGGCATGAAGAAGTGGTTCTAAATAAGTGGTTCTCAACCCAGGACAATTTTACCCTATAGGAAACTTTCCACAATGTCTGAAGACATTCCAGGGTATTACAACTGAGGGGCGGGGAGGTGGTGACTTACTAGCGTTTAGCGGGTAGAGGCTAGGGATGCTGTTAAACAACTTGCAATGCACCAGACAGCCCCCCACAACAAAGAACTGTTAACGGTGTCCAAAATGTCCCAATATCCAAAATGTCAACGGTGCCAAGGCTGAGAAGCTCTGCTCTAGACCCTCCTATTTCAAATGTCTAGAAGATGCTTGTCATCCGCAAATTGAACAGTCAGGGTTCTAGGACCAACTCTATTTATAGAAAATAAGACCCATGACATATGGTAATTTATGTGGACAGAAAGTAAGTCTGGTCAAATGCCTAGTACTTACTACGCCTTGAGAAGTTCTTCTGTTCTTTACTAGTCTCACTTGGATTCTAAAGGGATCACAGAACCAGACCCTACTTCATGGAGAAAACTTTATGTCTACCTGATCACTGTGAATCTGGTGATTTGTGAAGGGAATTGGACACTGCATCTAGAGAACACCCAAGGGTCCACTGTATTTGTGCCTGTAAGACATCATGTGTCCCCTCTTTGGTTAGGTGCCTTTGCTTTGTGGGTCACACAGCATCTCCCGAGCAAAGGTGGTGAGGTCACACAGCTTGATGGTCCAGGTGCAGACGCAAAGGCCACGGGGACAGGGAGAAGAGCAACGTACCGCATGAAGATCACTATGTTGTGCACCACGATACCGGGTAATGTGCAGAAGAAGCTACCAAACAGCAAATACGAAAACAGTTAGATTGGTTTGAAGAAAAAAAAAAAAGAATTAGCAGAAGAGCGCTGAGTGACACGGTCAGCCCTGCTTGGGGCTCCTCTGCTCCCCCACCCTTCTGACCTAAGTGCTTCCAGGGCTCACTAGCTCTGAGTCCCCACAGAGTCCACACATCCTCCCACGTCATGATACTTGTTTTTTCAAACCCACCATATAAATGCCGGAGCCTGTAAATGTTTCTAGTGGCTTAATGATCTTAGAAATCCCAGCACTTTGGTCGAAGGCCAACAACACATCCTCCAAACAAACCCCAAGATGGCCAAAGCTTAGGGAACCTACAGGCCAAAGGCTGGGACTTAAGGTAGGACCAACCCCAATCAACTGAGTACATTCTGAATCCCTTCCATCCAGCAGAGAGCACACATATAGACAACGCTGTCCTTACTACACATAGGAAAACGGTCCTCCCATCTCAGCCTTCGCAGTAAAATTCACCTGAAAATAAGACACCAGAGTCAGTCTGTGGCCCAGGCAGGCTCGACACAGAACAGCACTGTTACCAGCAATCCACAGACTTGAGAGCATTCATCCATCACATACAAAATACTTCCCCGAGATTGTCCCTGACACAGACCATGACCCTCTAACAACGCCTGCAACCTCTTCCCTTGCGAGAGGCCAACAGACTTCAGACTATAAGACTGGCTCTTCTCGATTTGTAGCGAACTGCTTGCTCTTAAAAATTCTTTTGTTCTCCTAACACTCAAATGCCAGCTGATTTTTTTTCCTATTTCTCATAATTACAGAGCACATCAAATTTTCCTCATCAATCAGTCGCTGCCAGTGGAAATGAGAAGACAGAAAGCAAAGTCCTGAGGCTACAGCACCCCACGGCCCCTACTATTTCCTGAAGCCTGTGAAGCAAGGGTCCTAAAAGAACAGCATACCAGTTGCTCGCTCCGAGGTGGAATGAGGGAGACGTTAGTGGTCACGTATGTGCCAACCACTGTGTTCATGTACTGAACCTGGCTGGACAGGCTGGTCACTGCCACAGAGTAGAAATTGGAATTCCTGATTTTCAGGGTGGCCTGCATCAGGGTGAGGGAGGAAACAAGTATGAGTGTCTTGGGTCCGAGACTTGTAGGTGCACAATCTGGGAAGCAAGGCCCTAAGTCTTACCGTGATGGCGAGGATTACAAGGGAGTCCTGCTTATTAAAGGTGACTTTCACCACTTTGATGCCGTCATCATCGACAAGGACTGAATGTGGAAACAGGAAGAAAACCACCAAACCAGATGCCAGGAGACAGAGCAGGACAGACAGGAGGACGTACTGCTTACTGCAAATGACACAGCACATGATCGGCCGGGGCAGTCAGATATCAAGGTCCAATTAGTCAAGATTAAATGCAAAACCAGGGATGAAGGGAAAAGGAAAGTACAAAGAGCCAGGAACAACAAACCAGGCAAGAATGAGTGCAGTGGGAGAAGCCTTTAAAAACTCATTTGAGGGGCGCCTGGGTGGCGCAGTCGGTTGGGCATCCGACTTCAGCCAGGTCACTGTCTCGCGGTCCGTGAGTTCGAGCCCCGCGTCGGGCTCTGGGCTGATGGCTCAGAGCCTGGAGCCTGTTTCCGATTCTGTGTCTCCCTCTCTCTCTGCCCCTCCCCCGTTCATGCTCTGTCTCTCTCTGTCCCAAAAATAAATAAACATTGAAAAAAAAAATTACAAAAAAAAAAAACTCATTTGAATGCCATCCATCATCTGGAAACAGAAGCTGAAGGGAGAAGCTCGGAGGACAGAAACAGTTCCTCACCTCCCAGGATACCCCTGTTCTCCAATGCCTTTCACTTGGCCCTCAGAATGTTTCTAGCAGTGGTCCTTCCCCAGATTGTGACGGGGCAGAGATATCTTGCTCGAGCAGATAGTATTAAAGGAAATGGGGAATTTACAAGAACAGATAAAATTTTTCAAAAAGTAGCTGGCACTCATACATATATGGGACTAGGGACAGAAGGACAGAAGTAGGTATTAATAGGAGAGACACGTGACTCACGTTCTCTGAGGGCGCAATCTCTGATCACTGTGTGGGATCAAAGCCACCAACTCGTTTACTTGTTCTAGGAAAGAACCAAACAATTATTTTGGTAAAATAAATCCCATGTGCTTGTGATACTCTCCTTTACGTCACAAACGAACCTGTCACAACAGAGGTTTGCCTGGAATTACACATTTCTATACTAGTTCCACATTTTGGGTCTAAGGAACAAGAAACCAGTAAATCCACAGACTGTGCCACAAATTACAAAACATCTATCAATCCTACCAGGGCAGTGACATGGAGGTTGAGACATCTAGATCTTGTTCTAGTTTCACCGCATGGCCTTGAGCTGCCGAATGGCCCTGGGGAAGTCATTTCCTCTCTAGGCTGCTGTCTCCTCATGTGTCACATGAAGGCTTTGGAGTAGATGGTTTCTAAGGTTCTTACCAGCTGTAAACATCCGTGACTCTCCATCTAAATTGCGAAGACCTTCTGAGGACCAATTTACTAACAGATGATCCTGCACTTAATCAAGGCTCCCCTCCTGAGCATGTGTTTTTCTCTCCCCACCTGAAATACTTTCCAGACCTTAGGCCGTTAATGATTTACTATCTACTTCCTTGAAAAGACGCTTCCAAGATGGCTCCCCTGAAAAGCTGTGCCAGGCCTCACAAGTGAGAGCAATAAAGAAACGTGCCTGTCAACAAATCCCACAACGTAGAGCCAAATGCATGTTCCAAACCAAGGACACAAAGAACAAAAGAGTGGAAGTCAAGAGAGGCTTTCAGATATAAGGAGACCAACAGAAGTTGTGCAACCTACCCAAATTTATCAAATTGGCTTCTGTTCAGGGCACTATGACTATGGCACCACCAGAAGAGAAGCTCTGTCTGGGCGGCAGAAGCAGCCCTGTGGGTACCTTGGGAATCCTTCCCCCGATTGCCAAAGATGCTCACCTGTTGGAATGTAACCTGTCCCCTGGCACGTGAGACAGGTGATGCTATCTCGACCTGTGAACTCCACATATGGGAACTGAGCAATGGCTTCTTCCTGCTCCCTTTCGGCCAGCAAATCCTCCCTGTCTTCTTTCTTTCGCTTGCAGTAAGAGGGGCGAGCAGAGGTGGAATGCTGGGACCCCATGGCCCGGATGTGCCACTTGTATCATGTCCTGAGACGCAAAGAGGCAAGTGAGCGCATGTTAGTGGCCACGCTGAGCCCGGAGAGAAGGAATTGCCTCTTTCTGTCAGAAAAGTGAACACACACACAAAAAAAGAGACCAAATTGCCGTCCTGGGATTTCAAACACCTGCACGATTTCTACCAGGATCGTCATTTTGTAGCAATGTTCCTCAACCGCTGCCACCCGCCCCATAAAGCCAGAGAAACAAGAGCTCCCTCCACCAACCTGCCCAGCTCCTCACTGCCTGTGGACTCGGGGCACCCCAGCTCCAACCTGGTCCCAGCCTCACCCCTTCCTGCCCGCTATTCGCAAACTCTGCGCTCTCCTCGAGAAAACCTTCCCGGACAAACAACAGGCACCAAATCAGTAACAGGCCTTAGAGATCCCCATCCCCCTCCACTCCCAGCCCCGGGAGGCGGGCTCAGGTCACGCCCCCCGGCTGAATGACGCTGCGAGCCCACCAGGGTCGCCCAGACGGGAGCGAACGCCGGCGTCCCCGGACCTGCAGCGCGCCGACTCCCGGCAGCTCCTCTCTGGGCCGCACCCACCGCCACCTGCCCGCTCCAGCAGGTTTACCTGCCTCTTCGGTCCTCCGTCCTGCCAGCACTCGCCGCGCACGCGCCGAAGGGCAAGCCGCGGGGGGAGAGGGACGCTGGCGTGCGCTCGCGCGTGCGCTCTTCCCAACCCAACTGTGGCGCCGGCAGAGGGCGGCAGAGAGCGGTGCCCCGCTCGGCCGACGCGAGGCGGCCCGGGAGAGCAGGCGATACTCCAGAGTTTCCCAGAAACGCCAGGAAGGGCCTGAGTCAAGTTTCGGAGCCGCATGTCTCTGCCGAGGGACGAGGAAGGAGCCGGCGGCGGCCAAAGCCATTCTCAACTATCGTTTGGGTCCGAGGGCTGTGTGGACGCAGAGGGTGCAGAGATGCAGAAGACACGGAACTTGCCCCCATTCCGGCTTAGTCCTCCCCTTACCTAGTCATCAGGACACAAAAAGGCATGCGTAGAAGGGGTTAGAGAACGCTTTTTAACGAGTGGGTTTCTTTGCACATACTCTTAGCCTGCAGCAGAAGAAAGTGAGGACAGACATTAAGTGACGTTGCTTACGACGCTGCTGGGGGAGAGGAGAGATTGTGAACCCGACAGATGAAGGGCCTGCTTGGCAATGGAGAGTGAAGCTGGCGACCTCCAAAGTCTCTGCCACCTCCATAACTCTTCCTTTATGCTCTAGGAAACGCTGGTGCCCCTTCTGCTGTCCTGCTACCTGCTCAACTGCTGGTCACAGCCGATCCCCTGAGCCTTTAGAGTAAGAAGTGCTAAAGAAGGAAATAGTAAATGACACTTGTTTAAAGACAGTGAGGCAGACTTTACTAAAGGGGAGCCATGGCTATGGGTGTAGGGACGGCTGCAATGGGGACTTGCATTGAGGGGGTGGGGAAGAGATTGGGTGCAGCTCTGAATACAACATGGGCAAGTAGGAATTCATAGGCAAGGAGCAGGGTGGGTGGTCAGCAGATGGAAAATTACTAAGAGGAAACATCAGGGGTAGGGAGAATTCTGGCTAAACCGACCTAACAGGATTCTTGCTGAAGACAGGCCAGGATGATCAGATGTCACCTGGGGGATGGTGGAGAATGCTCAGGTATCCAGGGTCCAGAGTTCTTGCTCATACTGCATTCTACGATAAGCACACAGAAGGGCCTAGGAGAAGTTTTAGGAGCCTGACTAAAGTTTGGTCAAGCAAAGAATCTTAATCAGAACCTTAATCTCAGCAAGGAGGCATTGTTACTCTTTTCTACCTCTAGCCCATACCTTCTCCTTCCTGAAATCTGGTCATCATCTCTCTCTTTGCAATCTCTATACCAATTTATATTCTTTATACAAATCTGATTTTGTTCGGGGCAACAATATGCTCAATTAAAAAATACATCTCCCCACCTGTCTTGCCACGTGACACAGCTTGAGCCAATGAGATATAGGCAAGGGTTGTGTGGCACTTGCTAGAAAGCTCCTGATAAGGGATGGAGACTTAACTGGTCCTTTGACCTTCTTCTTCCAGTTTGCAATTTGGATTTGATGTTGGAGATGGGGCAGCCATCTTGTGACCGTGAGGCAAGAAATGCATGCTACGGAAGGCTGGGTAGAAGCATAAGAGGAACCTGGGTTCCTATGGCATTTGGAGCCACACTCAGGCCCTGGACTACCTATCTTTGACTTCTTGTTACATGAGAAAAATAACCACTCCCCACCAAAATTGTGTTTTTGGGGGGTGCCTCTCACAGTGGGATACAATCCTAAAAAATAAAGATACAGACAGACAAAGCCTGGATTTTAACACAAGCAGTCTGACTGCTTTAATCACACATTATGTAGGCCACTCTTAGGTTTCTAGCCTCTAGTTCTAAAGTCTGCTCTTAGGGGCGCCTGGGTGGCTCAGTCGGTTGGGCGTCCGACTTTGGCTCGGGTCATGATCTCACGGTCCGTGAGTTCGAGCCCTGCGTCGGGCTCTGTGCCTACAGCTCAGAGCCTGGAGCCTGCTTCGGATTCTGTGTCTTCCTCTCTCTGACCCTCCCCCGTTCAAGCTCTGTCTCTCTCTGTCTCAAAAATAAATAAGCATTAAAAAAAATTAAAAAAAAATAATAAAGTCTGCTCTTAGAGGGAGACCTCTTTCCTGTCTGAGGCCTCTCTTCCAAGTTCAGCTTTCTTGTCCGAGGACCCACTTCTGACAGAGAATTCACCTGGGGAATCTGGGGAATGAGCCCATCCTTTAGTCACATGGGTGTTGCCTCACCTTGAGGCCTCTGTTGGGTCCCTGCCAAGGACTAATGTCCACGCTACAGATGGATGTTTCAGAGGGTCCAGGCTTGTCTGGGGCGCCACGAAGGTGAAGAGGCAGCGGCCTGGTTCATACCCGCTTGAGAAGAAGTGGAGGCCAGAGGATGGTGGAGGGCTGTGGATGCTCTGAAAAGGAAAGGGAACAGGCTACGCGCTTGGGCCTGTAGTGAGGAAAAAAAGGGCTTTGGATTGGTGGGGACTGTGAAGGGGGCCTGGGAACTTAACCAGCAGAACCCCTGAGGCTTTCTGGCAGTCTGCTTCCGAAAGTGTGTTTGGGACGGATAGCCTACACTCTCCAGTATGGCTGTTCCATCTCCTTGTCTCCCCAGCACCCAGCTCGACACCTGGTGCATAGTAGGCTCTCAACAAATGCTTGCAGAATGGCTCAGCCTGGAGGCTGGCCAGTGCTGCCTGGGGGAGTAGTCCCAGCATCCGCCTGCACCATCCGGGAGGCAGGTTTAATTGGGCAGCACATTCCTGAGGAGACACCCATCACTTCTCACCTTTGCCTGGATTCCAGGTTTGTCTCACCATCCCGGTTATGAGCAGTGAGGTTACTGCAGACATGAGCTCACTGGGGCTCTCCGGGTGGGCCGGGGCAGAGTGGGGCCGTCCGGGGATCCCTGCACTCCCAGGCTCCTCAATTTCTCCATGTGCACTAGGTACCCCTGGCCTCACAGGCCGAGGGCAGTAGAGACCTGAGCCGGCTCTGCTAGGCTGCACACCTTCCCCCTCACACGTGGGGACAGGACTGTGCAGGGCAGTGTTTTAAGACTATGTTAACCTCCCTCTGCGCTGACATGGAGGCTGAGGGTTTAGAGCTGGAAGTGCTCTGCAAGGTCTTGGTTCTGTTCCCTGTATCCATTCCACGCTTGGGAGAACTTGCGTGAGGTTAAGTGACACCCAGGAAGTGAAAGAATCGGCCCTTGTTTCTTAGAGCCCCGGAAGCAGGCCACCGTGTCACGTTCTCTCTTCCTTGTGCAGAGAGCCACGGGCCCCCAGTTTGGGTGATGTGACAGCTTTCCTGGGGCCTGGGAATCGTTGCCTGGGCTGGCAGAGCCGGGTTCCAGGGGCGGGCATGCCCAGTACACAACGCAGCCATTCCCCACAGCGATGCCAGGGCAGAGGTCTCAAATCCTCTTGTACCTGCCAGCAGGCTGGCCCGTCGGAGGCCCCCTTCCCTGCCTACTGTGGGCTGCATCTCTCCCTGCTGTCCCCGTGTTGTCCCCTCTCTCCTCAATGGCACTTCAGGAATACCTGGGATTATCTCTCTGAGGAGCTGAGCCATTGAATGAAGACAGTTCAGGGAGTTTTCTTAAAACGATCTTTGAAGAATATTTCTACCCCACAGAAATCAAAGAAACCCAAAGGACTGTTACCTCCTTGGAATGCGGGAGAGAAATACAAGGCAAACCAAAACACCAACTAACATCTGAAAACAAACGCGAGAACCAGACTCTCTCGTAGCGGGACTTACAGATTGGGGAGATGAATACCTGGCCCCTGAACACTGTTAGCCACTGTCCCCAAGGTCCGTGTGATGGCTGTGAGGGCCTTGGGCCTTAGTAGATGCCCAAAGTCCCCCTCTACTGCTGGCAACCTCAGAGGAACACACACTCTGGGTCATGTCAGTGTGCGTGCAATGCACATGTAACGTAAACCACGTGGCCTCCACCCCGTCCAGGAATTGCCACCCCTAGGTACCCTCGCCTAGAAGTTCTGGGCCCCTGAATGGGAACTGTGTCGGGAGCTGGCACCCTCAGGCCATGGGAGAAGTTGCCTAGGCCGGGCAATCTGCCTAACGGGTAGGCCAAGGGTGGGCTTGCTGCATTGTAACTCCTCAATGAGTGTTCCATGAAACCCGGCAGCAGTCAGCCAGTCTTCCTGGTCGACCTCCCCTAGCACTGCCACCTCCTGTGCCAGCCGCAGGGACAAACCTGGCGGCCAAACAGATTCACACCTGACTGTTGTCAGAAACTGCCATTAAACTCTTGTCTGCGTGTGCTGCTGTGCTGGGCACCGTGCCTGGGGCCTCAGCCAGCAGAGGCTCTGGCCTCAGCGGCCTCTGTCTGAGACCCAGCCGGACGAATGGAAGAAGGACAGGCAGTGAATGAACCGACACCCTTTACAAAGCAGGCAGCGAAAACCACGGGCAGGGGGTGATAGGAAGGGGGAGCCACGGGGCCGAGCCCGAGGACAGATGGCACAGGTAAACTCCAAGAGAATGTTAGAAAAGCCGAGTCCATTCTCAATCCCATCCCAGAAGTCAACTGTCTGAAATAGGTGTCTTCCCTCCATCGATAGTCAGCGGTTGAATTCAGGTCCTCTGCACCCTTTGCCTAGGCAATGCGATGGCCTTCTTAGGAGGTTTCCTGGCTTAAAAAAAGTAACTTATTGAGTACCTGTTATGTGTCAGGCTGGGTTTCAACATCATCATTTGATGGATGGGGCATCTGTGGCTCAGAGAAGTGAAGTGATTTGCCTCATGTCACACAGCTGGCATATGCACACCACACCATCTCTGGCCGCTTGACCTTCCAGCTCTTTGTCCACACTCCGTTGGGGCAGCGGTCTAGCCTCGCGGTCCTTTAATCAAATGCAAATGGGGTCATATCATCCTGTTTCTTAAAAGTTTCAGAGGCTCCTCCCAGGCTGCAGGAAAAGACCCAAACCCTTCCACATCTCGCAAGGCCCTTTCTCCTCTCCTGCTGCTCGCTTGCCACTAACCACACACTCTGACCGCAGAAGACTATTTGCAGCTTCCTAAACATGCTGGCGCTTTACGTGCTTGCTTGTTCTGCCCTCTCTGTAGAGGATATTCCTTTCTCCCTGCCCCACGCCACTCCACACCCCAGTTCCTGCACCCAGAGAGATCGTACACAACCCTCCAAGCCCAGCCCAGATGTCACTCTGAGATCTTCCCTGAAAACCTATCTCCTGCCATTCCCGTACACACACTGCCCAGTGTCAGGACAGCTGTCGCCACATCTGTCTGGCGGACTCTTCTCTAGCACCTGTGCTTTCCCTGAGGGCAGGGTTGGTGTCCCTGGAGCCTAGAAGAAAGCCTGGCAGGGAGTAGGAGCTCCATAAATATTTTGTTGAGTGAGTTGACTGAAGGAATGGGGGGGGGGGGCACCTCAGGGCAGGGATAGTGTCACAGCCACAGGATACATTCTGTGCCCCCATCTCATGTCATGTGCGCGGTGCCCACTAGACGTGCAGTCAGGATGAATGACTAGAGGCAAGAGGAGAGAGGACAGAAGGGGAGTAGAGAGGAGGGAAGGCTGGACTTAGGTGGCAGCCCAGGCCTGTGCCCAGCTCTGTTCCTTCCGCCAGGGGGCGTGGGAGGCCCAGGACGCGGGGCTTCCACACTGGAAGTTCTCTTCTCCCTGAAGCTCAGCCTTAAAGGCCCACCTTGGTGCTCGCAGCAGGCAGCTATGGATGGGATCGAATTGGTTCAGAGCTGGGAATGGGCTCAGAGGCCTTCATATCACAGGCGTGGGGCGAGATAGTTGGCACAAACTCCTGGACATCAGCAACTCGTTGGAACTCACACCTTTGCCTTCCTGCTCTACCCCAGGCCAGCCAAATCCAACCCAATCTTTCAGGGAGTCAGGGCCCTGGGAGACAGTGACGAACGGGACATAGTCCCTGCCCTCCAGGTTCTCCCCTCTCCTCCACGGAAGCCCTGCACCGGCATCCTTCCAGTGGCTTCTGGAGCCAGACCGTCTGCATGGGAATCCTGGCTCAGGCCCTCATTAGCTGTGTGACCTTGGGCACTGACCTCAACCACTTCTGTCCCTCAGTTTCCTCACACGTAATACTGTTAAAATAATAGAATAAGTTATTCCACGAAAGCCTCTTGGAAGAGTGCCTGTCAGGTAGTAGGGATTTGACAAATCACAGCTATCACCGTGATGATGATTCTCTATCAACTGGTCCTTCGAAGCTTGTGGTTGAAGGCATATAGGAGAATAGCCGGACCTGTGTCCTGGCAGCGTGTCACCATCTCTGGGTTGACTTTGAGCCTCCACCCAGCTGGTCATTCCATGGAGAGTCCTTAGGCCTAGAGGAGAGTACCCAGTACTCTGAGCTCATGGGGCTTTCGGATCTGAAAGGCAGCACACCACATGGATCCAGAGAGAGAACTGAGGCCCGGAGATGCCAAGTGACCTGATAAAGGTCACAGTGACAAATAGAGGCGGGGCATGGAGCAGGGGCCAGTCCAGTGACCCGCCACCCTATCTCTTGGGGTCTTTGGGCCACATGGCTGTGTGGCCACTCTAGTGGGCCGTCCATCCCAACCAAGACAGCTTGTGATTTTCATCCAGATTAAACGGCACCAAAGGTTTATATTACAAAGGGTTTTTAGAGTGTTGTTGTTTGGTCTTTCACTCCTCCTTATGGGCAGGTTTGGAGGGGGCAGTACGAACAGTAGGAGTGAGAGAACTGGGAAGGCAAGAGGGTGTCAGAGGAGGTGAGAAGCAGCAGAAGGTGCTGGAGAAATGGAGCATGGATCTGAGTCACCGTCCACAATGGCTGCCTGGCCTGCCTGTGCATCCCTCCCTCTGAGCACTGG
This sequence comes from Herpailurus yagouaroundi, assembly GCF_014898765.1. Taxonomy (NCBI): domain Eukaryota; kingdom Metazoa; phylum Chordata; class Mammalia; order Carnivora; family Felidae; genus Herpailurus; species Herpailurus yagouaroundi. The sequence goes on from NW_024412407.1 coordinate 6,937,900, forward strand.
GCCGCTGTGAAGACAGTCTCTCAAGTGGTGGGGGCCAGACGTTGGGAGCGGGGCCTCTTGGGTCCTATTTCCGCCTCTGCTCGTGCCTCAGTTTTCTCTTTTACGGTTCTGTCCCTGCCACAGAGCACGGGCCCTCAATTCCCGCTCTGCTTCCAGAAGCAGTGCTAATTTTACTTCCGCCATGAAGCACTTCTCTCCTGACCCTCTGCCAGGGACCCTCTCTCTCTTCTGTGAATTCTCATGTTAATTTGTTTATACTTCTCTCCGGGTTTGGTGGGGTGGGGGGGGGGTGCCTCACCCCTTGCGTGATCCTATGGAGGCGGCCTAGCGCGGTGGCTGAGAGCTTGGATTCTGGACTGCCTGGGCACAGAGCCCAACTCCACCGTTTACCAGTCGTATGGCGGTATGCAAGTTTCTTAACTTCTGCGTGCCTCAGTTTCCTCCTCTGCAAGCTGGAGGTCACAGTAATACCTTCCTTGAGGGGCTGATAGGGCTTTGAACGAGGTGATGCATGTGAAGTGCTTAGGCTGGGACCTTGTGTGGGAAACGCTCAGCGGATGCTGTTGCCGTCACTGACATGTTTGTGTCTGGGCGAACCTGCTCCCACAACTCCTTGAGGGGAGGGTCCCCCCCACAGCGGGTCCTCGCAGGCTGTGGAACGATGATGGGACCCGAGTGCCCTCTCCCCTCGTCCGCAGCCCCACCGCTGGGGCCCCGGCAGAGCTGGCCGTCTCCGTGGCTGGGGCCCTTCCTCTCACAGCCCCGCCTGAACTCCAGCAATTTTCCCTGGCAGCTCCCACATTCTCCACTAACTTTAGGGTTGGTTTCCAGCTGTGGTTGCATTTTTCTGTTTGAAAAAATATTTTAAGCAGCTGGTGGGGAAGGGGTGGAGAGGTGGGAAAAGAATAATAAATAAACCTGTGAAAGGAAGATTGTCTAAATGGCCTGAAGCTGCCACTGCCGGCAGCTTGGTCTCTGGGACTTGCCAAGGACTGGGGAGCTATCAGGTGATTGGGGTGGCGGGGGGACACTCTGGTGGCCTCACCGGCTGAGGAGAGAGCCTCTCTGCCCCTCACGAGCACCTCTTGCACTCGCTTTCGCTTAGGCCTCGCATGAATTCTGAAGAGGCAAGAAATAAACAGATGGAAAGAGTTGGGTCTGCAGCAGGTGGGATTGAGGTTAGACACTGAAAAGAACTTTCTATCACAACCTATCCCTGAAACCCACCCTTATTTCACCCAAGACCTGTTTTTCTCCAGAACTTGACTTCCTTCTCAGCCTTTATTATGTAATAGCTCAGAGAGCCCCCCGGTGCACCCCAGTCGCTCTTCTTGTCCCCCAACAGCACCCCCTGCTCCTGAACTTGAAAGAGCAGTGTGCCATCCTCCCGCAACCCTGGCTTCATCAGTGCCCTCTTCCCTCTCAGCTCTGCTCTGCCTTTGAGGCCTGTAGGCTCTTTTCCAAAACTGTCACCTTAGTCACCTCTCCACTGGGGTGGGGCCTCAGCCAGGGAGACCACCCAAGCTGGCAGAGGCCCAGGCCAAGGGCCAGGAGCAGGGGCCACCGGCCGGCCGGCCCACACGCAGATGGAAGGTTCACACTGCCCCTGTGCCGGCCCCAGAGGAACAGAGACCCACAGAAATTCAGGGATGGGAGAGAAAGTAAATCATAGAGTCGAACAGAAGCCGAGTCAGAAAACAGGGAGCAAGTCAGATGTGGGGGTAGGGACAGTCACTAGGCAGTGCCCCTGGCCAGGCCCACATGGAAATTCCTGTGGCCTCTGATGGCAGGGTGGGCTCAGCCCTGAGGGCTGCCTGGTGCCATCGGGTGAGTGGGGGGGTGGGGGGGGGGGGGGGGCGGGGGGGGACGGCATGGGGTCTCAGGCCTGGGTGGAGAGGGAACTCCTGCCCTCCATGCCAGGCTCTCCTGAGGCCTCCCTCCATTGGAGTCAGAGCCAGTAAGGGCGGGGGGGGGGGCAGTGACGCCCCCGCGCAGACTGAGCTCTGGGGCCTTGAGGAGCTGTGGGGGTCAGAGTGCCTGGCAGTCTCGGAGGGCCGGTAGCAGGGGTAGGAAAGTCTGGGAATTGAGAGGTTGACCTTTGGGGCACGAGGTGGGGTGCCAGCCAAGCAGGAAATCACTGGGCCAGAGGACCAAGGAAGTGCTATTAAAGAATCAGGAGTGGTGGGTGCGGGTGGAAAGGAGGCGATTTGGGTTTCAGAGTGCTTTGCTCTTTGCTGGGTGAGGATTACCCCGGGCCGGGAAGTCTGGGTGGGAGGGTCTATCTGCGAAGCTCAGCAGTCTGCAGTGGGGAGGCGCCATGGGGAAGGGGGAAGAGCAGACTCAGGATGGTGAGTGGACTGACAGCGGTCTTCAAGGCCTCCCTCGTAAGGTCACACACCCCCCTAGGCACACCTGCCCTCCTAGGTCTCCCCCAGCAAGGCAGACAATGCGAGTCTAAATCTGTAACTGAAATCGCTGCTTATTAATAGCGGTGGTCCTTGCCACTGGCTAACTCGGACCCCAGCAACAGTTAGAGTCCGGGAGGATTTCAGGGGGTATGAGAATGGAAATTTGTACTTCCTAATACATGTATGCTGAACATAAAGCTTTGCAAAGCATTTTTTTTTCTTATTATGAAACATAATATAGTTATGTTAAATATCTACGTACAGTTTAATAAATAATTCAAATCATTCACCCATGTTTCCACAGCCCAGGTCAAGAAACAGAATACCATCAGCACCCCAGAAGTCCTGCTTCGGGGCTCCCTAGTCAGCCCCACCCCTCTGTCCTGGAGGGACCTGCATCCTGCGTTTTGTGATCATCATTTCCTTGTTTATATTCCAAAGCATTTAGTCTCTTAGATATTATCATCTTTGAGTTTCACAGCAACCTCATTATTCCCACTTTACAGATGAGGATACTGAGGTTCAGAAAGGTTAGATAACAAGGCCAAGGCCACCTAACAAGTAAGCAGAGAACCAAGAGCATCTTTGGATCAGCTGACGCCCCCGGGTGGTTTCTTAGTCAAATCAGAATCCCCAGGAAAGCCTGGGGCTTTTCCGGAGTTGGAGAATGGCTGGGTCCCAGTGCTCCCAGTGCTCGGAGAAGGGAGAGGCCATTTTCGAAGCCAGCCAGGTGCTCCCCTCCCGGATGTGCTGACTCTCCGGACTCCCCAGGCTCCTGCTGTATGAGTGAGTACCTGGTAAGAAGGGATAGAGGCCCAGGGGAGAGCAGCTGGAGGTTAAGGAAGCTAGAAGGAGCTACAAGCCGATCTGGGAGGGGTGGACACCTAGAAAGGGCTCTGCCTGACCCATGCCAGGGGAGCCCGGGACCATGAGGATATGCCTGAGCTGGGTATATACCCAAGTTTCTGCCAGACTTTCCAGGTGTGCCCTCCTTGGTGGGCCAGGTGTGGTCGGTGTGAGCATGTGTGAGTGTGCATGCAGCTGGCATGTCCGTTGGCCCAGCTCTATCTACACACTTGGACTGCTTGGAACCATTCCCCCCACCCTCATCTTCTTGGTTTTCGTTATAAAATTATACATGCTTCTCAAAATTTCAAGTACAAAGTCTCCTTTTCTCTAATTCTAATCCGACTGATCCCAGACATAATTTCTTTGAACAATTTGGCATGTATCCTTCTGTACTTCTTTCCAAGCCCATTCAAGTAGTTTAGATATACATATCTAAAGGCAATAGTTGTAAGTTCCATTACAAGATAGTTTCCGAATCTACATACTGTTTGTCAACTTTTTTTCACTTACTGTATACCTTGGTCATCTTCCCTGTCAGTATGTATGGATTTATTTCACTTCTTCATAAGAGCTGAAGAGAACTCCATTAAACAGATGTACCATCATGTGTCTGGCGGGGTGGGTCCCTCTGTGTCCCAGCTCCCCCAGTCTTCCCGAAGTGGAGAGAGTACCTTGCGAGGGGAGGGTTAGGACAAGGGGACTGTCCTTACCCTGGGAGGCAGCCCAGGCCCGGCTGCCTTCTGACCTCCTAAGCAACTGACAACCTCACCCCACCCCAATGTCCACACTTCCTTCTCCTGTCCTCTGTCTTTGGCCCCCTTCCCCTTCTCCCTTCTGACCCTTGACCTCTGCCTAGTGCTGCAGGTTTGGGGGCTGCTGGGTGAGCTCCTGGCCTCTGAGGCTGCCTGACCTCAGAGAGCTGGGAGGAATTGGGGCCAGGGGAACCCAGAGTTCAGAAGACTCTGTGTAGACAACGTGCAAGGTAGTAAGCTCACCTCCTGCCAAGGCCGCCCCAGGAGAGGGTGCCATGCGGATGGTGAGGCACTGCCCCATGCCCACATGGCAGCTTCCTGTTTCCCAGAGGGCATGGGCGATGGGAACTGTGCCCGAGTGTCATGGAAAATCCAAAGCCTTGATCTTTGTTCTTGATTGCTCCTCCCCGATTTTTACAACTGGAAAGTTGCAGCCACTTTGTTCCCATCCGCTTGGGAGAGAGGTGGGGGGAGGTGGGGGGGAAGTGGCTGAGTCAGCGGCTGGGGGTATAGAACTCAGTGCTTGCAAGGACCAGCCACAAGCCCTTCTCTCTCACTCACGCCCGTAGTTCACCGATAAACAGACCACACCTCCCAGCTGGGAGGCAGAGGGTGCAGGGATGGTGGGCGCGGCCTTCGTGCCTCTCCTGGGCCAGCTGTTCCCCCTCCCCCAGGATGGACCCCCCCCCCCCGCCCCAGTTGTCCAGGTCCATGATTCCCCCTGCTCCAAACACCTCTAACTCTTCCTGTGTCTCAGTGACAAGCCGTGCCCAGCCCTTATTCCTCAGGGCAGGTACAGCGTGTCTATTTACCACGGGATCCAATTAGAAGTTTATGGTAAGGAAACCACTTTGTGAGGTTGCCTCCCTCCCCCCACGCCTGGCCGGGCTCCTGCTGCCCTCTCCCTTCCCTTCTCCCCCTTAGCCAAGGTTCATGGAAAACTTCTCAGGTCAGTGATTCTCACCTTCCTTTCCTCCTCAGCAGAGAGGGGCCCCACCCCCTTCTCTGGAACCTGGCACCTTCTTTCCCTCAAAGCCCTGCTCTCCTTGGACAAGGCAGACGAGATGCGCTGTGGAGGAGGAGGGGCAGGCCTGGGAGCTGAACCCAGGGCAGAAGTTCCGCCTCGGCCTCGCTCATCTCCCGGCGCTGTCGGCCCAGGAGATGCGCTCTGGCTTCCTGTGATCTTAGAGGTGAGCTGGGCAGCCTTCGCCTCAAGGTGAGGACAGAGGTGCCGAAACAAACAGGGAGAAGGCCCAGATCCCGTCGGTAGCTTCTGCATCCCAAACCAGCCCATCACTCAGTCCACTCACAGATGCTGTGAGACGATCAGCAGCGCCCCCCCGCCCCCCCCCCAAGGACCCTGCAATCTAGCTGTGGGGGGAGGTGTGTGGCACAAGCTTTGGGGCTTCAGAAGGGGAAGGGGGGCGGTGGATGGCAAATTAAGACTTGACCAGCTCGGGTGGTTGGAGAGGGAGTGCCCGGTGGGGTTGAGGATGTGGGCAGCCTCTCCGGAACCCTGTGCTCAGGCTCCTCTGCCTGGCTGGGGCTCGGTGGCGCTCTGCCCCGTCTGTCTGTCTGTCTGTCTGTCTGGGTGGTGCACTTGCCTGAAGTGCGGAGTAGGCGGTGGCTGTGGGGCAGAGGGAACCGAGCTGGCTGCCTGGTCGCTGAGTGCATGACCTTTACTTGATGCTCTGCCTCCCGGGCACCATTGCTCCCGGGAAGCCAGAGCAAGACTGAGGACAGTACTTGCCCCGGTGGGCCAAGGAGGGGTGCTGGGGGCCAGGCCTCTCCACCCCACATTGGATCCGCCTCACTGCCCAAGCGGGACAGATTATTTTTGCTCCTTCAGAGTTGGCCAGTGCCTTTGCCCCCTCTCCAGGAGTTACTCAGTTACCGGTGTCGGTTTTCCATTTCCAGGGCAAGGAGGGCCCTCTCCTCCTGGCCGCCTGTACCCCAGGCTGTGGGCATTTCCCCTCCATCCAGCCCAGGGAGGGGCCAGGTGCCTGGGGCAAGGTCACCCTCATCTCTGTTGGGGAAGCCAGGGCCATCTGAGGGTGGGTTAACCCCTCTCTACTTCACATCTTTACTCTCCCATTTCCTGCCAGAATGTTCCATCAGCCTGTGAACATGCTGTATCCCTCATCCAAGACCCATTGCCCTGCTGCTTTCACGGCCCCACTCTTTACGGGAATGGGTGCCGCTGGCTGCTTCTATCTCCCCCGCTGCCATTCCCTCTTCACCCCTACCCCGACCTCTGGCTTCTGCCCCACCACCCACCCCACCACAACCACTCATATGAAGCTCATCAAACCCAGTGCCCACTTGTTGGCCTCACTCACCCCCTCTCTCTGCAGCCTGAACTCAGCTGGCCCCTGCCCTGATGTGCTCCGCTCTCTGGGTTTCCCTGCACAGTGGTCTCCTGGGGTTCTTCCTGCAGGTTCCTCTCAAAAGTGGCTCTAACGCCAGTGCCCTTGGACTTTGTCCTGAGCTCCTCTCTCCATGTGTCCGTTGCTGCAGGCACCACCGTGTGGTGGCAAGTCGACACTTCTGACCAGCCCACGCCTCCTCTTTGAGCTCTGACTCCTACAAACAGACTTGACATTTCCACTTGAAGTCTCCCAGATGTTTCAACGTGACCTGTCCCAGCGAGAATGCTTGATTCTCACCCCGGTCTTGCCTGTATCACCTCCGCCTTCCTAGTCACTAACGACTGTGGTCCTCGATTCCTCCTCACCTTTTACATCCAATTTACCATCAGGTCCAGGAAACCCTACCTCCAAAGTAGATTCCACCACGTCTAGTCCCAACATTTCTCTTGATTGCCACCACCACCCTGTTTTCTTTTAAACCACCTTCCTCTCTTACCTGGACTCTTACCTGCTTCCAACTGAGCCTCCTCCATTTCAGTCTCAATGAGGCATTAAGAATCATCATTCAGGTGGCTCAGTCAGCTAAGTGGACAACTTCGGCTCAGGTCACGATCTCCAGTTCATGGGTTTGAGCCCTGCATCTCCTCTCTCTCTGTCCCTGCCCCACTCATTCTATCTCTCAGAATAAATAAATAAACTTTTGTTAAAAAAAGAATGATTGTTCTGACCATAAACCCTTTCCCCATGAGCCTTTCAATATTCGTGTGTGTGTGTGTGTGTGTGTGTGTGTGTGTGTTCAGAACATGACCATAGCCTTAAGTGTTTTGTTTTGTTTTGTTCTCATTTCCTGCTTCGCTTTGTCTTATGCCCTCCCCTCTGGCTGGCATCTGGGTCTTCTTTTGGTCCCTGATGGTCAAAGTTCTTTTCCTGCCTCGGGCCCTAGAATCCCTCCCCACCCCCACACCCCCACACAGCCAACCCCATTCTCATCCTTCAGGTTAGCTGGAGTGTCTCCCGAGAGAGATTTTCCTGTCATCCTGTCCAAACCAGCCCTCCTCCTTTCATTTCACCTTCAGCCCTCTATTCAGTTTATTTTCATAATCCTTGCCTTACTATACTCGTCATGTTATTTCTTTGTTTAATCTAGAATATAAGCTCCATGAAGGCAGGAGCTATGACGTTGTCACTGCTGTACCTCCAGCACTTGGCAGAGGGCTTGGGGCTTGGTAGACAGACAGTAAAGTGTGTTGAATGAGTGAGTGAATAAATGAATGAGTGGTCTCGGCGGCTACGGTCAGTTAGGTTCTGGTGGGGCTGGAAGGAAGATATGGAGGAAGGGAAGCCTATCGTTGGTAGAATGATACTTCCTGTGCAGGGTTGCCAGATTTAGCAAATAAAAACACGAGACACCCAGTTAGATTTGCATTTCAGATATACACCAAATCATTTTTCAGTATAAGTATGTCTGACGTTAAATTTAATTGGCCATCCTGCATTTTACCTCGCAGCCCGGTGAGGGAGGAGGGCGGGATGGGAGAAGGTTCGGAGCCTGATCATATCATGGGGCGGAAGGACGGTATGCAGAGCCTCTGGTCAGCTGAAGCTGGGTGTGCAGCACCCTGCGGGGGGTGGGGGATTGGTAAAGAGGAAGATCTGGAGACATTGGCTGAGACCTGGGGGAGCTCGGCCCTGGGGTGGCCATGGGGATTCAGGTCCTCGCCTTTCTAAAGTCACAGGCAGAACCTTCCTTTTCCATGACCTTCTGACTTGTCCTCAAATTGTGTTAATTTCAACACATGCTTACTGGATACCCTAGGGATTGCTGGGCATGGGGCCAGGTATTGAGGGCATAAAAGATGAGTAAGACTTGTCCCTGAGCACCGGACAACATGATCTGGCCCTGGGAGGAAAGCCATCACCAGAATCCACTGTTCCCAGAAACAGGGCTGGAAGCCTTCCTTGCTTTATCTCATTTAATCCTCCAGACACCCCCACAGAGTAAAGCATTCTTGCTGCCATTTCATAAAGAAGGAAGTACATGTTCAAGCAATTCTGTAACGTAGCAAAGGTCACAGAGGAAGTAAGTGATGGGGCTGGATGCAAACTTGGTTTTTTAATCCCTTGGAGAAGAACTCATTCCTCTTGGAGGATCTCAGCTGTCAGGACCAGGTCAAAGGCTTGTGGGGAAGGAGGAAGCAATAGAGAGAGAGGACTCCCCCAGACAATGCTGCCCTGCAGCAGGGGTTAGGGCACAGACTTCCTAACAGCTTCTTTACAGCCAGGCCCAATAGAGCTGCCTGGACACATGATGAGGCAGGCCATCCACACACGGCCACTGGCATCCTGGTCTCACAGCCTCTCCCAGTGACATTAAACATACCGTCTCGTGACCTCAGCCCTCCAGAGGTAACTAAGCCCTGAGGAGTAGAAGCAGTGTGGGAGAAGGGGCTGGTGAAATGCTAACCCCACTCTGCCCCCCCTTCCACTCCAAGGGCACTTGTCCCTTCTAACTTGGACCATAGCTGGGCTCACATTCCTTTCCTTGAAACCCATGTGTCATAGACTCTTGGGTCAGGTTGGGTTCCCCCAGGGCGTTCTTGCCTTTCTCCCTCTGGGGAGGCCGGGCCCTTCCCCTGCTTTGACAAGTGGGCTCCTGGGGCATCAGAGGTTCCTGGGAAGGAGAGGCTTCACAGCCTATCTTGCTCACCCTCCCCAGGGCCTTCTATGCCTAAGGAGTAGAAACTTCTACCCAGCTTTTTCCTTCCCACTGGTGCTTGTGGCAGGTTGCCATGGTACATGGTAGGTGCGTGGTACATAGTAGGAGGCTTGAGCTCAGGTCTCTGAGAACCAACATGACCTTAGAACTTGCCGTTCACCTAATTCTTTTTGTCTTTCCAGTTCCCCATGGCTCTACCTCTTTATTTTCCTTCGTGTCTATGTTGTTCCAAGGAAATGTAGCTTGGGAGTGGGGGATCCCATCCTTGAGTACTTTATGGGACTGACACGTGGGATTCCCCAGAACTGGATCCAACACCTCATGAATGGATCTAGACATACACTTCACACATTTTTCTAACCACATGTGGTCTAATTCCCAGGGCTGCTTCTTATGTGTGCGTGCACACACAATCACACATATGCACACATGCACGTAAACCTTCTCTCACCCACGTTTGCACATACATTCACACACACGCCAGCACCTGGATGCCATCCATCTATCTGTCCTGTAACAGAAGGGCATTGGTGTGTCAGGAAGGGGCCCACTGTCACTGACCATCTGCGGGAGAATTCATCCTTGGGCCATTTGCTGAATGAACGTCATGACAGGCCACTTGGGTTGTGGAGGCAGTCGCTGAATGGGGTGGCTTGGACTGAGACAAAGAGATGCCCAAATAGGGATGTGTGGGAGGGAGCTGTTTAGCTTAGAGGGAACTTGGATGAAGAATGAAGCACAACATGGAAGGAGGCTTGAGCCCGAGAAGACAATTCCCCACCCCACGGTGGCAATGTGGGGAAAGGGAATAGCTGAAAGACTTTTAAGGACAAAGATTCTAGTAATCAACATTACGCTCCATTCTATTGTGCAGCAAAGAACAGCCCCTCAATTGCTTCTAGGTCTACAGGGAAAGTCTCCTGTATCCACTGGTCTCGATGAGTAATGTTTTGGAGAAATCATGGGAAATGGATTGAGTTAGATGTTTGATTCAATGCAAGTGGGGCATGAAAATGTGCGTAGGAGACAAGACACAAGAAGGAGAGAAACTTATGGAAGCAGGTACCAGGAGCCAGAAGTGACCGGATGGGTGGGGAGGGGGAGAATACAGCCAACCCTAATCCCACCCCAAACATTCCTGGCAATACGGAGAGGGACTCTGGATTTCCCACCACGTGTGGGATGACTTTTGAAGTCGACATTATATCCTCTCAAAGAGCAAAATGGCCCAAGTGGAATTACATGTAAATGTACACGTGAAAACCCAATGTACATTCCCACTCACATGAGCATTTCTTTCCCCCTGATAGAGCTCACACTCAGTGATTTGGCAAGTATCAGGTTAACTTTATAAACGAAGACAGCCAAACCAGAATATTTAGGTTCAAAAATCTACCACTGGCCTGAATTATCTGGTTTGGCCATCTAGACTTAGCACATTAACCAGAAAATTGCTGAAGTCCTGTACTTGTGCTGGACAGACACGAGTTTTAGGGTGGCCTGAATCCTTGTAGATCCATAGATATCTCTTCACACATTATTATTAAGTATCTCTCTCAGCATGTTATTACATCTAATGTTTGTTTGCAGCCAACCCAGTGATTGTCCCAGATTACCCAGGATCAATCTTTCATACCAGGCTAGTTTTCTACGGCTGCCTGTCATGTGATGGAACCATAGGTATAAAAACTGATAAAAGTAGCACATACTAAACAAAAAGAATGCCACCATTGCTTCTGTTCTTGTTCTTGTTTTTATTCTCTAAGAATGTGTGCTCAGAAAATGCAATGGTGGGGTGCCTGAGTGGCTCAGTCAGTTAAGCGTCTGACTCTTGGTTTCGGCTCAGGTCATGATCTCACTGTTCTTGAGTTCGAGCCCCACATTGGGCTCTGTGCTAGCAGATTCTCTTGGGGTTCTCTCTCTCTTTCTGCCCCTCCCTGACTCGTGCTGTCTCTCTTAAAAGTAAATGGATAAACTTTAAGAAAAAGGAAAAAGAAAGAAAATGCAATGAAGTTTACTATTAGCCTAAATTGCATGTAATTGGCAAAGAAAGCCTGCCTTTATTTATTTATTTTTATTTTTTTTAACGTTTTTTATTGATTTTTGAGATGGAGAGAGACAGAGCATGAACAGGGGAGGGTCAGAGAGAGGGAGACACAGAATCTGAAACAGGCTCCAGGCTCCGAGCTGTCAGCACAGAGCCTGACGCGGGGCTCGAACTCACAGACCGCGAGATCATGACCTGAGCCAAAGTCGGCTGCTTAACCGACTGAGCCACCCAGGGGCCCCAAAAGCCTGCCTTTAAAACAGACCCCCAGGGGTATCTGGTTTGCTCAGTTGGTTAAGCATCTGACTCTTGATCTCAGCCCAGGTCTTGGTCCTAGGGTCTTGATCTCACAGTCATGAGTTCAAGCTCTGCACTGGGTGTGGACCCCACTTATAAATGAATGAATGAATGAATGAATGAATGAATGAATGAATGAATAAAACAGAACCCCAAATGGAAACTACCAAATATGAAAATTTAAAAGATAAATAGGAAGAGGGTAGCAGGTGTAATGGAAGCCTTTTGAGCCAAAAGAGAGGAGATTTGGGTTTTCACCTCAGTTTCGCTAGAAACTGGTTTTTGAAAATTTGTCAGTGTCATCACATTTACCATGATGGAGTAGGTGCAAGTGCTTTTGAGAACCTCCTTCCAAAATAATTTAAAAAATTAAAAGAGAAGCTCCTTCCTGTTCAAAACTACTGAGACTTCCCAAGAGTGTATAACTCGAGCATATCATCGGGTGTTGATGAGGAATGGTCTGATGTGGTGGAAATGCTATTGTTCACATTTTCATGTGCATATTAAATGTGACTCTCCGGGAATCTTGTTAAAATACAGATTCCAATTCACTAAGGTCTGGGTTTGAGTTTCCTTAGTTCTAGCAAGCTCCCAGGGTAGGCTGATCCTGCTGGTCTGTGGACCACACTTTGAGAAGCAAAGGCATAAACTATATGGGGCTGAGCGAGAAGTCCCAGCTCTGTCGTAGTTTCTTATCTTTGCTGAGCCTCAGTTTCCTCTTTTGCAAAATAAAAACAGTCTTAAATACATACTCCCAGAGGATGTTGTGAAGCTATAGAAGATAACACATCTGAAAGCCCTGTCCGTGTTGTAAAGTGCCTTACAAACGTGTGTTATTACTGTTTTGGGGTTGCCGGGTTTTGCCTTCAAAGACTCCCCGCTGCTGCTGACCTGGCAGGTAGATGATGGAGTGATTGCTGTGCGCATCCTCGCCGCGGGTCCACTGCGCACTCACGTGAAGCCGCTTCCCGGGAAGCTGTTATTTGCAGAGCCAGATGTTCTGTGTGTGTCTCCCTCCGCCCTTTGATTGCTGTTTTGCTTGTGCTCCTGGCCCTTGACCCACAGAGGCCACATGGCTTCCAGCTGCGCTGGGGCATCCGGAAGGCATCTGGCTCCCAGCCTGTGGGCTCTCCCTTTAGCTCACCACAAACTCAGGGCTGGCCCTGGGCAGAACTCTGCACTAGGGGGGTTTGACTCCCTGTTTTTCCCTCAGGCAGCCAGCGTCCTCACGCCCTCCTGCCCTCAACTCACTCCACCCAACCCACCCCCGTCAAACCTCAAGTGGGGAAAGCATCTGACCCTCGAATTCACAGAGTTAGCAATGGCTGATAAGGCCTGGGGGTGACCTCTCTTCAGGGGACAAAGCCAAGGTTGGGGGTGGGTAGAACCACAGAGGAGTGGTTTAAGCCTCAGGGCCTGGAGAGGGTGGTGTTTTTGGAAGGGGTTAGGAGGCCTCTCTACTACCTCTGAAGTCCTAGACATCAGTGTCCTGCCTCTATATGCCTTGCCATTTTCCATCTCCAGCCAGAAATATTCCTTCCTTGCCGTGTGCCTTCTGGCTCTTGCTCCTGACCCATGCTGGATGTTTGTGAAAGCTGAGACCAACCCTCTGATTTCAAAGACTGATGTGAAAATCTGGCACATCCGGGTTGCCTGGCCATATAGAGCTTGGGCACAGCTGTCATTATCAAGCAGGGGTTCTCGACCTCCTTGACCCCTCAACAGCTTGGCAGTTGGGGCTTACATGTAGCACACGGTCTCTGAGCGTCCTGGGCAACGAATATCATTCTCTCCCCTGCCTCTGCCCCAGCTAGACTCTATCCTTGTCTCCCTTATTCAGGCCAGGCTCATCTAAGTAAAGGAGAAGAATATTACTATAACAATAACCTTGATTTGTTTATATTTTTTTTTTTTAATTTTTATTTTTAAAGTATGGTGTTCCAAAACTTAGGTGGTTTATTTAACGTTACGAACAACCAGTGACGTGTGATCTCTTGACGGCTCTGTCCACGGACTGTTTGGTCCAACACTGGGGCCAGGCACTGTCTGCTCAAGAAGGGAATTTGATTTCAGACAACAGACCCACTGAATATCTATCATGTATGAGACAGCTAGCCAACGAAGATACAAAGATAAATAAAAACATGGGCGACACATGGCCAGATGGGAGGGGAGCGGGAGATGTGTTTCTTCCAAGGCCATCAGAGTCCCTCAGCTTATATTTATCTGCACCATCTCTAGGTGACCTGAAGGCTGTTTCCACCACCTCTTTCTTTTTCCTGTCCTGATGAATCTTGCCACTTTATTTTTCATATTAAGTTTGTCAGTTTCAGTAATCTCAGACACCAGCTTTTGAGTTTGTCTCCTGGTTCATTTATCTTTGCTTTTATTTCTGTTTCTGCTTTCTCTGAATGTCCTCTTGAGTCTTTAATTGAATATGTAGCTCATTAACATTCAATCGTATGCTATTATCAATGTATCTTAAACTGTACATTTTCCAGTAAAGACTATTTTCGCTGCATCCACAAAGCTTGATGTGTATTGTTTTTGTTATTATTTGGTTATAACTTTCATAACTGTAATTATTTTTCTTTGACCTATAAATTATTTAGGAGAGTACTTGAAGTTCACCAAATAAGATTTTACTTATCCTTTTGAGATTGAGTTTGTATTTTACATAATTGTGGTCACAGAAAATAGAAAAAAAATTGGGGGGTCTTTTTTTTGAGAGTTGCTTTAGGGTCCATTTTTGTAAATATTTTGTCATATGTTCTTGAAAAGAACATGTATTCTCCAGTTTGGGGATGCAAGGCTTTAAATATGTCCTTCAGATCAAGATTTAAATTTCTATTTTTATGATTTCTGATCTATGTTATTCAAGTTTTGACTTTTTGAGCTTTGAGTTTCTGGAAAAGATAAATGGAAATCTCCCATTCTCATTTTGGATGTTTTAAGGTGTTTTTTTTTTTTTTTTGTTTTTGTTTTTAAGATTTTATTTTTGGAGTGCCTGGGTGGCTCAGTCAGTTAAGCATCTGACTCTTGAATTCAGCTCAGGTCATGATCTCACAGTTGTGAGATCAAGCCCTGCATCAGGCTCTGTGTTGACAGTGTGGGGCCTGCTTGAGATTCTCTCTCCCCCTCTCTCTCTCTGCCCGTCTCCCCCCCCACCTCCCACCATGCCCTCTCTCAAAATAAATAAACTTAAAATTAAAAAAAAAATTTTTTTAATGTTTATTCATTTTTGAGACACAGAGACAGAGTGCGAGCAGAGGAGGGGCAGAGAGAGAGGGAGATACAGAATCTGAAGGTGGCTCCAGGCTCTGAACCATCAGCCCAGAGCCCAACACATGGCTCAAACCCATGAGCTGTGAGATCATGACCTGAGCCGAAGTCGGATGTTCAACCAACTGAGCCACCAGGTGTCCCCAAAATATTTTTTGATAAAAAAAAATTTATCTTTAAGCAGTCTCTATACCCAATGTGGGGCTTGAACTCACAACCCTGAGATCAAGAGTTGCATGCTCTACCGACTGAGCCAGCCAGGTGCTCCTCATTTTGGATATTTTAATTTCTCCTTATAATTCTGTCAATTTTTGCTTCATGTATGTCAAGACCATCTTGCTCAATGCATGAAGATTTAGTTCCTAGTGTATCTTCCCAGGTATAGCTTCTTTAAGTAATGATCCTCTTGATCCCTGCAATGCTTGTATTTTTTCTTGCTTTAAAATCCATTTGATATTAATTATTAATTAATATTATTATCGCTGACATTAATATTGCTATCCCAACTTTCTTTTTAAAAATTTTTTTTTCAACGTTTTATTTTATTTTTGGGACAGAGAGAGACAGTGCATGAACGGGGGAGGGGCAGAGAGAGAGGGAGACACAGAATCGGAAACAGGCTCCAGGCTCTGAGCCATCAGCCCAGAGCCCGACGCGGGGCTCGAACTCACGGACCGCGAGATCGTGACCTGGCTGAAGTCGGACACTTAACCGACTGCACCACCCAGGCGCCCCGCAACTTTCTTTTTATATCACTTCACTTACAACATGTTTGTGTTACCGTGAATTATGAACAAACTATAGGTTGACTTTTGAAACTCTGACAGTCTCCGTCCTTTAGCAGATACGATGTGTCTGTCAGCATTGTCCACATTCACTTTTCTAGCGTCCCTGGCAGAGGTGCCCAGAGGAACTGGGAATGACATTGCCAGTCCCAGGAAAGCCAACACGAATTACTCTCTCACAATTTTCCTGAGTCCTGGCCCCGGAAGTTACTTTACCTGCACTTATGTTCTCTTTATCTGCTGTGTAAGATGCAGTCATCCTCACTGCCACCTGCATCTGTTGACCTTGGATCTGTCCTGTGTGGCTCCATCCCCCACTGCTTGGCTCCCACAATCCACAGAAGGGCACTGTACTCGTGCGTCCATTTCCTTCAGCACATAGGAGGGACCCACAAATGTGTGGACCTGTTTCAGCACTGACACCTTCAAGTCTGAACCAAACCCTCTGTTCTCCCAGGCTCTGGACTTTCCTCTGTCCTCCTGACCTGTGTCACTGTGGCTTTTCCCATATGATATTTGCCTCCACAACCCCCCTTGTTGCACGCACAGATGCTCACACACACACACACACACACACACACACTCCCACAAGTTTCTATGCTGGCTCCAGCATAAACTGATTGCAGAGAATTTTGCTCTGATGTTTGGGGTGAGGGTGAGGAGAGGCGAAGGGCAGGTAGCAATACTGATCCAGTGTCCAAATGGTGTCCGTGTGGGAGATTCATGAAGCCATATTTGCTTCTTTGTGAGTCCCATATTTCCCGCCCACAAGGGGTTGGGCTTGAGGTGTCCAGGCTCTCTCCCCATCCAACCTGAGGTTCGACCTCATAAGACTGAGCTCAGCTTGAGTCGGGAGGTGGTATCATTTCTGCAAGTCCCACCCTAGTGGCTTAGGGGTTGGAAACTGGAGGCCATGTCTGTGGTCTGGGAAAAGCCCAGGCAGGGGCCCTGGTGTGCATGCAGCAGGTCAGGAGCCTGCAGGTGGTGGTGGTGCAGTGTGGGCAAGTCAAAGGGGGCCTAGGAGACCTTGTGAGCACAAGAGCACCTAACCTTTCCACCGTGGCACACTACCCCCTGGCTAGGCAAAAGGGGCCTCTCTTAGAGCCTGATCATGTGCCAGGTGAAGTACAGGGACAACAGAGTGACAGACTCTGGGGTAGGAGTCATAAAGGGGACTTTACATATGAGTATCATCAGGGCCATGGCCACTATCCAATCGGTATTGAACTTGCAGGATCTGAAGACCAGCTCGGCAGAGACCCTGCTTGAGGGGTGGGGCAGGGGATGGTCCTCATTGCTTGAAAGCCTTCCTGCTGGGTGTGGGAGGAAACAATCAAAGGGGCCAGGTTTTCTTGGTAACAAGAGGGTTCTCAGAAACTATAATCTATGCTTAGGAACCAAACAACCCCATTAAAAATATATGTGCACATAAATCAGTGACCTTTGGGTACACCGAAACAATTTCTAAACAATGACTTATGGCCAATAAACCAATTTTTCAGTACTCCAGGATGGGATAAAAGGCAGTAACTATGTGGGCGGACCCATCCATACAATACCTTCCACTAATTGAGCTAAGAGATCAAAGCTTCCACATGTGCTAATCCTAAGTGAGCTTTTTGGCTCTTATCTACAACAGGAGGGGGGGGCATATACTCACTTGGTAACTTCCTCCTCTACTTCTGTTCATCCCCAGGCACGTGCAGATATAATCAAGCTACTGAGCATCAGTTGGTCCAGACAGACCCGGATGGACACAGCCAGATCCGGATAGCATTCTTGGCCCTGGGAACAGGGCAGCAAGAACCCCGGGCTGGGGGCAGCAGCCCACAGCATACAGTGATATGTGTCTCGGGCAGCTCAGCACAAACCCAGATCTTTGGGTGGACTCTGTGAAGACATCACCCCCGTGCTGCCCACTTGCTCGCTGAGACAGACTCAAAGTTTGTCTATAGCATCTTGGACACAGGGAAGTGCCCTCTGCTTCCCTTGACTTGCTTTGAGCCCTATCTTCTCCCGTGGGGTGGGGAGGGAAGTCACTGGGGGCAGAGGGCACACCAAGTTCCCCCAAAGCACCCAGGCATCAGCCCCACTCAGAGCTCTGGAAGAAAGTATCTCAGCAGCGGGTGTGTGGGTGGGTCCCTTCAACCGGCACCTGGAAGTTAGAGTAATTGCCCGATTACTGATTCCCGCCATGGCAGGTGACGTGTGTAATCGGGCGGAGGTGTGCGTGGGGGGGGGGGGGGGCCGGGGCGGTGCTGAACTTAACAAAGTGAGGTTAGGAAATTGAAAGCTGGCTTGTTGGCAAGGAGAGCACCCCAGCACCTGGTGCCTCCAGGAGAAAGCATCTGTTCTTCGGGAAATTTAGGAGCTGGAGTTGGGGGTTAGGGCAAGGATGGAGGCGCTGATGGTACCCAGAGATCTCCGACTTTGTTCACGGGGGGGGGGTTCTCTCACTTAGAGTGAAGCTATTAAACTCTAAGCCGCGTCTGGCCCTTAGTTTATCTTTCAGCATCAAAGCAGCGAAGGTCTGATGATGGCTGTCATCCCTGCCCAGCCTCTGTCCCCCCACCCATCTTCCAAGCCTGCATTTAATGAATACAGAGTCTGGCTGAAGGCTTCACGCCAAGTCCATTGGCTCCAGGAGTCCCTGGGGAGCCATGGAGGGCCGGATGGCAGGGGCCGTGACGCCTCTGTGTGTGTCTCGCCTGCGGTCTCAGGCAGGCTGCAGATACCACAGGGCAGCGTGGTCTGGGGGTCATCTTTCACCCTCCCCACTGGCCACGCTGACCCGGGCCTCCCACGCCTGTCTTGGCCTGGTCTCCCCTGTGTCTGGGGACCCAGAGAAGAGGGCCTGATTGTGTAAGTTTGGGGCCAGATCTTGCTGTCGGGGCTTTCTTTGGGCTCAAGAGGGAATTTGGGCCATGGGGGTAGAGTAAATAGTCTGCGTTCCTGGGAAGGACAGCCCTGGCCAGTTGCTTGAGGTTGAGGGAGAGAGCCCAGTGTCCAGACCCAGGGCCGGTGGGCCAGGCCACTCAGCACCATCTGGAGGGAGGGAAGACTGCACTCAGCCAGAGGGTGAGTCCTCTCTCGTGCCTGACACCTTCCCTGGCCCTTCATCTGGGCTTGTCTTTGCTCACGGTCGCTAAGCTGGTCCTTAAAGTCCCCACTGGGCCAGAGAAGCTTGCCTCAGTGAGCCCAGGGCACTGGGCCAGCTGTAAGGTTAGGCCAGACGGGAGACAGAATACTTAACCTTCCTGAGCCCAATGTTTCGAGGGAGCAGGGGGTTGCCTAAACTGGGCAAGGAAGCCTGGTGGTATGTGTAGTGGGATCTGAGTTGTCCAAAGACTCCATCCGTCCTAATAGTAGTGACCATGGCTCTTCATCAGAATTAAGTTTTAAGTCTCTAATTGGTTAGAAGCTTTCCTAGGCTCATTCTAAGCCCAACGAGAATATTTTGGGAAAAGAATGTCCTTATGTAAAGCTGGAAAAAAAAATAGTGTGATTCTTGCTGTCCTAGTAAATTTATCAATGACCTGTAATTTTCTCGACCCAAAAGATAATAAGCCGTGCCCTGAAAGAAGGACTTAACCACATCCTTCCCCTATGCGATCTCTTTGCTGCCCCTCTCCTTCCAAAACGCAGCCTTACAGCCCCGGCAGAAACTGTCAGTACAGTCCACAGCTCTACACATGGTTTTCCACCACTCTGAGTATGTAAACCCTAAATAGTTCAGGCTGCCATCTCTGGGAAGCCCCTAATGTCCTTGGGTTAGAAGCTTCCACGATGACATATGATACCCCTGTGTTTGTTCTCCCAAACCCTCTCCTATTATGGGAGGTGATTGCACTCACAGAGGGTCTCTGGACTGGAGGGACAAGATGTGAGGTTTGTTGTCATGGGATCTTTCCCCCTTTCAGATTGTCTCTCCTCTGGGCCCCACCAGCAACAGGGTAGCCATAGAGAGGATTCAAGGGTTCAAAGAGGTCATGATTGAGCCCATACATGGCCCAGGTCATGGCAAAGTCAATGTTATGGCAAGACCAATGAGCTTCTTGGTCCCCCTATACGCCGATCATTCTCTGTTCCTCACTCTTACTGTCCCTCAGATCCATTATCCATCTTTCCTTGCTCTCTTATATGCCCCAGGAGGCTGACCCCTCTGGACCACATCTCCCTGGGCCCCCTTGCCTACTGGCTTCTGATTGGGTCCAGCCAGGAGAGGCACTTTCAAAGGATCAGGGGGAGGAGAAAGAGGCTGGGTATTTCCCCCTACTTCTTCCTACTTCAAAGTAATTCTCTGGCAATAGTCCCATGCCTTTGTGGCTTTCAGTTTCCACCAGGTAGCCCACTCTTTGAGATTCCAGCTCTCATTGGGCTCTGATTACTATTTCTTCCCTTATCCCTTGGGCCCCAGAAGTCGAGGTGGTAATGATTTCCTGCCATTTCCACATGCCATTTTTGTTCCCTTAACCTTGCCCACGCATCTGTTAACTGACCTTTCTTCAAAGTCTCTTCATTTGACCCTGTGGGGGTGAATTACTTTCCTATTAGGGCCCTGGCTAATGCATCTCACCTCTCCCATTTTCTGAACAGATAGCACTTCTCTAATAGGACCCTTGAGTCACTGGTCAGAGCCTTGCAGCCTGTACGTTTTCTGATACTGCCCAAATGAGACCCCAGGTTCTGGTCCACGCTGTTCCTTCCATTTAGGGAAGCTGATTTCACTCCCTCTCACCATCAACCGGTCCCCTTCAAAAGGACCTGGTGGTGGACATTGGTGGAGTTGGGCAGAAGGACATCGCCAAGGCTCTGGCCACATAGTTATATCTTTTTTCCCATCACATCATCAGGCAGGACTGGGCATCACCCACCTGAAAAGGAATAACACCAGAAATGATGAGCAGGTGGGTATTAAGCAGAAAAGAAAGAGAGAAGCATAAAAAAACTGTATGGACATCCCAGACATTAGTCAAATAAGAGGAGTATTTCCATGCTGGGCAGGAGGTGAAGTAGCTGGGGTGGAAAGGGGAGGAAGAAGCAGTGCTCAAGAGTAAAGTCCAGGGGTGCCTGGGTGGCTCAGGTGGTTAAGCGTCTGACTCTTGATTTCGGCTCAGGTCATGATCTCACCATTGTGAGATCGAGCCCCCGCGTCAGGCTCCATGCTGAGTGTGGAGCCTGCTTGCGATTCTCTTTCTTTGTCTGCCCCTCCTCCATGCTCTCTCTTTCTCTCTCAAAATAAATAAATAAACTCAAAAAAAATAATAAAGCCCACACTCCTTGACATGCATGAAATTCAATGACTTTGCCAATCTGGCTCAAACTCAACTTGGTAGACCTCCCATGCCCCTCTCTGTGCATCCTTCCACCCTGAGTTTCAGAGCTACTTGCTCTCCCGCAAAGGCTCAGAGCACTCACATATCATCCTGCTCCTGCTGTTCCCTCTGAATAGAGACTCTTTTAGGTTTCTATTGCTGTGTAGTAAGTATCATGTATGTTACGGCTTAAAACAACACCCACTTGTGATCTCCCTGTTCTTTAGGTCAGAAGTCCAAGTGGGCTTCATTGGATTCTCTAGTTAGAGCCTCACAAGGCCAAAATCAAGGCTTTGGCCACGGTGGGCTCTTATCTGGATGTTCTAGGTGAAAATCTGTTTCCAGGTTCCTTCAGGCTTTTGGAATTCATGTCCTTGTGGCTGCAGGACTGAGGTTCCCATTTCCTTGCTGGCTGTCAGCGGGGTGTCTCACAGCTCCTTAAATCTACCCGCATTCTTTCTCAGGGGGTCCCTCTGTATTCGAGACAGCGGTGGCATGTCAAGTCTTGCTCGTGCTTCAGATCTCTCTGGTTTATTCTTCTGCCAGCTGGACAAAAGCCTCGGCTCTCCAAGGGCCCCTGTGATTAGATTAGGCACACGTGGATAATTTCCCTTTTGCCACATATCATCTTGGGAGTAACACCAGGGGTTAAAGGTCATGGGGACCATCTTAAAATTCTGCTCACCATACCTTCTTTCCTGAGTTCAAATGTTATCGCAGCTGTAAAGCCTTCCTCAGACCTAACTGCTCTCCTAGCACTGTACTGGCACTCCATTAGGCTTATCACATCGTCTTAACGAGCAATTTGAGAATGGGAACCTGTCTTATTCATCTTTGTGCCTTCTGTTACACCAATGCGTATCACTTAGTAGGTGCTCAATAAACATTTGTAGAGGGCGCCTGGGTCGCTCAGTCGGTTGAGCATCCGACTTCGGCTGGGGTCATGATCTCACAGTTCGCGGGTTCGAGCCCCGCGTCGGGCTCTGTGCTGACGGCTCAGAGCCTGGAGCCTGCTTCCAATTCTGTGTCTCCCTCTCTCTCTGCCCCTCCCTTGCTCATGCTCCGTCTCTCTCTCTCTCTGTCTCAAAAATAAATAAAACATTGGGG
This sequence comes from Herpailurus yagouaroundi, assembly GCF_014898765.1. Classification (NCBI taxonomy): domain Eukaryota; kingdom Metazoa; phylum Chordata; class Mammalia; order Carnivora; family Felidae; genus Herpailurus; species Herpailurus yagouaroundi. Next base: position 6,959,827 of record NW_024412407.1, read on the forward strand.
CGCCTGGGTGGCTCAGTCGGTTAAGCAGCCGACTTTGGCTCAGGTCATGATCTCGCGGTCCGTGAGTTCAAGCCCCGTGTCAGACTCTGTGCTGACCGCCCAGAGCCTGGAGCCTGTTTCAGATTCTGTGTCTCCCTCTCTCTCTGACCCTCCCCCGTTCATGCTCTGTCTCTCTCTGTCTCAAAAATAAATAAACGTTAAAAAAAATTAAAAAAATAAATAAAACATTAACAAATATTAAAAAAAACATTTGTAGAAAGAAAGGAAGGAAGGGAGAGAGGGAGGTTGGACTAGGTGACGCTATAAAGACATAGTGACAAGTATGTGAAAGGTCACCTGGTTAAAGGATACACTCCTATAAAGATATCAAGGATACTAGGACAGCTTCATTTTTTTTTAAGTTTTTTTTTTTTTCCTTCTTAAACCCCTTCTCCTCCTCCTTCTCCTTCTTCCTCTTCACACTTGATTTGGAAAAGTTTTAGATTCCACACCTCTTAACTACCCCAGGAGGCAAGGACTAATGTTTTTATACCTTTGTTTCCTAGCAAAGTGCACAGTCTATTCATCAAAAGAACCAATTCAAGAAGTCGATCCCAAATTGTGTAAGCCCAGTGGTCATTCCCACCCTTATAGGGCAGGGACCAGGAGGACAGGCCACAAAGGACACAGTCTGGGAGGTGTGGGCATTTTTCCCGTTCAGATAGATGTAAACCAGGCAAGGTCTCTGAGTTTAGCATCAGGGTTCTGAGGGAAATGAGAAAAATCCAATCGTTTTCTATCTGGAGAATCATCCTTTTCAACAATAGGGTATATGAGTTCTTGCTTGTATTCTACCAGGCGAGGAGGGGGGAGGGGGCTAGCAATGATCCCATTAACACAGTCCTTCTCTTTTTCAGTAATAAAGTATGGATTGCCACACACTTCAGATAAGGCAAGTGACACCAAACCCAGGGCTTAGCTAGGTCCCAACTCCCGCAGGCGTTCCTGCGGGAAAGATGGTCCTTGCTGGTTCTTCCTACGAGGTCCCGTTTCTTCCTTCTTCTTACCCCAGATCTAAGTACCAAAATGGAGAGAGGCCACCCAGGTAAAAGAAGTCATCCTTTTTATGCATTGACATTAAAAAAAATAATAGGGGCACCTGGGTGGCTCAGTCAGTTGAGTATCCGACTTCAGGTCATGATCTCACGGCTCATGAGTTTGAGCCCCACGTTGGGTTCTCTGCTCTCGGCATGGAGCCCACTTCAGATCCTCTGTCCCCCTCTCTCTCTGCCCCTCCACCACTCTCTCTTTCTCAAAATAAATAAATATTAAAATAAATAAATAAAAATAAAAAATAAGAGAATAATAAATGTAATATGTGTATATGGTAAAACTCAGGTGGAACAGAAAGCCAGAAACTAAAAAGTTCCCTTCATACATCCCTCACCCACTGTTGACAGTTTTTGATAGCTTCTTCCAGAAAAAAATCATAATACCTGCATTTTAAGTTCAATTATAGTACTTCTGCAGCTAGTACCTGGTTTAATTGGGGCTTGATTTCTGTAACAATCATTTTCTCTCCTCTGAGCCGTTAAGCCAATTTAGAAGTGTTTCACAAAAGCATTTTTCAAGCAAATTAAAATATCGAACCTGTTTACAGTTCATCCAAGATGGAGAATGAGGTGTTATTTTAACCCCCCAGCAAGCAGCGTCCTCTCTTCAGCTACCCCCATGCCCTTCTCGTTCCCCAGTTCCTCTGGCAGCAGTCAAGAAGTTCGGGAAGACCTTTTCGAGAACATTTCAGTATTCTCTCTCCAGCAGATAGAAAGTGGAGAAAACTATCTCCCTGGCATTATCCCAGTCTGCCCTGATGTCAGTCCTTGGTGGATGCAGCAAGAAGGAAATTGCTGAGACGTTCAGATAAGGAAGAGCCATAATGTCAGTGAGGCAGGAATCCTCGTTAGTTACAAAATAACATCCTTGCTAGTTATATTCTAATTCACCGGCAGGAGGTAATTTGGAGCATTTATTGAAGTTGTGTATGTTAGGTGTGTGTGACTCTGTTTTTATTGAGGGTGGCAACCTTCCTGTTTATAAATAAAGCTTCAGCAGAAGTAAGTGCGTCCAACACTAGATAGGGTTGGGCTGAGCAAGACCTCAGTTCAAAGATACATCTTAAGACAGATCTAACGATCTAGATGTTGGGGTCAACGTGGGGCAAAGGTCTCTACCTGCTACTTCTGGGATCTCTTCCACCCCCGCTGCCATTGTCCATACACCTTCCCTCTGTTTACAGCCTCATGGATCTTCTGGATTCTCTAATCCTCTAAATTAGAAAGAGACAGAAATTAAAATTCATCTGGGTATAAAGTCGTTTATAAACAAGGCAGTGTCTCCAAGTCACAAACAATGAAAAAGTTTTCCATTAGATGCTCTGGGGAGCACTCAGGTTTGGAAAACTCTGCATACTACATCTTCTGCGTGAAGAGTTCTAACGTGGATTCACATATGAAAGGCCCTGAGAAGTCCTGTATTGAAGAAATCTATGTAATACTGATTGATTGACTCATTCATTCATTCATTCAAATATTTGTTGAGTGTCTACAGTGTACTAGATGTTATTCTAGTCACCAGAGCTCTGGCAATAAATAGAACACTTATGGTTTTCTGTTTTAATTGGGGGAGCAGATAACACACAAGTAAAACAGTTAGAGACTGCTGTGAAGAGTGATGCGGTGGTGGTGGGGTATCTACTTTAAATGGTATGGTCGGGAAAGACCCCCTCTGCGGACGTGACATTTGAACTGAGACCTGAATTGACCAGAAGAAAGCAGCTCTGCGAAGATCTGGGGAGAGTGTCCCTGGCAGGGGGGTTAGCAAATGCAACAATTCTCAGGTTGGAGTGAGCCTTTCCATGTTGGGGGTCTGAAAGATGAGGGGCAGGTGCACCTGGAATAGAGAGATCCAGGACCAGTACAAGGTGAGATCTGAGGTAGGGAGGGGCCACATCATTCAGGACCTTGTCGTCTACAGCTAGGTATTTACCCAGCGTTTCCCACCTTATTTGACCGTAGAAGACTTTTCCAGTGTAAAAACATGTATTAACTTCCCATAGAACTAGAAAGCTGGGGATCATAGTCTGAAAACCCAGCCTGAAGCATGATCTCTCTCAGAATATTTGCATCCTCTTGGAGGAATTTGTGTTCTAACAGGGATTTATTCCAACAGAATAAAGCTCAAAAGTGAAACCGCAGACTTCCGCTAGCACACGGGAGAGTACGTTCTTTTCTTTCCTCTTTTGATGTTTATTTTCATGATAAAACAAGTCCTGGTTGTCAGAGGTTATTTTAAAAGTTTATGAAAGGTTATTTATGTAATGTATTAATGTGTGTTATTCTTATTTTTGTAAGTTTTAAATATGTTAGTGCCAAAGCTTCTTGAATGTTGGCTCTTTTTTATTACATCCTAAAAAGGTTTTGAAATCCGTGTCAATGGATGACAGAAAAAGGGAAGGGAGAGACAAGCCAATTATGATTCGTCTGTATGGATGAGAGAAGAGCAAGGCGGATGGAGAATTTTCAGCTAGTCCCAGAGAGGTAAAGATTAAGGCCACTGAGGAAAGAATAAGCGAATGGCCATGACCCCAGTAAAAGGGATTGAAGTCAGAGATCAGAAAGGAGCTCAAGACTAGCAGAAGGGGGACGCCTGGGGGGCTCAGTCGGTTAAGCCTCGGACTTCGGCTCAGGTCATGATCTCACAGTAGGTGAGTTCGAGCCCCGCATCGGGCTCTGTGCTGACAGCTTGGAGCCTGGAGCCTGCTTTGGATTCTGTGTCTCCCTCTCTCTCTCTGCCCTCCCCCCTGCCCCTCCACTACCACTGCTCATGCTCTATCCCTCTCTGTCTCTCAAAAAGAAATAAACGTTAAAAAAAAAAAAAAGAAAGAAAAAAACTAGCAGAAGGATGTGGCACTGCAGGGAATTATTGAAAAGTAGTATAGAATGTTCTGGGCACTCAAGGGCCTGTTAGGACCTGGGCAGGCTCCCCACCTATCTGGGTAGATTTCAGTTTAACTTCCTGGAATCTCATTGTGATGCCAAGGTAGTGGAAGTGACTGCAGGAAGGTAAGAAATTTAGGGGAAAAGACTATTTCAGAGTCCAGAAAGGTAAACAAAAAATAATTTTACCATGAAGAAGACAGCTGTCAAAACAGATCAGTGATATTGAGATAAAAACAAAGGGATAATATCTGACATTTATTGAGTGCTTGCTACATTTCAGACAACCTGCTAAGTGCTTTGTGTGCATTTTTAATTTTTTTTTTCAACGTTTATTTATTTTTGGGACAGAGAGAGACAGAGCATGAACGGGGGAGGGGCAGAGAGAGAGGGAGACACAGAATGTGAAACAGGCTCCAGGCTCTGAGCCATCAGCCCAGAGCCCGACGCGGGGCTCGAACTCGCGGACCGCGAGATCGTGACCCGGCTGAAGTCGGACGCTTAACCGACTGCGCCACCCAGGCGCCCCTGTGTGCATTTTTAAAAGTTTATTTATTTTGAGAGAGACAGAGACAGTGTGAGTGGGGGAGGGGCAGAGAGAGAGAGAGAGAGAGAGAGGGAGAGAGAGAATGCCAAGCAGGGATTCCAACGCAGGGCTTGAACCCACGAATTGTGAGATCATGGCCTGAGCTGAAACCAAGAGTCAGATGCTTAACTGACTGAGCCGGCAGGGCACCCCAGTGTGCATTTTTAATTTAACGTTCATGGCACAGTTTGAAGTGGAAAAACCCATTATCCCTATTATATAAATGAAGAAGCTGGGCAAGCAGGTGGTCAAATTAATAGCTCAAGGTGGCAATTGTTAAATGGCAGGTCTAAGATTCAAACTTAGATCACTTTGAGTCCAGAATCATAATACTTAATCACGACGCTATACCTGCAAAACAGGGAGGCAAAACATTGATCATTAACTTTTGAATTTGAAGTTAAGGTGGGGAAAAGGAATCTCAGGTTAGGATACACTAAACGAAACGAAACGAAACGAAACGAAACTTAGCTAAACTAAACCAAACTTTTTTCTTGTCTTGAGAGGGAAAGAATACAAACAGCAGAACAAAAAAGAAGGCTGGGGTGTCGTGAGCGGGCAAGATTCCTACAGAAGAAGGCGACTGGGAGTTCACATGAAACAAGGAGGCCTTCAGCCTTGGGTAACAGGACAGATCTGGAAAGCAGAGCCTGCAGCCTGGGAATGCGGAGACAGGTCCAGGCATCAACAAGCCCAGTCCTGATGGGAATGGTGTAGAGCAGATCTGATCGTGCAGCCTCAGGAGGAAGCATGTGCCCAGAAACGTTGGGGAAGGTGACACTGACACTCACCTGGAATGACCAGATGGAAAATGAAGACTTTTAAACACACATGTAAAATGAGAAATTGAGGGGGCGCCTGAGTGGTTCAGTCGGTTAAGCGTCCGACTTTGGCTCAGGTCATGATCTCGCCGTTCCTGAGTTCAAGTCCCTCGTTGGGCTCTGTGCTGACAGCTCAGAGCCTGGAGCCTGTTTCAGATTCTGTGTCTCTCTCTCTCTCTCTGCCCCTCTCGCGCTCTGTCTCTCTCTCTCAAAAATAAATAAACGTTAAAAACAGTTTTTTAAATGAGAAATTGGGTATATTGGATAATGGAGTCAGTCCTAGTGAGAGAATGTGGAGATTCTACCGACTAAATGCTCCCAGCTCACTCCCACCGCCGGCAATGCGTCTACATAGCTTGCTCATCAGCACGTCTTTCATGAAGCTAGTTAGTTGTTATTGACTAATGGTTACATGTATAATGGGTACAAGAATGTATTATTGTATGCACAGTTAAATACCAGTACTACCATTACAATGAATACCCGTATACCGAGATTAAGAAGGAGGACAGGGGACGCCTGGGGGGCTCAGTCAGTTAAGCGTCCAACTCTTGGTTTCAGCTCAGGTCACGATCTCACGGTTCCAGGGTTCGAGCCCCACATCAGGCTCTGTGCTGACAGTGAGGAGCCTTCTTGGGATTCTCTCTCTCTTCTTGTTTCTCTGCCCCTCCCCTGCTTGCTCTCCCTCAAAAATAAATAAACTAAAATTTTTTAAAAACTAAAAAAAAAAAAAAAAAGTAAGGGGATAGTATAAGTACATCAAAAGCCCCCTGAATACTCCTCCCCTGACAGGTCACCATCATTCTAAACTTTGTTTTAATAATTTCTTTGTCTTTATAGTTTTGCCATCTGTGTGTTTTTTTTTTTTTTAATTTTTTACGTTTTTTCATCTTTGAGAGACAGAGAGAGATGGAGCATGAGTGGGGAAGGGGCAGAGAGAGGGAGACACAGAATCCGAAGCAGGCTCCAGGCTCTGAGCTGTCAGCACAGAGCCCGACACAGGGCTTGAACTCACGAACTGCGAGCTGATTGACCTGAGCCGAAGTCAGACGCTCAACCGACTGAGCCACCCAGGCGCCCCTTGCCACCTGTGTTTTTAACTCTATTAGATGATATGATTTTGCATGTTTGGGGACATTAAATAAATGAAGCCGTTCTGGACATATTCTTCTGTCACTTGCCTCTTTTGCTCAATATCGTATTTTTGAAATTCACCCATGTGTATATGTGCTGTTGGGGTATCTTCATTTTTTACTGCCGTATGGTGTTCCATTTTTTTGGACATACCACAATTTACCTATTCACTATGCCATTGATGGAGATCTGTTTTCCTCCAGTGATTTTTTGTTTGTTTGCTTTTTGCTATTGTAAATAATTTTTTTAAGTGAACGTTTTTGTACCTTTATCCTGGTGCACACGAACAAGAGTTTCTCTGGAAACTACCTAGCTAGGGGTGCCTTTGCTGGCTTATAAAGCTTGAGCATATTAAGCCTCACTAGGTAGAAGTAAACTCTTCCTTATGGTAGTTCCAATTGGCCCTGCCTTCAGCAGTGAATAAAAGTTCTGATTGCCCCACGGTTATACTCAAACTTGAGTTGACAGACTTTTTAATTTGGGAGATACGAAGTGGTGTTCTATTCCGGTTTTAATTTGCATTTCCCTGATTACTGAGGAAGTTGGACTTTGTCTCCCCATATGTTTATGGACCATTTGTGTTTACTGTGAAATGCCTATTCAAGTCTTCTGATCGTCTTTGTATGCTGCTGTTTGTATTTTTCTCGTTGACTCGTGGTTGTTCTTTATATATCCTTGATAATGATCTTTTTTTGGTTGTCTGTGTGGCAAATATCTTGTTCCACTCTTTGGCCTCTCTTTTTACTCTTCTGATGGTGTCTTTTTATAAAAAGAAGTTCTCTGTTCTAATACAGTCAAAATTAGTAGTTTTTTCTTTTTTAGTTTTTTTCTTTTACTCTTTTTTAAAGGAATACCCCCTTTTAAACATTCAATGAACTTAAAATTTTTTTTAAGTTTATTTATTTTTAGAGAGAGAGACACAGAGTGTGAGCAGGGGAGGGGCAGAGTGAGAGGGAAATACAGAATCTGAAGCAGATTCCAAGCTCTGAGCTGTCAGCACAGAGCCCAATGCAGGGCTTGAACCCACGAACCACGAGATCATGACCTGAGTCAAAGTCGGACACTTAACTGACTGAGCTACCCCGGCACCCCAATGAAGCTTTTATTTTTGAATAGTTTTAGATTTATAGAAACGTTGTAAGAGTATCAGAAACAGTTCTTATATATCCCATGCCCAGTTTCTCCTAGAAACATTTTACATTACTACAGGACATTTGTCACAACTGATAAACTAATATTAGTACATTGTTACTATCTAAAGTCCGTATTTTATTAAGTTTGCCTTAGTTTTTATGTTTTGAGATCCCATCCAGGATACAACATTATGCTTCGCCATCAAATCTCCTTGGGCTCCTCTAGACCATAACAGTTCCTCAGACATTCCTTGTTTTTGATGACATTGACAGTTTTAAGGAGTACTGGTCAAGTATTTTGTAATATGTCCTTCAACTGTGTTTGTCTAATGTTTGTTTGTTTGTTTGTTTTTTCATGTTAGACAGGAGTTATGGGTTTTCAGGAAGAGGACCACAGAGGTAAAATGCCATTTTCATCATATGACGTTAAAAGTGTATGCTATGGGTGATGGGTATTGAGGAGGGCACCTTTTGGGATGAGCACTGGGTGTTGTATGGAAACCAATTTGACAATAAATTTCATATATTGGAAAAAAAAAAGTGTATGCTATTAGCATTACTTATCACTGATAATGTCAACCTTGATCACCTGGCAGAGGTAGTGTTCGTCAGGTTTCTCCACTGCAAAGTTACATTTCTCACCCCTTTCCATCCTGTACTCTAAAAAGAAGGCATAGTGTGTGTACCATACTTAGTGAGTAGGGAGTTATGCTCTACCTCCTTGAGGAAGGAGTATCTATAAGGTATTTGGAATTTTTCTGTAGAGGATAGTTGTCTATTCTCCCTCAGTTATTTACTTATTCAAGCACTAATTAATATTTATTATATTTGTTTAGAGAACATGGACTGTGGGAGACAAATTTCTCACTATTGGAGAGGGAGGTTAAGGACAAGCAAGGGAACGCGGCTCTGGATGAGAGCTGGAGAGGTTAACATGAACTCATGTCTCGCTTAGCATAAATACTGGTGGATAGAAATAGAAATACGTACAGATAACTGTATATACATATATAGCATACATATATGTCTTTCCTAACTCTGTCTGTTGAGAGGCTCTACAATACCCCAACAGCAATGGGCACATCCAGTGCTCAGATCCAAGAATCTTTGGAGAAATGACTGATTCTAGGACTGGGCAGGAAATATGCAAGATGAGCCTGGAGTGTCTTACAATGCCAAAAACGTAAGGATGTGCTCAAACGCCGCCCCGCCACCCCCCATCATTGGGGGGTATGTCAAAGGGACACAGAAACCTTCAGAGCTCTCCATGGCCAAAGCTAGAACAATTGGAGCAACAAAATAAACGATGTAGTATTAGATTATAACCAATACTTATATAGCTATCCAGGTTTCTATGTCTTCTGAAGTCAGTTTTTGCAAACTGTATTTGTCTAGGCTTTATTCACTTCCACAACTTCAAATTTATTGGCATAAAACTATTTATAGTATTTTCTCAACTGTTTCATTTCCACAGCATCTCTAGTTGCCCCTTTAGTCCCTCATATTTTTCTCTTGCATCTTATCTATATTATTTGTCTATATTTTTAGTTGTTTTTAAGACCCAGTTTGTGATTTGATTGATTTTTCTCTTTTATATCTTTTTTCAACTTAGTTTTTCCTCTTTTTATTTTTTCTTTTCTTATATACTGCTTTTTGGGTTGTTTTGCTTTTTCCCTCTGAACTTTTTTTTTTTTCAACGTTTATTTATTTTTGGGACAGAGAGAGACAGTGCATGAACGGGGGAGGGGCAGAGAGAGAGGGAGACATAGAATCGGAAACAGGCTCCAGGCTCTGAGCCATCAGCCCAGAGCCCGACGCGGGGCTCGAACCCACGGACCGCGAGATCGTGACCTGGCCGAAGCCGGACGCTTAACCGACTGCGCCACTCAGGCGCCCCTGAACTTTTTTTTTTTAAATGTTTATTTATTTTTGAAAGAGGAGACAGAGTGTGAGCGGGGGAGGGGCAGAGAGAGAGGGAGACACAGAATCCGAAGCAGACTCCAGGCTCTGAGCTGTCAGCACAGAGTCCAATGCGGGGCTCGAACTCATGAACTACAAGATCGTGACCTGAGCCGAAGTCAGATGCTCAACCTACTGAGTCACCCGGGTGCTCCAAGAAGACTCATTCCTAAGTGTTGTTGAAGATGTAGAGCAACTGGAACCCTCTTACGTTTCTTTCTTTCTTTTTTTTTTTTTTAATGTTTTTAAATTTATTTTTGAGAGAGAGAGACAGAGACAGAGCATGAGCCAGGAGGGGCAGAGAGAGGAAGACACAGAATCCGAAGCAGGTTCCAGGCCCCAAGCTGTCAGCACAGAGCCCAACACGGGTCTCGAACCCACAAACCACGAGATCGTGACCTGAGCCGAAGTCGAACACTTAACTGGCTGAGCCACCCAGGTGCCCATTCCCTCCTAACTTCTTAAATAAGAGTCTTAATGCATTAATTCTGAGCCTTAAAATTTTTTCTAATGTAAGCATTTGCAATCATAACACATGGACCCTGCAGCCTGACTGTGTGAGTCCAATTCCTGGCTCTTGCTGCTTGCTTGCTGTGTGGCTTCAGGTTGCTGCTCTGTGCCTCAGTTCCTCACTGACACCTGCCTCAAGTGTTGTTATGAGAATTGAATGAGTAAAATATGTAGAGCACACAAAACAATGCCTGTCATAGTAAATGCTAAGAAAATGCTAGTATTGTATATTGCTTCTAAGTACTATTTTACCTGCTTCTGTAATTTTGGATACAGTGTTGTTAATAATTATTAAGTTCTATGTGTTTTCTCCTTTATGTTAGAATTTACTCTTAAGAAGTATGTTTCAAAATTTCCAGTTGTAAAAGGTTTTTTCCCCTGAACGTTTTGGTATTAACTACCATATTCATCAGTATTTCCAGTGTGCCTGTCTTCATGGACCTTTGGGAGGATTACACTTCACTGACCCCTGACGTTAGGCACAGCCAAGTGACTTACTTTGGTCAATGAAATGTGAGTAGAAGCATTTAAGAAAGCAGCTTGCAATTCTCTGTGTTCTCTCCTTTTCTCTGAGCTCAGTTCCCCAGGGATTGGGGAAACATATGAGATGTTGTTAGTACATTTGATGCTGTTTCTATAGCATGATCTATACTATTCTATATGATTTTATTTTATTTTTATTTTATTTTATTCTTTTCTTCTAATTTCATTTCTTTTCTTTTATGTTATTTTATATAGTGAGAGCATAAGTAGGGAAAAGCAGCAGGAGAGAGAGAATCTTAGTGTAGAGCCCAGTGGGGGGCTCCGGCATGACCCTGGGATCATGACCTGCGCCAAAATCAAGAACTAGATGCTTAACAGACTGAGCCACCCAGGTGTCCCAGATATTTCTATTTTAATTTAATTATGGTCAAAGAATACAAATCTGTCTGAAAGTGATCCTTTAAAGTTGTTGAGACTAGCCTTACGACCTAACGTGTGGCAGATTTCCATAAACATTCCATGTAGGCCTGAAGAGAGTATATGTTCTCTGACTGTTGTGTGCAGTATTCCTTTAATGAACATTAGATCAAGTTTGTTAACTGTCTCCTCCATCCTCACCGATTTTTTATGTCTTTAATCTATCCCTTCCTGAGAGAGATGTTAAAATCTCCCATTATGGTAGTTGATTTATCATTTACTTTTCATCCTGTTATTTTCTTCCATATTTTTGAGGCTATGTTATTAATGCATTTATTTGCATTTGGAATTATTTTAGCTTCCTAATTATTGTCCATGTCTTTGTCTTACTGGGCTACATTCTAGATAATTTTTCAGTCCTAGTTTCCAGCTTACTAAGTTTTCCTTCAGCCATGTCTCATCTGCTATTCAATCTACTCACTCAGTTTTAAGATTCAATGCTTTTTATTTCTAGAAATTATTTTTTTCCAAGTCTGATTAGTTATTTATAGTCTCTTATTCCTTGCTAACTTTTTTGAGCTTCTTTTTCATTTTTTTAAATCTATTAGACTTAGCTATCTTATGCCTTGTTATTAAAAATTTAAACATCTGAGGACTTTGTGTGCTTTGTTTCCATTTTGTGACTTTGATCACGGACTGTAGTTTTCCTTGAAATTTCACCTGTGGCAAATCCTTGAGTACTGGGATGAGGACAAGTTTACATGGAGAGGATTAAATTTGATTCAGCCAGTTACCTGAGTTATTACCAACCTAGGATCAGTTTAAAATTTCTCCTTGAGGGTTGTTTTTGTTTTTGTTTTGGATCACCCAGGATATGAATTTGGACTACAAGCCTGGGTTTGTGGTTGTGAATTCTAAGGAAATATTTATGATTTTTCCTGTCATCTGGAGTAACTTAGGCCAATTTCCTTACTATCTCTTTCTGTGTGAAGGTTTATTTCTCATTCTCCCTACATAAAGAGTTTTGGAGTGTACCTTCTGAGAGCCCAAGTTTATGCAACATAATCCCTTGACTGTATCTCTTGTCTCCACACGCTGTGAAGCCACCACCAAAACTCAAGGTTTCCAAGATTCTAAAGACACTTTCAGGTTGAAGACCAGTTTTGGTCCTTGCTTACCAATCTCTGCTCCCACTTTCACTTCATTTTGAGTTCTTTGGATTTCTTTCTTTTTTTCTCATTGTGGAGATACATTTAAGATTTAATCTTAATTAATTAAGATTATTTAACGTTATTTAATTAACGTTAAAATTGTTATTTCAACTGAGAGGGTCATTGAGGGTATCTGATTCATTGCACTGGTAGAAATGAAACCTCTTTGGGGCACCTGGGTGGCTCAGTCGGTTAAGCGTCCGACTTTCGATTTCGGCTCGGGTCATGATCTCACCATTCATGAGATGGAGCCCTGAGTCAGGCTCTGTGCTGACAGTGTGGAGCCTACTCATGCAGAGCCTGTTTGGGATTCTCTCTCTCCCTCTCTGCCCCTCCCCTGTGTGCACGCGTTCTCTTTCTTTCAAAATAAATAAATAAACACTTTTTTTAAATACTTAAAAAAGAAAAAGAAATGAAACATCTTTTTCAAGGCTGGGGTTGAGATGAAGGTAACACAACCTTGACACATACAATTCTTTGTCGATTGTTCTGGTTCCAACACCACTTGTCCTCAAATGCCCTCTATTTGAAGGGTGTGCGTTGTTTGGGAGAAAGAAACATGGCAATAAATCTTTAATGACTGCAGATCAAATGTCAACGGATAGTCTAATGCAGTAAGATAACAAGAGGAGAAACTATTATTAATCACAAAGCAGGGATTGTGTCTACTCAAATTCAGGGCTTTGAAAAGGAAGTAAACCAGCTGCAGGCACCAAATCAGCCTCTCTATCAGGCAGATTGCGTTGTCACAACTGACAGGGTATACCATATCAGTCCAAAGTTTAAGTCTTATGGAATGGGGGAAGAGTTGGGGGAGGGGAAGGTGATGTAGCGGCATGTGTTTCTCTAGAGTTCCAGCTCCCAACATGGCGGAAGGGGTTGAATTACTTTAATGACGTCTAGGAACCAACAGTGGAGATTTTGACATTTGCCTTTGAGATTCACTTCTAATTCCTGTCAAGACCAAGCATTAGGTTCTTGGGAGGAGGAAAAGAGGACAGGAAACTGAGATACTGAGATTACTTTGAGGACATAGAACACAAACTCAGTTGTAGTAATTCATTGTTCTGGGTCCAGCATCCTGTTCAGAACCTCTATTCCAACCCAGTGAGGAGCCAATAGCAGGCATTTTCATGACTGAGCCCTGAACTACTTGCTTAAATGTTTTCTTTTGACCCAATCCTCACCCATGTTTTGGGTTTCACTAGAGGGAAAGGCACAGAGAATGTGGGGAAGTGTTGGTAACTGGAATATTATTCTATTTCAACAGGTCCTTGTCATAGACTCACTGACCATCAGCTTTTAAACTCCTCACCAGTTGACAGACGAGAGGCCTGGTGATGAATAAGGCACAAAGATACATGAGGTAAGCTGGGAGCAGAGGGAGGTCAGGAATGAAAGTTCTAAGAAGGCGTAGTTGGCCTGTCTGGACAGAGAAGGGTGGGGAGGAGAAGGTTTGGGGTAAAAAATCCACCGAGGTGAGGCTTGCGTGTGAAGAAAAGATTGAACCCCCTGGTGGTTCAGGCCTCTTCACCATGTTCTTTCTGGGCTTGGCAACTACCACTCAGAGGTTAGTCAAGCTGGACAGCCAGAGTCTATGAAATCTAACTGAGCGACAACTCTCCTTGAGAATGTGGGTTGAAGTCAGGTCTTTGGTGGTGGCCAAGCTAAGAACGTAAGGGCTACTCTTGTGCTACTAAATACACACAAGAGGCCACCACAGCCTTCCCTGCTAGTAGCCAGTGCCGGGAGAACTTGTCCTGTTTGCCTCTCTGGTTTAATCTCTTGGGGGCCTGTGGCATCTGACTTTTGGCAGCTATGGTCCCAGACACAGTCTACAGTGGATCCTACATGGATCTTGCCTCAGGTTTTGCTTCAATAAGGCAAGCGGATCAAAGAATTCAGCTTCTTAGCCTTCAAGAGCTTCTCTCTCTCATACTCAGTGTGCCTCCATTTCTTCACAAAGCAGAGAAGAAAGGAGGCACAGGGTGATGCAGAGAGCAAGACCTGGATTTCAAGGCAGTAGATTTGGCCTCTAGTTCTGCTTTGCGACTCACCAGTTGTCAACTTGGATGGGTAACCTAAACTTGCTGAGCCCTCATGGTCTATATCCTACCTCTGTTATCTAGTGCAGAAGTCTCCAGGGGAGGATGTACTACATCATCTACTGGATACAGGGGGACAGTGTTAGAGGCTTTCTTTTTTTTTTTTTTTAATTAAGCTTTAATCATTTAATATACAGATTGACACCAGCACCCTCACTTGGTCCTTCTTTCATTTGGCCACATGTCAGGTATATTGGATGAGGTATATGAATGCAAAGAAGGAGTGTCAGGGAAGTGAGTAAAAAGTTTCAAAAGTATCAAGAACATCAATTGAAATATGAAATTATGATTTGAAATACTTATATTTGTTAATGTTGATAAAGAATCTCCCCCTGTGTAGTGTGGCTTGAGATATGAGGTAATGATAGAACTCTAAAAACCATATTCATGTATGGGGATGGCAACATTTTTTGCCAATAGGTTTTTATAATAAAAATGTTTAGAGGCCACTTTTTGGTTGTAGGACATGTGGATGATACAAACCAACATGAGCCCACTATCAAAAGTCTATTGGAAGTGGAGGTGGACACCAGAAACAACAGTTTCAACAATGGTGGCATTTTTAATGACAAAGGACAATGAGGCACATACAACAAAGGGGCATCCATGCTATGCAGTGTTTGTCCTAGGCCAGAGGCCAAAGGCAAAGGAGAGGAGCTGTCAACAGCCACATCTATCTGGAGTTGGGGCCCCAGGGGAGAGTTGTTTAATGCATTCCTGGACTACTTATGGAATGTCCTTCCTGTTCTGGAGAAAGAAGCAGGCTTGCCCAGGATGAGGCTTGTGGGGCTTCTGCTCATTGGTATGAAGGAAAGGAGCTCATTGCCTAATTGCCTTTGGACACTCCCCTCTGCGGAAGGGGGCTTCTTTTGAGAACAGTCAGCTTTCCCCTGTGGGCCTTTGCAGCAGTGATATGACAGTGCCCATGCTTTCACCTGCTCCCAAGACACCTTCTCTATGCCATTGGGCCCTCCATTTACATCCCCTACTAGGTTTTCCCATAAGACACTCTTCCGTAGAAGAGCAAAATAAGAGTTATCCAAAGACTAGGGGCTAGGGGTCTCTTCATCTCCTACTAGAGTGATTGTAGTTGTTGCAAAACTTATAGCCACAAGCAGTTGTAGAGGGGAAAGGTTCCCGAGCTTCTAGTTTATTCTGCTGGTCTCTATGGTTGGAGTCGGGGCTCGAAGAGTCATCACTGTCTGCTGGGGTTTGGATGGGAGCCCAGGAAATACCTGGGAGCTTGGGAGAGCTCTGGAGCTGCCTCTATTTGGAGGTGCAGGTGGGAGTCTATACCTTCATTCATCCGGCCCCTAGGCTCTGCTTTACCATGCCAGCAGACGCTGTGTGTGGGCCAGCAGGCTGGCAGCCTAGGGCTCAAGGATGTGGGAGCAGGTGAGAAAAACAAGTGCCAAAAGCCCCAGGGATGGAGACATGAGCTGGGCTACTGGGAATGGAGCCCTGGAGCCAGATGGATTTGGACTGAATAATGATCAGTGCCCTACTCTTTCTGAGCAGACTCTCCACGGACACTCACTATGCCAGGGTACACAACTCCTCCAAAGCTGTCCTGTTTGGGAGAAATCAGGATTTCTGAGATGCCATAAAACTTCCTAAGGGTAAAAGAACCCCCTCAAAGCTGGGAAAGATGGTAAGCATGGTAAAATAGCTGAGTTAAGGCCACAAAAATTGAGGGGATACATACTGTCTCAGTGACCTAACCCTGACCATGTGGCCTTGGAGAAGGAATCCTCCAAAGCCTTGGAGCCACCATGGATTCTGAGGGTGCGGTGTATAAGCCAACCTGGTCTCTCAAAGGCCTTTCTGGGAATCTCATGATGCAGGTTCTAAATGAGGGGATCCCATGGTGAGAGGGACTTTTTAAACTTCAGGTTAACTGCTTGTCAGCCATACAATCAATTTGATGGGTCTCCTTCCCAGAAGGAAGGCAGGCAGGCAGGAAGGGAGGGAGGATAGGAAGGAAGGGTGGAAAAAAGAATAGAAAATATTGCAGGGCATCTCTTGTTTCATAAAACTTATATGTATGCATGGGGACACTAGGTCATAATTAATACTTATTTCTTATTATGGGTTGCAGTTAAAAATATGAAAAACACTGTCCTGGGGAGACTCTTTTGTTTGGGTTGCTTTCACTGCTTACAGCTTCTTGCATTTATTCATTCCATTTTTACCATCTGGAACATAAACAGAGTGAACACTCCTATCATGGGTTAGAAGACAAATGAGTTAACCTTTCTGGACCTAATGTTTTTTAATCTCTAAAACAAGGAAACTGCAAGGAAGCCTGGTGGCTTCTGTCTTTGGAACCCATGACTTTGTGTCTCTCTGAATGTTCTTTGGGAGTTTGCTGAGAGTCTTCCCTTCATTCCCACTAGGCTCATAACTATAAAATATTTGAGGGAAAAGAGCCCTAAAAAAAAAAGTGGAAAAGCAAGCAGATGGGAATGCTCCAGAGAGCTCAAAGGGCACATTTTTACCCGGACTGCCGCCTCTGGACAGCTTATAAACTGTCTATAGGGACAGGGTCTGCAGAAACTTGTGGGGACTGCATGATCCACTCCAGCTCTGGTACCATGACGAGAGGTTCAGAGAGGGTCAGGCAGCCTCAAGGACAGTGAACAGGGGAGCCCAACAGAAAAGGGGAGCCCATCAGCTGAGGATTGGCTACAGGCCTGCCTAGACCACCACAGACGCCGGAAGCCTGGTAGAGAGGTTGAGAAGCCAGGCCGTGCCTTTCCCCAGATTTTGTAAAATGAAGTACACAGGGGTGGCCTCAGCCTGGCACCTCTGGAATCTTTCCTCCGAGGCAAATCACACCTGGAAGGGCTCTTTTGTTTCTCTACAGCCCCTTGGGTCTACAGCACTATAGCATGGCAAGGTGCACACAGCAAGTGCCTGCTAGATATTCCCTGATGTAACTTTTCAGAGATGAATACTGACAAAAACACAATATGAGCATCCTGTAAGGACCACCACCCCTCCCAGGCACCATGAGAACACAAGAAATGTTAACGTCACGGAAAAGAAAGAGAAAATTCGTGTTTTCTGCAGGGGTTCTAGCACGTGTCAAATAGCAGTCAAGCTAGAAGAGTTCAAAGCTATTCTGTAGCACAGGAATGCTGACTGTCACGTCTTCACGAGAACAGGGTCTGGAGTATTTTCTACTCTGCCTGACTCAAAAGGCGGCGATGAATGTCAGACGGAGAGCTGTGAAGAGACTAACGGTCAATGGCTAAGGAATACTCAGCAGTCATCCTTTACCCCTTTGCGATGATAAGGTTTACTTTCAAGATGTTAGGTTCACTCATCTGGCCAATTAAGCACCACAAAAGTGACTTCTTCCAGAGGCTCATGGAACTCCCTGAGAATGTCCCAAGGTGTTGGTTATTTGAGATTTCCTGTTCTATTTTTCTTCCCATGAGAATTACTGCTGGCTTTCCCGTGATGCTTTGGGCAAGGGGCTTCTTTCTTTTATTTTCATTACAAGCGGGGAATCTATCCATCAGACTGGCAGGGCCCCCAAAGGGGCACTTCCTTTCATCTGTTTCTCAGGATAGATGGGCCATTTCTCAATTCACCAGTCTGTGTCTCTTCTATTTTTTTTTAAACCTTTCCAGAGAGAAAGTTTCCATGATATTCTCTTTTTTTTTTTTAATTTTTTTTTCAACGTTTATTTATTTTTGGGACAGAGAGAGACAGAGCATGAATGGGGGAGGGGCAGAGAGGGAGGGAGACACAGAATCGGAAACAGGCTCCAGGCTCTGAGCCATCAGCCCAGAGCCTGACGCGGGGCTCGAACTCACGAACCGCGAGATCGTGACCTGGCTGAAGTCGGACGCTTAACCGACTGCGCCACCCAGGCGCCCCCATGATATTCTCTTAATCAACTGTTTGAGTGCCTAACAAATTTTGCTGTTTGAAGATTCTTCTTTCTGTTTAGCCTCAGTTCATTTCTCCTGATCCCCTTACTGAGAGTTTGAGGGGGGCTGGTTATCCTACAGTCTAGCAAAACTGTTTCATAAATGGTTCAGAGGCTCTTGTACCAGCAGATTTGCTGGGCTGTACTACTGTCCTTCACTGAACAGCTGTGTAATGTTGGGTTAACCTCTCTATGCCTCGACTTTCCACCTGTTCAGCTTGTCCCTCTGAGCCACGGTTTCCTCCCCTGCCTAAAGGAGCTCACCAACTGCTGGATGGCTTCGTGGGCATCTCTATTATAGAATATTATATTGTAATTACTATTTATTTATACATTCTCCCACTGGACAGTGAACTCGAAGAAGGAGGGAACCACATCTTTTTTTAATCTCTCCTCCAGATGCAGTGCCTAGCACATAGCCAAGGAGGCGGAATAATTTCTAGCCAACATTTTCTATGGCGTATTTCCCCCCATCTACTACAATTCCAGGTCTCATGATAGACTTTTTTTCACTCCTCTCTTCTCTTCACACCAGTGTCGTATAGAACGGGTGGCGGGAGACTGGGGATTAGTCCCGGGAAGCTGACACTAAGCTCGCTCGCTCGGATGAGGTTCGCGAGAGGCCGAGAACGTGATCTGCCGCGGGCGAGGGGGGACGCAATGACGCAGCTCCAGCCACTTTGGCCGCCTTTTCCGTTTGCGCTTTTATCCTATCGAGTGGGGTCGGGCTGAGCTCCCAGGCGCTCTGCAGAAGCAACGCGACGGCGAGGGGCGCCCGGGATTTCCCACGAGCGCAGAGGCCCGACGGTTCCCGCGGCAGACGCCCCCAGAGCCCGGCAGACCGTGAAGTCCGGGTCGGGTCAACCCAGGTGGGGGTGACGCACCTGGAAGAGGCGTGCGCAGCAGCTTGGTGGAACCACGGCGGCGGGAGGTGGGCGAACGCATCACAGATTAACGCGGGCAGAGCGTGGATCTGCACCCACATCACTCTCGAAAACTCTCAGGCACAGAGAAGCAGCATGCCTTCCTCTGTGGACCGCAGCCGTGGAGGACTACCCCGGGCAGAGTCTCCCTGTGGTTGATTCCAAGTCAAGATGGTTGCGAAGCCGCCAGCCTTCTCCGGGAGCGAGGCAGGTCCGCTGGGCGGGGCCAAGGGGAGGGGCGGGCCCGGGGCGGGGCCTCGAGAGGGGCGGGGCCAGGTGCTGGGTTGTCTCTGCTTGTCAAAAGGCAGCAGCCGAGCGGGAGGCGCCGGGAGCGCGGAGCTGCGTGCCCACCCGCCTGACCAGGTGCGGAACCGGTAGGAGCGGGGAAGGGGGGTCCCAGAATCGGGATTGGGCCCGGGGTAGGGCTGCGGGGGGGGGGGGTGGGTACCGGGCCTGAGTGCCCGGGTGCAAACACTAGAGGGTAAATCGCAGGGGCAAACTTGGCTGCTGAGATCCGGGCTGTCGTGCCATGAGGCTGAGGCACTGACGGTACACTGAGGTCTGAGAAAGAGCTAAAGTTCGTGCCAGGTTGGCGAGAGGGGCAACGACCTCGGTGCTCAGGCGGTTTATCACACAAATGCTCTGCTACACAGTGCTCAGCACTTGGGCAACGAGAAGCATTTGTTTCCTTCCTCTGTTGGGGAGCCTTGGCACGGAGTGAAGGAATAAGAAAGGGAGATCGACTGTCGATGGTACTAAGGTCCGCTGGAGGCGGAGTGTGTGAAGCTTTATCATCTTCTAGTACCTGTGTACGGTCACCTGCCATGGTGGAGTTGGATCTTTTAAGTAGAGTTTTTTCTTTTCTTTTCAAACCGCCAATGATTTTAGACCTAGTTTGCCCTAATGCACTGTATTTATTTTTTTCAGGAAAGTCTGTCCATAGATGTTCAGAGGAACTCAGGGGCAAACATCTAATCCGGGAGGGAGCTCAGGGAGTAGTTTCTGTTTGGGGAGTGAAGGGTCCCTCGTCTGTGGGGGAGAGGTGGTGGGGGAGAGTTTAGGGGAAGTATCTAGGAGGGAACAGCATGTGGTCTGCAGGGAGCAGTGGATCCTGACCCCCTCTCCCCCCCCCCCCACACCCCCAGACCACTGAAGCTGAGACCCAGGCTACCCGGTCTGGGAGGGCACTAGGTCTCCCAGCCCAGGCCCTTCCCGCATCTCCTCCTCCTCCTTCTCCTCCTCCTCTTCCTCCTCCTCCCTGCGGTGAGTGAGTCAGCCTCCTGTCTGGGCTCAGTTGCAGCCAGAGGGGCCAGAGCCCAGGCAAGCAATTGGGCAGGCATTTTCTGAGCATTGCAGAAGCTCTCCTAGGCAGAGTCAGCTCCACTCTAGCTCCCTGCTGGAAGGCTCTCTTCCTCGTGGCCAGTGGTGGCCACTCCTCTGAAGGGAACACCCAACACAGGGATGATTATGGGATCGTTGTGGTATGATTCCAGAAGGGTTGATGGTGAAGAGCTTGTGGATTTGCGGTAAATCCTCATCTCTTATCCTTCTCTTAGGATCAGGAGGTACATCCAGCACGGTACACTTCCAGCCTCCCATTCCATTTCTGCCTAGTGATCTTGTTAGCAGCCTGGCTCTGTTAGCCAGGTGGGTGTGCACAAGAAGTCAGGAAGGTTCTGGGACTAGGGAAGGCATGGTGTTGTCAAAGAAAGTTTTAAGCCAGGGTAAGAAGTGGGGTTTGTTGAGGTGGAAATGGATTGTCTGGACACTGGAACCTCAACTCAGTGAACTGTGGGCATTGTGTATTGTGGGGGGGGGGGGAGGGCTTCCCCATCCTGTCCTTGTCAAAGTGCTGGAGAGGACTGAGGGTCCTTCTGGAACGGTATACAGACAGACCCGGAGGTAGTAAGACTGTACATTTCTCTCTGGCTTTTCTTTTGGGTGCTTCAGACCCTTGAGCAGAAATGGGAGCCCCAGAGTCCATTGCCTCCCACTCAGTGGCCTCTCTGGAGCCATATGAGACAAGCCCACGACCAGGCTGTGGTGCGGGGCTGACTCAAACTGCAAAATGCTGGGGATTCACAGACTGTACTCCGGCTGGGCCCCATGGCTTCAGTTTGGCTGGTCCCTCATTAGCCACGACTTGGACCCTTTCCAGAGTAAAGAATAAGAAAGGAGGGAAGAGAAAAAGGGTAAGAAAAGAGGAAAGTGAGATAAGGAAGGAGGGAAAGAGAGTTAGGAAGCTTTCCTGACCCCTCACAGTCCTCAGTCAAGGCCATCACACTTTATTTGTATAAACATCGTGGAAAGCCTGGTATAGTTTGGGGTGCCCTGGTTATTTGTATTTATGGTTTCTCCGTCTTCTGTCCCATCCCCCCTTAGAACTGATCTTTTTTGGGACTAAG
This sequence comes from Herpailurus yagouaroundi, assembly GCF_014898765.1. Taxonomy (NCBI): domain Eukaryota; kingdom Metazoa; phylum Chordata; class Mammalia; order Carnivora; family Felidae; genus Herpailurus; species Herpailurus yagouaroundi. The sequence goes on from NW_024412407.1 coordinate 6,981,428, forward strand.
TCCCAGAGGAAGTACCAAGAGGCCCTCCCGGACCCTCACCCTCCACTCTCAGACCAAATAGCCAGTGTCTAAAGCCAGTGTCTTCCATGCTTGACTTGGGGCTTGGGGGCCAGATCAGGCGGTCATCCAAGCAGGAGAGGGAGCGCCACTGTTCAGTTCTTCACCCTGCATCCCCAGGAGGCGACAGCCATCCCGGCCGAGATCTGCTTCTGGAACCCCTGCTAGAAACCCCCTGTTGCCTTTGTCTAGCCGTTGGGTGCTGGTGGCTGGAGGGCCAGAGTCAGAAGCAGCTGGAAGTCTGAGCCAGGATGATGTTCCAGTTCGTTGCCGGACAGGAGGAGTTGTAGTGGTCCAGCTTTCCGTTTGGCCACGGCTGCAGGTCTGCTTTGGATGCAGGTGGAGGGAAGTAAGGAAATGACAAGTTTTGATTAAATGCCTCTTGTGCACCCAGCTTGGTGCTAGACCCTCTGAGGGATGACAGGAACAGAACCCCCCAAATCAGCCCTCTTCCTTGAGATGGTCTGAGCCCCAGGACGGGCAGCTGCTGTCGGCCCAGTTCTGAAAGGATCCAGGTGGGCAGAAGCTAGCCTGGCTGTTGCTCTGGACCTCAGGGCCTTGCTTCCAGTCATGCTTTTCTCTAAGTCCCTCTTCACCCTCTCCTGTGTCAGTGCCCTCTTGGTGGGCCAGAGAGGGGGAGCGTATAATTCCCTGTCCAAACTGGGAAGCTTTGAGAGTGCAAAGGAGTGCTGTTAGTAGGTTCTGTCAGGACAATTGACATAAACCACAACTGTCTAGGGCCAACTGAAACATTTAGTCATTATGGTGAACAGCACTCTGAGCCCATCTGAGGTTACGCTGACGAGGGGAAGATGGGTGGGAGTGGGTTTAATGAGGAAGACAAGGTGGGGAAGGTGCCTAATGACGAGGGGAGGATGGAAGTAGCTTAATTCTCAGGGCAGCCCCAACACCCCAGCTTGTTCCCTGGTATTATCACCCAATTCCAGTGTTTTCCCTGAGGGCAGCACCGCTCCCAGCCACCTTCTCCTAGAACCCAACCTACCACACTCGCTTGCTCGTGTGACTTCCCTTCACCCTTGACTTATGACTGGCCTCACCTTTGGCTTTCCTGCCCCACCCCTACCTCCGATGGGGACAGGAAGGCCTGCCAACTCCTCTTCCGCTGCCCCTGGGGGAATTGGGATTTATAATGGAGCCAAGACTTAGCCTCATGCTTCCTCTTCCCTCTTCCCCCGTATCTGCAGCCTCTTCATTTTGTCTCTCCAGCTTCCCAGATCTCTGGGGGACACACCATACCACAGGGAAGTCCAGCTCTCAAGTGGGTAAACAACAAGAAGGGAAGGGTAGTCAAACCTTGCTCACGTGGATAAAGGGCACAGGTCACTTGCAGTCAGGTTCCGGGGAAATGGTGAGCAGGGTGGAGGGCAGAGCCAGAGACAAACTGCTTAGCAGGAGAGGGAGTCGGTTCTCCCGGACACTGGAGTTTGAGTGTCTCATCAGGTCTGAATTTTGGGGAAATGGTCCAGGGCGGGGACAGGCTGTTCTTGCTCAACCCAAGCTATAGGCGTTGGTGGCAGCGACTGCATCGTGACGCTGTAACACGTAGAAAAGAAACTGCCCTCCCTTCTGCGTCCGCGGTCCTTGTGGTCGAGATGCTCAGGGCAGGCTCCCTGGAGAGTCCGCAGAGGTCCAGCATGAGAGGGATCGGGGCGCCTGGTGTGGGGGTGGAGCCTCCTTAATGATGGTGTAGTGACTGTCTTACTCTGGCAGGAAGGAAGTTGTTCTCATCGCCAACAAATGAAAAGGGCAGGTGAAGACCTCTTGGGAAGTCCCACCCTTTGAAGTGACTTGTGGGGAGAGGGAAGGGGAGAGACTCCTTGGGCTGGCAGGGGGAGGAGGGGGGGTGGCCTGTCAGTAGATGGCAAAAGTGAGAGGCACTGGGGGAGTCTGAGTGTGTGTCATACGTTTGCAAACCTGCCCTGCAAGTCCTGTGCCAAGGAATAGACCAAGCAGTGTTTCCAGAACCAGGTGCCACACAAAGTCCCCATTCTGCACAGGGGAGAGTCCTGGTCCTGAGCAGGGTGTGGGCAGCTACACCAGCGGGCAAGTGGAGTTTGGGAAGGACCCAGAAGCCGGTTCCTGGGAAGCTGCTGCCTCTCACTGGCCTTCTGACCACAGGTTGAAGCTTTGAGGTGTTCCGCAAGGTGTGACATTCCAGGCACTGTGGGGCGCAAGGTGTGACATTCCAGGCACTATGAGGCACCCGTGAGCCCCTAGGCTTTGCTGGTGACACATCCAGTGTGTGCCACCTGCTGGCACTGGAGTTGCAGCTCCAGGAACAGCTATTCACTGAATGCTCAGCTCAGTTGCACCAGGTGCTGTGCTAGGTACGTTGCATGCAGGGCCTCCCAGATCTGCCACAACCTTGTGGGATAGGAACCACTGTTATGTTCCTTTCACAAATGGGAAACTGAGGCTTGGTGAGGTTGAGCCATGTGCCAAGGTGCCACAGCTGATGAATGGGACAGTCAGGACTCAACTTGGGTCTGTCTTAACTTCCATAGAACCCTACCACTTCTGCATTCATGGGAGCCCACAGGGCATTTAGCGCCATGCCTTGGACATAATAGGCCTGCAGTAAATGTTTGTGAGTGGCAGGGTTAGATTTACTAACTGGTTTGAACAAGTTGACCTGGAAGCAAGCTTGGTTTGCCCAGAGGTTACTGTGGGGACAGTGGCCTCTCAGAAGGAGGCTCCCTCTGCCAGTACCCTCAGGCCTCAGTGCCTCTCCAGCACTACTGGGTACCTAACTTGGGTAAAAACAGCAGACAAGAACCTGAGAGAGAGAGAGAGAGAGAGAGAGAGAGAGAGAGAGAGAGTTCTGTGCCGAGAGATTGCATGGGATCAGATAAGATTTGAACGGTCTAGAAGGCAAATGACAAATACTCTTTCAATGTCAAACAAGCCACTTCATGATAACCTACTTTGGACTAAGGGCACCAAGGAAAGGCCATTGTCCCTTTGGCCAACTGGAGCTAAGCTCATCCTGTTTGCCCTTTCCCCTCCTAGCTACCCCTTAAGGAGCACTCGTGAGCCTAGCCTGCCTGGAAGGGGAGATGGACTCTAGCCACATCTGACAGCCTCTGCCAGGCAGTGTGATTCCCTTCTCTCCTTTCATCTTGACAGCTTCTCCTTGGAGGAAGCTACTATTACTCTCCCCAGCATGGATATGGGAAACCAAGGTTTAAAGAGATGTCGCAACCTGCCATGCTGTAGAACTAACCCATGACCACTGAGCTACACTGCTGTTAGTGCTGGGCTTGGCCACGCGAACCACTCTCCGTGCCAGAGCCTGGAGACGGGTTAGAAGGAAGAGAAAGTGCTCAGCCTACCCCTCAGCTGGGTTCCTTGGTATATCTCTGAAATGTTAGGTAGTGCTGTTGGAAGCTTTGCCAACAGCCTCGAAGAACAGGAAGAACGCGGGGTTGGAGTTAGACACGCCTGGGTTCAAATCCCAGCTTTGTCACTTTCTAGCTTGTGACCTTGGGCAGGTTTCTTAATCTCTCTGAATCTCAGTGTCCTTATCTGTTACGTGGGATAAGAATAACTCCCTTGTAGAGCCGTGTGAGGATTCCAGATGACCCAAGTCAAGTGTCTGGCGGGCAGTAAGCCTTCGAAAAGCGTGGGTTGTTCAGTAGATATGCATTGAGGACCTATGGTGTGACAGGCATTATTCAAGACGCTGGGAGCTTCACAGTGAAAAGTAAAGACTCTTGCAATTGTTCCCAAATTTGCTAGACCAGAAACTTCATCGTTGTGAGAGATCCCTTTAGAATCCAAGAATGGCTGTCTTCGCACCTGGCTGAACTCGGATTTGGTACATTTCTCTTCCAGTCATTTGTTAGCTGATGAGCTTGGAAAAGTTAGTTAGCTTCTCTGAGACTCGGGTTCTTCAATTCTTTTTATTTATTTACTTATTTTTTTGACTGTGAAATATATCATACGCACACAGGTATACCATATGCTTATGTATAGATTAAAGAATAATATAGCATATTCTGTACACATCACCCAAGTGCAGAATGGAACGTCTGCAGCGCCTTCAAAGCTCCCGTTCCTCTTCCCATTTGCATCTCCTTCCTTGTTCTCCACCCCACCCATATTTTGAATGTTAGTTAGTTATTTCCTTCCTTTTCGTCGTAAGTTATCGTCTACGTGCGTCTTACAAAACAATATATTGTTTACCTTCACGTGTCTACGGAGCTTACCTATGTACATGTTCCCCGTGATGTGCGTCCTCCACCTTGTGTCGTGCCTCTGAGACTCCCCCCTGTGTTGACACACCCAGAGGTAGTTCGTTAGTTTTCACTCAGGGTGACGTCCACTGTAAGGATGTGCCACGATTTGTATGTCCTCCCTCTTGGTGATGGACGTTTGGGTGGTTTCCAGTTTGGAGTTACCACGGTCATACTGCTGGCGGTAACCGTGCTGGTCTCCTGATGTGCGCGTAGGCGGTTCTCCAGGGCACATACGTGGGGCCAGGGCACCTGGGATTCTGTGTTTGGCATTGCTCCACAGCGCCCAACTCCTTTCCACAGTGGCTGTACTGAAAAGCATTCCTTTCGGCAGTGGCTAAAAGCTCCCCTTGTGCCCCATCCTTTTCAATACCTGACATAGCCTTTATTTCTAAAATGAAACGGTTGTCTGACTAGACAAGTTTCTAAAGTCGCTTTCAGCTCTCATAGTTGAATCATCCTCGGCCGGTTATATGTGTACCCCTGTCTGACGTGTGGTACACGCATAGGTGGTCCTGTACAGGTGTCAGCCTGACTCTGTGAGCTCTGCTCAGGGTCTCCGGGTGCGGCTGAAGCCCTTCCTTGCAAACTTCCAGCAACAGCGAGGGAGGGATCCCGTGGCTCCAAGCCCATCCCGGTACTTGGCGTCCTGTTCAGTTCAACCAAGAGCCTAGTGTCAGTGCTGAGCACGTACTAGGTGACCAGTTAGTACCCACTGGATTGCATTTTTGCTAAGGGTATTGAGACGGTATCTTTTCCTTGGGTATCGATTTTGAGAACAGGACGTGGAAGTATCAGAACTTTGTGTTTATTAGCTAATCAGAGTTCAGGGTGCTGGGGGCAGTGATGGGATTTACATCTGTCCAGGGCTTTTTGGTCATCTGAAAGCTCCAGGTGAAGTAAACTGAAGACTAATTGTTCAGAGTCTGGCCTTGATCTCTGACCCACCGACTTGTCCAATCTGAGAAGCAGAGGGTGCTAGAGGGTCGCGGTGGAGAGAACGGAGGCGGCGCCTTGGGGAAAGGAGCAGAATGCTCACAGAGAATCCCTTCCTCTTCCAAGGTTGAACACGCTGCCCGGGGGTGCTGGGTTGAGTAGGTGTTAGGTAGATCCAGCGTCCTGGCGGCCACATAAACAGCCAGCTGCCCACTCACCCAGCCGCCCACAAAAGAATGTGGCTGGCTGGGCAGTTGCATGGGACACCCGAGGCCGCAATCCTGTAATTACCCAGCCAGTCTGTGCCTGTCAGCTCCAGGGGCAGGTGAGTGCCTCTGCCCTGGGCCTCATCTTGGTCACTAGACCCATGCCGGGCTCGGTGGTAGGGCCCCACCCATTCTTCAATCACCTCCCACCCCAACTCTGCCCCAGTGTCTCTCTGTACACCAACCTTTGACCTTTGTGAGGCTGACATAATCATATATCATATAAAAGCTGACAATCGTAATAAACCCATGGCTATTCTAACTTATACGTTCCAGGCACCGTGTTAATTTTTTTTTCATGCATTTTCTCACCCAGGCCCCTCAATAATGCTATGAGGTAGGCAATACTGTTATTCCCATTTCACAGAAGAGGAAATTGATGTTGAAAGAAGTTAAGAGGTTCAACTTCTTGCCCAAAGTCATTGAGCTCCTAAGTCAGAACCAGAACTTAAATTTGGATCTGTTGTAGCCCGGGCCGTCTGCCCCTGCCTCACCTGCCCACGACCTGTCCTGCACAGTTCGGCTCTGTTCTCCGCCCTCCTCTTCCTGTCTGAGGAGGGCTGGGAAAGAGGCAGTAGGTGGTGCCAGCCGAGGGTGAATGGGACGGTTCCAGGCTGGCCAGGATGATGCTGGAAAACACCTTCGGGGCAGAGTTCTTTGTTCCAAACAGCTCTCAATTTCCGGACTTCTGCCAGGGGTGGGAAGGTACCTCTGCCCAGCCTATTTGGCAAGCACACCGACATCTTGGGTGCCATGATGTGAAGAAGTGGGGGGTGGCAGCCTCAGGTAAAATTCCACTGTAATGAACTCCATCTGAGATCCGAATGGCTTCGTTGAGATGAAATTATGTTAACCAGTGTGCAGTGGAGGAACTCAGGTGTGGAACCTGAGAAACTAGAGGGGGAAGTGGGGCTAATTTACCAGTAAGTGTCTTTTAGTAAAGCTCTGGAACGTTTTGGAACCTAGGAAGAGAAGGAGAATCAGAATCACCCCTGGTTCCTCCTTCAGTGCCAAGCTCCCGGATGGTTGGGGCAGGGCCCGGAGGGGAGAGCTTTGTATTTGACTCCACCTGACAGGGCTGTGCCTGTCTGTTCGATTGTCCATGTACCCGCTGGGTTGCGAGGCCCTGAGAACAGGGCTGGGTCCTATATCTGAAGTGTCCTTACTCCACGCAATACTTAACTCATCACAGATATGCTCAATGGCTGTTGATTGAATGGAAATGTGTTTGTAGGTAGACCGGGACCCCTGAGCTATGTAAAGAGAGTTGAGGTGCCTGGGTGGCTCAGTCGGTTAAGCATCTGACTTCGGCTCAGGTCGTGATCTCATGGTTCGTGAGTTCGAGCCCCGCGTCGGGCTCTGTGCTGACCACTCAGTGCCTGGAGCCTGCTTGGGATTCTTGTATTTCCCTCTCTCTCTGCCCCTCCCCCACTCGCACTGTCTCTCTCTGTCTCTGTCTCTCTCTCCTCAAAAATAAACAAACGCTAAAAAAATTCTCTTTTGAAGAGAGTCGAAGGGCAGGAGCTTTGTGTGACTAAAACGTTATAAAAAGCTGGGCTGCGACTCGGAGGACTTCTCTCCCATTACTGAAGCCAATCCTGCAGAATAACAAGCACTAACATTGCCTGAGCAGGTACCCTGTGCCGGGCGCGGTGCTGAGCCCTTGACCTGCATTATCTCATTTGACCCTCACAGACAAATGAGGTAGGTTTTGTCGTTTTGTTCTCATTTTGCAGGCAAGGGAACGGAAGCTTAGAGAGCTGCGGACACAGCGGGCAGGAGGTGTGTGGGGAGGCAGGGTTTGCTGTTGCTCAGGCTGTCTCCAGACCCTCTTCTCTTACCTGTGTCTCCCTCCATGCAGAGCTCGGCTGTCGCTGAGGGCTGGGTGCCGGGTGGGGGGGAGGTAGGGCCAGGTGATGAGTGAGGCTGGGGGGCTGCAGACCCTGGTGGGGTGCAAGGGCGGGGGGGGAGGGGGGAGTGGCACAGCCTGGTCTGGAGGGTTAGCTCCACCTGAGGCCCGCAGGGTTGCCCTGGGAACTGCAGCCCGGTGTGGCCACGTTAGCCCTTTTTTTTTTTTTTTTTTTACGAGGAAGCTGGACATCCAGAGTTTTTCCAAAAGTGAAATCTCTCCAGTTTTCAAAAACACTGGCCACTAACTAAAAAATTTACGACGACCCGGTGGTGATGGTGGGCGGTGGCAGAGTGAACACAGTCATGGCTAGGTTTAGCCTGCAGCCCTGCCCCCCGCCCCCCACCGGCCCCGGATGTCTTCCGGTAGTTTCTTTCTTTGAACACGGGACCGTTAGACAGAGTGGGACACGTAAGGCCCTTGCTGATGTAGAATTTCTCACGAAAGGCATGATCACCCTCCATGGGTCCCCTTCCTGGCACGTGATAATACTGTATCATGCAGACCGTCTCTTTCTGGAGACTTATAACGAAATCAGCCTAAAGATATTCCCTGAGTGAATCCCCTCCCTCCCCCACTCCCCTGCCCGTCCTCCCCCCAACTCTATATTCCCAGGTAGGTGTTTTTCCAGAGGTGTTAGCAGGAAAGTTCTGTGTAGAGAAATAAAAAAGAAACTAACGGTTAAGCAAAGGGTCTCTAGGGAAACAAAAATAGAAAGAATAGTGGATGGGGAGCCTGGGTGGCTCAGGTCATGATCTCACGGCTTGTGAGTTCGAGCCCTGTGTCAGAGCCTGGAGCCTGCTTCGGATTCTGTGTCTCCCTCTTTCTCTCTGCCCTCCCCCGCTTGTGCTGTATCTCTCTCTCAAAAATAAACATTAAAAAAAAATTTTTTTAAAAAGAAAGCATAGTGGAATGTGGGGATTGGGGTTGGTAGGCAATGAATGACGAGCCCACCTACGCTGCCCGACCAGACTGTGAGGGCCTCATGGTGCCGTGAGGGTCGTGCTCCCTGTACTATTGCAAAGCGTGTGTTCACCGCCTTGTACTTTCCTGCCTGAATTTCCTCCTCCTCTTAAAACCTGGGGCAATAATGGTCAACCAGTAACAGCTTTATGGGGTATCACGATTTTATAAAACACTTTAAATATTTTGTCTCAGATAAATATAGTGAGGTGTTTATGCTGTGAGATAGACAAATGGGTGTAGAATCCCCCTTCTGAGGCTTGGTAAAGTGGCGCTGTTTTCTCTCCCTTCTTCCTTCCGTTCCACAAGAGAGGAGTAGCCATGGAGCACTGCGGCCCAGGGTGCAGGCAGCACAAGGTCCCCACAGGCCTCCTCATCCCCGCTGTCCTCACTCCTTACCCGGGGTTGACAGGTGGGGGAAGGTGCCTCAGACCCTGATGAAGGTCCCCCTTCCCTGAAAACCCCACACCAGGGGGAGTATGGAGCGGGCATGGGGATGACCCCAAACCCATGGATGGCCCGTGGCCAGCTTCTTCCTCCCCACGCCTGCCCCCCCCCGCCTGCCACCTCAAGCCATTGTTCCCAAAGCTGGGCAGAAAATAGCTCACTCCAGGGAATTATTTTTGTCTCTGTTAAACTTCAATCCTGAGCTCCTGCAGAGCCTGGCTGCAGAGTTGTTTTTGAGGTCAGGGGGAGCTCTGGCAAAAGTAAGGTGTAGGGGGTGGGTAAAGGGAGGCGGTGGGAGGAGGGGGCCATGATGGGCCACAGGCCCCTGGACTCTTGCCCTTCCGTGCTGCCCACGGGCTGCCTGACAGAGTGGAGCCTGCCCAGCCAGCTGGAGTGAGGTCTCCTTCCCACCTCCTTTGAGCTGGTCCCTCAAGTGCCTTCTCCAGGGATGTTTGCTGCCGCGGGAAAGAGCGCTGAGTGAAGGAGCTGTGACTCTGTTACCCTGAGCAGAGGCCCAGGTGGGCAGCAGGCCCGGCCCCAGGGCAGCAGGGGGGCTGCACACGGCTGACTGTTGAGGAGGGAAAGAGGTGGTTCCTCTTGAGACCCCGGGGTAGGCCCTGCGTGCCCTGCGACACCACCGAAAGGGGCTCTGTGTGGCAAATCTGCTCCCTCTTTGCCCCTGGGTATCAGAGGAAAACAAGGAAGAGGAAGATGGCCAGTGGATAGGGCTGGGGGAGGGGACTATAGTTTGGAGAGGGTTCACGGGTGAGGACAAAGGCAGCTATTTCCTACCACTTGGTGGCTCTGGGGAAGAAGCCTCCCGACAGACTCGGACGTTTGGGCCTGAAACCTCGAAACGAGGTCATCTTCAGTTATAGCTCTGAGGGGAAGGCCCGGCATGTGTTGTTGCCAGCAGTGAGCATGGACATTCCGACTCAGGGTACGGGCTGGTGTGTGCCCACACAGGTCGGGGACTTTCCACAGGTGTCCGTGGTGCAAGCTGTTTGTGAACATTGTGTGTCTGTGGCTGATGCCCTTCCTTACAGCGATTCCTGGCAACAAGGAAGTGACCTCGTTGACCGGGAGAGAGCAGTGAGCCACGTGGAACAGTGGAGGCAGGTTCGGGGATTGGGCGGCTGTGTGTAGCTCAGCAGTCCCCTTGCCGAGCAACCGTATCTGGCCACCCTGGACAGACTGATGCGTTAAAGAAGGATTGAGCTGGCGACATGCAGCTGAGTGGGTCACCAACTTCCGTCTGCCCTTGTTGAGCCTTTCGTTCTTTCTTTGGTTTTCTCTCAGAACACTTATTTTCCTGTCCGGCCGGGCTGAGTTTTCCAGAACTGTCTCCTTTGTCTCTGCCTTTCAGCTCAGTTATGCTGGTCCTACCTGCCCCCTGCTCCCCGGGGTAAAGGAGCTCCCCCCTGCAGGGTGGTGGCCCTGGGTGTGCGCCAGCTGGGACCTCAACTGTCTAAAGAAGAGGCCCACTGCTTTGCTGACCTTGGGGCGCTTTCTCAATAAATCAAGGGGACAGAGCCCTACTTTTACTTTCCGTATAAGGCTGGAGCTCAGTTCGGGTCAGAATGGGAACCCGATTGGACTCCGAAAGTCTTCAGTTCAAATATCATTACAATAATTAAAAATTCCTGGTATTCAAGTCTCAACGGGTAGAAGAAGTACTCAGTGGAGGAAAGAATGGAATCCACTTTCTATTACAATGAGTGTGGTCAGTTGGTTCATCTCTTCCTGGTGCTCTCTCTCTTTCCAGCCATGCAGAACCAGTTTTCCTGCCTCCAGCCCTCTCTTTCCCTTTTGTCTCTTGGCCTTTGCACACGCGCTGTCGGCCCGAAACCCTCATTGCCCCTCTTACCACTGCCGTGTTGAACTGTGATCCTCCCTGTCTCTGTTAGCGGGCTAAGAAGTGACCTCCTCCGAAGAGCCTTCTTTACCCTATGGGCACAAAGCCAGGAGCTCTCCTGCCCACTCTGGTCACGTGTGCTTACCTATATCGTAGGATGGATCCTACCTGTCTGCCCCCCTCAGTGGACTGGGAGTTTCAAGAGGGCAGGGTCTGTGTGTGGCTCTCCATTGTGTCTCTGACTTCCAGGACAGGGCTTGCCATGGTCTCAGTGCTTAAAACCAACCAGGGGTCACCGTCAAAAGTAAGGCATCGAAGGCCAGAACCAATGCCCAGCACGGTGTGAGGCCAAGAAAGAATGTTACAGCTCCCTGGCCATCCGATGGGGTCCCCAGGAAGAAATCTACACAGCAGGATAGCTGGAACTCTGACAAAACAGAAGCTCTGGAAAAGACCGTTAGGGGGAAACCATTCTAATCAGAAACTGAGGAGCAGCTGGTGTCCCCTTGGAGTGACTGCACTGCCCCTCTAAAGTGAACGGGAACCTATTTGGTCTAGGCCCTGAAAAGCTTCGTGAATACATGAGGAGTGTCCACCCCCTCGCTAATAATCTAGAAGATAGAGAGGATGCCTTTGGGTAGATCAGTACCTTTGGAACTGGAGCCGTCCTATGTATCTCAGAAGACCCAGGATCCTTCACTGGTTCTGACACAGGCCTAACAGTCTAATAGTGTAAGTGAAAGGTCTTCCAGGGCCCCTGAGGGCCAGAGGCAAACAGGAGTCCAGGCCCCCTGAGCCAGAGCCAGCCCAGTGTCTGGGTTAGGGGCCACGGTGGGCCTCCCTATTGCCAGGGCGGCTGTAGCCCTCACTGCTGTCTCTGGGCTCCAGCCTTTGGCTCTCCACCTCAGCCTTCCCTGCGTTCTGCACTTTCGGTGGCAGGCAAGAGCAGCTGAGGAAGTACCACTGCCCTGATGACACACAGGCAGCCTCATGGGGCCGCTGAGCCTCAGGTCCCACTAGGGGAGAACAGATATGGGACGGATGCATGACAAGCCCCGGGTGACAGAAGAAGTAGGAAAGAGATGGCATTGGGGGACAGAGGGAAAGGAAGGGAAAGGCAATGGGCACAAGGGCTTGGTACTCAGTGGCACCTCGGGAGCCACGGGTCTTATCCTTCTTGCAGAGGAAAAGTCCAGATGTGTAGCTCAGCTTCTCTGCATATAGGGGAGAGATTAGCCATTGGCTGTGGCTTCCAAAAATCTGGCTGGGGAAAATTTCCCCACCCCGAGAAGCCAGATTTTTGGAAGCCACAGCCGATGGGTGGGGTGGTCAGTTTTTTCCCAGTTCAGTGGAAATGTGGCTTTCTGGGCAACGTTTGTTTGGAGTAGCATGTTTGGGGCTGAGAGCAGGCCTGCTGCCCTCCATGGCCCCTCTGTGGGGCCTGAAAGTCTCCTGATTTCCCAGGCTCTGGTCTTGTACTGACAGCAGTTACAGCTTTAGTAGTGAGCTCCAGCTGACATCCAACCACACTGTGCCAGGGACCGTGCTGAGTGCTAGACAGAGATGTTGGTCCTGTAACAGCCCTGTGACCCGGGCGCTCTCTCATGTCCGCATTTGTAGAGGAGGATGCAGGAGTGGGCTTTGGGGGACGCTGGATGGTAGTCACATTGCCAAGCGCATCAGGCTGGCCAGGGCAGTTGTGGAGGTAAGCGAGGGATCTGACGCCCAGGATTCTGAGTATCTCAGTGCCGGCAGGACCTGGCCCTTTGGGTACTGACACAGTGCAGAAAGAGTATGAGTGACACAAAGACTGCATTGGTCCCAGAGGAAAATGAAGAGAAGAAGGCTGGCCGGGATGGACGGGTTTGGGGGTGGGCGGTGGGCTCAAAGCTATCTGTCTGGGCAGGGGCAGACTCAGGTCTATGTGGACCTGGGCCGGGGACGCAGCAATAAGAAAGATGCTTAGTCTGGGTAGAGGGCCACAGAGACGCTAGAACTGGGCTTGGGAATCTCTTGGGAGAAAGAAGCAGCTTTCTCCTGATGTCCCGAGGCCATTGTTGTTGTTTTAAATCCCATTTAGCCATCGCCTACATTAGCAATAGTAGGAGTTGAGGTCTCCCCAGAGGAGGGCTAGAACCACTTCCCCTGTATTCTTGGTGTTCTCCATTTGGGCTGCTCCAATTTCTATTCTTTGGTTTCCAAGTAATTGGACCAAGAGCCTCCTTGTCCCGTCAACCTTGACCTGGAGCACATATCCCAGGGAAGTACCCCCATCCTAGTGTCCAGGAGAGGCTCCCAGAATAGTGAGAGAGCACACCAGGCACATCCCACTTCTGTCTAAGATCTCCCCTTACCTCTCTGGGTCTGGGTCCATTTCTTCAGGCCATGGAGGCCAGAGCCAGGAGCTAGAGCTGGTTGGGTTACCCTCACTCTGTTCCTCTGTGTTGCTTGTCTGGGATGGCATTGGTGCTGGGTGGTCCCACTGCAGCGTGCTTCAGGGCCTCCCCCATGGCTTCCCACAACTCCCCTCCTCCAGAGATGACATTCATGCCTCCTCCCATGGCCCATTTCTCTCCCACACCACTCTGACCCCTGGAAGCTGCTCGGGCTGGTGATGAGAGGTCTTGGGACTTGCCCAGGGTGGAGGTGGAAAAACACTCTCTTTCCTTTGTACTCTTGGGACAAGCCGCTCCCCCTCTGATGGCCCCAGTTTCTTTGCTCTAAAACCAGAGAGATGGGACTTCAGATTATGAATGGGCAGCTCCCTACGCTTCAGCAGACACTGTCACTGCCCACGCTTTCCAGCAGTGACAGGGCCTGGCCTGCTTGTTACCTGGAGAACCGTAATCAACCCAGAAATCTTGTCGACAAAGCTAAGGGCAGAGTTTCCATTGGAAAAAAAGCAGCTTGCAGGAATAATTGTTGTCGATAAGAAGTGGAAATATATCTCGGCAAGCTATGTATCTCCGGCCCCACTGTCTGGGGCCCTGTGTGTTCCTGCCTCTGGGTTCTGCTCAGCTCCTAGAAGCTGCCAGCACTCCCAAGAATAACAGGACAGTCAGCCAAGAAAGAGTCTCAGTGGATGGCTGATAGAATGGGAGCTGATAGCATGGTTTCTAAGGAGTGACCCACTAACCCTTGGCATTGCGTGGGATGTCTGTCCATGACCTTTATCAGGTTCTCAAAGGTGATATATATCTCCCCAAAGGTTTGATTTAGAAGCACTTTCAGGATAAACTCCTTCCTGCGACTGTTGAGTCATCAGTCACTTAGATAGTTAGATAGTTAGGGACACATTGCCTGTGTTCTTAGTGCTGTAGTGCTGGGGGCCAGCCTCCCCTGGAGATGGCTGAGCCAAAGACAGAAGAGGGCAGGCAGGCTTGGGGGGGTGTATTCAGCTACTCACACTCTCTCGCAGAGCCCTTTACTTGGACTGCAAACTCTTCTCTCCAGGTGAAGGCCATGGAGGCAGACGCTGCACTCACCCCCTTATTTACTGCCCTTGTGGGAATCACGATCATACCCAGGGAGTTTATGAGGTCTAAGCCAAAATTAAATGCAGTCCCCATTATCTTTTCTGCTTTTCCCTTGCAGTCTCACTCACATCATAAACATCATAGATTTTTCTACTTTCTACAACAGTTTTCTAGCAGATGAGAAATGGGCCCTTTTCTAATTTGCACGATGGCGCCATGTGGTGGTCTGGCCAAGCCTTCCTCCAGAGATGCTGTGGGAATCGCTTAGTAGCTTCATTCTATGTCCCTCTTAGATGTCCAGCCATCTTAGATGGCTGTAAAGAGTTTGTCTAGGACCCGTGATTGAAAGCTACAGGGGCTCTTTCATCTTGCATAGTGAAGACCTTTCTAAGCATACAGTCATCCAAGGAAAGTAGATTGCCATGGGAGATAGTGCTCCGTTAGGAAAAATATTCACGTACAGGTTAGAATATTATAGAGGGGATTTAAGATGGTTGGACTAGGTAGAGTTTCCTTCCAATCCTGAGATGTCTGAGGTGACTGACTAGCTAGTGGGCTTTCCTTTGGACATTACAGTCTGCAGAAAATAATCCAACCATTCTCATCCATATTTAAAATGTGTGTGTGTGTGGAGGGGCTGGGGAGCCAATGAGACAAGGAATATTTAGACACATTCTATTTATATAATATGCTTTCCTCTCCCCCTTCCCTCTTTTTCACTCTGTTCCTCCTCAGCTGCTTCTGGGAGGTAATGCTGAGACTGTTCTGGAAAAAAGAATGTGTATATATGTTGGGGATGGTGGGAAGGAAGAAAAGACATCACCTTAGCTGGCTGTGACATTGCTGTGCCTGAGTTACACTAGAATAAAGAGATGACCAACACTAAGTTAGATCCTACAGTGCTCAGCACTCTGTGGACAGAGTTGAAAGGATGATGAAGTGAAAACCAACGAGAAATGGCTGTGCGCACATAAGCTCACGTGCAGCACGGCTGGCCTACACACTCCAGAGAGAGCCCCCCACGTGGTTCATTCTATGTGTGCCAATTTCAGGCAGAAGAATTTTTCTCTCCCTTTTCTGGGAAATCACTTAGCTTTCCGCTTCTTTCTAGAAGGAGGGGGAACTCTGAGCCAATGTCAACAATTAGAAAGCTCAGTTTCGGTCATTCCAATCGCAGCCCAGCTGAGTGTGGCCCCCTGTCCTGGGCTCCCGTTCTCCCTGGGGCCCATTAGGGGCCACACTGCTCATGTCCTTCCTGGTCCTTGGCATCTGAGGATGAGTGAACCTCCCTTGCACTAGCATGCTGTCGGGGCTCAACTGAGGGGGTCCGAGAGAAAGCTCAGTGAGGGAATCTCACTTTCTGAGTGGTCTTAAGGCCTCATCATGATGGGAAATCTGGCCTTGGAGTTGCACACTTTCAGAGGTGGAAAAGACGTTAGCAGTCAGATCTCTTGTCTACCACTTATCCTCCAGGCCATAGCTTTACGGCCCTCGGGACTCCGAGGAGGGTTCAGTGAGTGTGGTGGGGTTAAAGTGAGTCTAGCAGCACTTTGATCTTTGTCTTCCCAGTCTCTTCCCAGGACACCCTGTAGCCACCATATCACGAGACTGTTCTAGGCCAGCCTGCCCCGGTGATGCCCATTTAGCAGAAGCCCCGGAAGACGGGGCGTGTGTTGTGTGCGCCGACAGGCAGACATATAGGAGAGGCAGTGGTTATGGCTTCGATGACTGGAACGAAACATGTTATCTCTTCACTTCTTGCTAAGGCAAGGTCAGGACTGGGTCAGGCTCAGGCAGGGGTTTTGATGTGGGATGCAGTCCCCGGAGGAATGGAAGCCAGGGGCTTTCTGCAGACTTGAGCTCCCACCCTGTTTCTCTGAGGCTCAGGGTCAGGGACTTGGGTATTTCTAATACCAAGAGCAGGAGGGGGTTGCTCTGGGGACAGCCCCAGTAGAAGCAATGGGATGTCCTGTGTACTCAGAACATGAATTGCGGGCAGGGGTGGGGAGCTGTATGATGTGGCAAAGGAGGGTGATATTAAGCGCTTATTTTTCCACTTCTCCTTTGCTACCCTGTATCCTTGACCCACTTTCCTCGCACTTGGAACTTTAGGCTAAATCTAGGTTAACCTCTTCTAAAAGGACCATCCAGTAGGGCGCAGTTGCATGGGGAGGAGCGGCCAGCGTGTTGAACGAGGTTTTCCCGGTAAGAGGGGATGGCTGGCAAAAAGGGGATCCCGGCTAATGCCTGCCACCCTGAGACTTTGGGAGCTTTGGAAGGAAAAGCGCCATGGCATTCTTCCATCATGACCTGTGGGGATTGTTCTCTTCTTTGCCCCCGGACTTGGTGGAAGCGAAGGGCCTCCAGGACTTAGGGCTGATGAGATGACTGAGATATCACCCTTAGGAAAGGCAAGCAGAGGGGGGACTCAAGGCAAAAGGGTCTAAGTTCAAATCTGGACTCCAAAGACAAACAACTTCCCTGAGCCTTAGTTTTCCCATGGCTAGAAGAGGGGTGATAACGGGACCCGCCTGATGAGGGTGTTGTGAGGACTGAATGAGAGAGCATACTGGAGAACCCAGAGCAGGGCTCAGAGCGGACCGCCGTGTCCCCGCTGATGATTATCACTGGGATATGGGAGGGGTCAGCAGGAGACAGCAGAAGCACGCGGGCATGGCGCTAAGTTTGCCTTGTGTGGCCCCTGGCCCCCCCACTTGCCTGGCCATGGCGCCCTGGGCAAGTCATCCTGGACTTTGGTTTTGCCATCTGTAAAATGGGACTGCTCCTCACCTCATGGGACTGTTATGAAGCTTATGTAGGTCATGCGGCTAGAGCCTGGCAGGTTCGCACATAGTAGATACTCCATACACTCTTTTTTCTTTTTCTTTTTCTTTTTTTTTTTAAGCTCAAGGGTGGTAGTCTACCTGGGTCTCAAGTCTGGCTTTTGAAAACCTTAGGGGTTGAGGACAGGAAGCGGTGGTCCTTTCTGTGCCGACTTGGCCCTCACCTCAGCCTCTGAGGAGCAAGCGGGGATTCTGGGAAATCGATAAGGCCATGGGGTAGAATCCAGAAGAGTGTGGTCAGCCGGAGGCGATGGACGGTACAAGTACGGGGAGCAAAGGAGAGCCTGGCTTGGGGGGTAAGTGACAGCATGTCTGTCCCCAGCAGCGGTGCCTCGTCCCACCCACGGCCCTTGGGAGCCGGCCGACCTGGCTCAGGTTATTTCAGCGCATCACCCACCGGCATTTTCTTTTCTTTCTTTTCTCTTTTTAATGTTTATTTATTTTTGAGAGAGAGAGAGAGAGAGAGAGAGAGAGAGACAGAGCGTGAGCAGGGGAGGGACAGAGGGAGAGGGAGACACAGAATCCGAAGCAGGCTCCGAACTGTCAGCACAGAGCCTGACACGGGGCTCGAACCCACGAACCGTGAGATCATGACCTGAGCCGAAGTCACGCACTTAACCGACTGAGTCACCCAGGCTACCCCATCCACCGGCATTTTCCTTGGGTGTTTGCTGGGGGCTGGCAGTGCCCAAGGGGATGGTCAATAGTCTCGGGGAGCTGACAGCCCCAGGGCCCACAGTTTGTAATTCCCATGGGCTTTTCCCTTCCCTGCCTAGTTGGGCCTCTAGGAGGCAGAGGAACAAAAGCTAGGGGTCTGGACCTTCCCCATCTGGGGATTAGCTTGAAGGCTTTTGCCAGGTTTCAGGGTCAGGCACCTTCTGTTGGCATCAGGGAAGGGAGGAAATGTGTGTGTGTGTGTGTGTGTGTGTGTGTGTGTGTGTGTGTGGTCTGTCTGTCTGTCTGTCTCTATGGGTAGACAAGCAGGGCTGGATGTGGGTAGAAGTGGGACGGGTGAAATTCTGCCAGCCCCACCTTGGTGACCCAGCATGCCAGTAGCACACAGACTCTGGGCACCAGAGTCAGCCCGCCTTCAGCCCTTACTGAGGTCGGGGGTGTGGAGCATGTCTCAGGAAGAGCTAAAAGTGGCAGAAAACATCCTGTTTGAAAGCAGCGAGTTGCTGTATTTAACCCCTGCAGCGCTCGCTCCGCCTACACCGTCTGCACAGACGAGGATCTCGAACACCTGTCTGTGAAGCCGTCCCAAGAGGCCGGGCCCTGTGCCGCAATCCCAGCCTGCACCCTTCCCAGCGCGCCTGAGGGGTCTCGGCAGTCCTAGCTGGGGTGGGATCTCTTTCCTGCCATCAGCAGTATGCTAGGCCATCCTCTGACTCTGCTCCCCCCTCCGGGAGGATCCTTCAGATCTGGGGTGGGTGGGGGGTCCGTGGGAGCAGCAGGAGCAGCAGAGCTCCCCTAGATAAAAGCCCTCCCTCCCTCTCAACACCCTCTGCAGTGGAAGAAATAAGGAGGCTCTTTCCATCTGCCTACATGCTGGTTGCTGCCCCCCCCATCCCTCCCCACTGCTTCTTGCTACTCCCGGCCTCGAGGGAGGGCTGGTCCTGGCTGCTGCCAGGCTCCACCCCCTCACCCCTGCCAGCGATGACATGGCACGCCTGTGCCCAACAAATCACTCTGTCAAGTTTTCAATCCCTAATCTCAGGACTAAAGTCTCTTGAGAGAACCTCCTGTACCATTATTGGACTCACCAGAGGACTGGCTATGAGGTCAGTGCCAAGCTGTAGACGAAGCGTTTCCCCTTTTTCGTTTCAGAGTCCTTTTGGTTGGACGTGTCTGTGAGGTCACAGACGGGCATCCCCTCCCCCTTGCCCCTTCAGGTGGGTGTTTCCTCTTTAGCCACAACCTCTGTGGCTGGCTGTTTTCCAGGAGCAGGTGCGGGCCATGGGAAGGAGGGGGGACAAGGGAAGGAAGAGGATACTACCCCGGGCTTCACAAATGCGGGTCGGATCCTGTGTCAGCAGAACCGGCAGCAGCCCGCAGCCCAGACCCAGAGCCAGCCGGAGGCAGGGGAGGGGCTCAGAGAGGGGCTCAGAAGGGAGAAGGCCTGCTGCCTCTCAGGACAGGACACCAGGCAGCTGTCCAGTATAGTGACATTTCCTACTCAGCTCCAGTCTGCTCTTTGCCTCTCCTGCCTCCACAGTCTCTTCCTGCCAGCTCTCTGGCCATGTATGCCTGGGTCTCTTTTGCACCTCTGGACTCCGGTCCCGGGCCCTGCCTCCTCGGTAGCAGCAAATAACCCCAAGCCGGCTGAGTTTTCTCTCAGCTCACCTGAAATGGTCCCGTTTTCTGTGGGCTTCCAGCTGAGGGGTCCAGCCTTCTGTCCGGCTGCACTGGGGCCCCAGGCCCCCCAACCCCCGGCCAGGAGCCTTCCTGATGTCAAGGTAGTAGCTCAGCCCATTTCAGGAAGGCACAGTTGTCATGCCGGGGTAGGCTGTTGTCCTGATGCCCTTGCATCATGACGTCACCAGCGAGCCCGGGTGGTGATGAGCCCTCGTTGGACTGATTTGTCTGGCATTCCCCCCACGCCCACATTTGATTTCTCCTTTTTCCACCAAAGCCACCAGATGTTTAGTCGCCTGGGTGACACAGACCCTGTAGCAACGTCATGATGACTGAGAGTTGCACCATCTCAGCTGACCTGGGGTTAAGCCACAAGCATCCTAAACAGTTTCTCCTATTGCCCCACAATGGTATTGGGCCTCTGGGATCCCTGCCCACAACTTGGATGTGTGCGGCACTCTAGAAGCCCCGGGGAGTTGGCTTGGCCTTGGGATGGGCTACAGGGACGATGTTGACAAACCCACGGGTGCTTTATCCTTGCTTTTTAATTCTTTGAAAATTGCGAAATGTTTTATATACGCAGATGGGCCTATTAAACGTAAAATCCTATTTTAATAATTTTTGTAGTTTATTTATTTTGAGAGTGACAGAGAGAGCAAGCAAGGGAGGGGCAGAGAGAGAGAGGGAGAGAATCCCAAGCCGGCTCTGCATGGTCAGCATGGAGCCTGAATGAGGGCTTGAACTCATGAACCGTGAGATCATGACCTGAGCTGAAATCAAGTGTCGGACACTTAACCAAATGAACCACCCAGGAACCCCATTCATAACAATAAAAATAATAAGACGCCTATACCTACCACTCAAAGAAATAGGATATAGTGCCTATGTAAGGCCTCTGCATGCCTGTCCCCGATCTCAGTCCCTCAAAGGTTTCTATTAATCATTACTTTGTTCTTTTTTTTTTTTTGAGTCTTTATTTCTGTGCATGTGCGTGTATGTGTGTGTGTGTGTATGTGTGTGTGTGTGTGTCTAAACATTGCAGTTTAACAAATGTCAATCTAGCTGTGATGGGGACAGGCAATAGTGTCACTATAAGTACATCAAAGTTCCCAGGAAAAGAAAAGCTAAGAGAGGCGGGTCTACACCCATCTGTGATCAGGGTCCCCTCCACCCTGATCCTTATCCATCCCACTTCCTTCCTTCGTTTTTAGAAAATTACAAAAAAAAAAAAAGTATTAATTTAATTTAAATTAAATTTAAATTAAATTGCTCAAACGGGCTTTGAAATGCCAAGTCGTAGCCCCGAGATTCCATTGGAAAGAAGCTCAGAAACTCCCAAGGGTCCTCCGGAAGCTACCTCTCTCACTTCGGGGTGGGAGAACATGGTACTGGTTCCTAACTGGCTTTCTCTCTTCTATTTCTTCTGCCCCGAGGGACCCTCCTGCCCTGGGGCCAAGCGGCCATGCGATGGCCCTTGTGATGACTCAGATAGTCTCAGACTCAGATAGACTCAGATAGGAGGCAGCAAGGTCTGAAGCATCTTAGGGAGGCCGGAGGAGCTCTGAGTCTGACCGCGTGGAGCCAAGGGCCCCATCTGCCTAATGGAAGAGTTAAGTCAACCGCTTCCCGAGAAGGATTTCCGAAAGCTACTAGGTTGTGTTCCCTCGGTCCTCCCCGCTCCTCAAGTGTGAAATCCATCTGTAGATGATAATGCCTATTTATCAAAGCCATCTCTGAAAACAAGATTAGTTCACTGTATAGGACTCGCGGTATTCGGAAAGACGATTCGGTCAAATCAATGTGTTACGTTTTTGCTGGAGAAAAAGAAAAGAGAAAAGAAGAGGGAACAAGATTTTGATTACCTCGGCGCAGGGACACGGGGCTGTCAGTTCCGAGCCACGTGGCTGTGCGGAGTGGGGGTGGTTGGAATATCAAGGTCTGATTCGGGCATGTGAGCTAGTCCGTTCCTCAGACAGAGGGGCTGGGGGCTTCTATCTGCACTTGAGGGGGGGAGGGGCCCCCTTTTCTCTTGGGGGGGTTGTTCTGGGTGAAGCACCCAGAATAGGCCTCTGGCCTGCTTCAGGGCTGCCCGTGAGGTGAGTCGATGCCTCACAGCCTGTAAAGGAAAACGCCACTCTTCGGGTGAGGGTCGCAGGGTACAGAGAGGCTAAACACCTCACCCACAGCAGCCTGGCTAGTAGGCCGCAGATGCAGCCTTTGAACGCAAACCACGCTCTGAGCGGCCTCACCACAGCGCCCCCCGCAGATCGCTCTGGACTTGGGTGAGGGAGCCCATCTTCCGCTCCACAGAGAGTCCGGAGGGTAAGCTGTGGTGTGGCGCGTCACGAGACGAGGGCGCCAAAGAAATCCTGCTCAGGCCTGCAGCCTGGGGAGCTGCCCGACCTCGCCGAGTTCCTGGCAGATGGGGGTAGGGGTGCAAAGGATGCCAGCCAGCCCTGGCACTGACTCCGGCTCTGGCCTTGGCCTGCCTGCTCTTCTTGCAGGGACGGAAGCGATGGCAGCCAGCACTTCCCTGCCTGACCCTGGCGACTTTGACCGGAATGTGCCCCGAATCTGTGGGGTATGCGGAGACCGAGCCACCGGCTTTCACTTCAACGCTATGACCTGTGAAGGCTGCAAAGGCTTCTTCAGGTGAGTCCTCCCCAGGGGCCAGCGGAAGGAGAGGAAGCAAGATTTCCCTGCATGAAGAGAACCCCTGCATCTTCCCTGTCTCTGTCCTTCCCATGCCCATGGAACATGCGAGCTCTTACAGCCACCGGGAGTAACAGGGTCTGGGTGAGAGTATCTTCTTCCTCCCCTCCTTTCAGCTCCAGCTACGTCCTCTGACCTTCTCAGAAATGGTTTTCCTGAGGTTTCCGTCTAGGTCCCCACTTTCCCATTACCCCTTGACCCATAGTCCCCTCTATTAACCCACATGTCTGTCCTGGAGTGACAGGGCCTCCTAACAGATGGATGACCACAGGCGTGCCCTTGGGGGCGTCCTAGAACTTGGCCTCAGCGCTTGTCCTCCCATCCACATGAAACCATTCCTTGGAACAAGGGAAATAGCACCCTGGTTGGACCTCTGTGCTTGACCTGTGCCCATATCTTCACCCATGGCTGGCTGTCCCAGGATGGAAAGCTCAGGCGATGTCAGCAACGTGCCAGCCGTCCTGTTCAGTCAGGGCCAGTTTCTCTACCCGCTGCCTCTTCTCTTCTCCAGCGAGCCCAGTGTCACAAGTGCAAACAGTATGGGGAAGGTATTGGAAAGGCTGAATGAAGGGTGTTCCCATCCAAAGGGAGGAGGGGAGGATGGGAAGGTGATGAATTGCAGTATAGGACTGAGAAACATGAGGAGTGAGCATTGGGCGTATATTGGAGAGAGAGCAAGCAGGAGAGAAGCCTGGAAGAAAACATGAAAAGAAGAGCTTCTGTATAAGAGTCTTAATTGGAGGTGAGTAAAGAAAAGGACAAGGCTTTGGCCATCAAGAGAGGAAAGAGTGAATCAGGTCCAGAACAAGAAGGCAGAGGTCGGCCTGGTTGTCTGAACTGAAGGGCCCACCCACTGGCTTTGAGGGCAGAGTGAATCAGAGCCTGGGACGTTGTGAGATGCCTGCCCTGCCCCCCCCCCCCCCCCCTACCGAGCACAAGGACTCGTGGGCCGTCTGTGAACACAGCTCCCAACTCACCTGCCCCCTGTCCTGGGAACCAGCTGGCCTGGAGTTTCCCTGCCTTGAGCAGTCGCTGGTCAGCGGGGTTTCTGTGGGTGCTAATTGACTGTTTGGCCTGGCGCGGGTTGCCCACTTGGCTTCCTGGCAGGCTGCTCCCCAGCTTGGGGAACCAGACCAGCAGCATCGCTGGCTGCAGACTCTGCTGCCGTGTGGCTCATTCCTCTGCACTTCCTGCAGGGTGGGCCTTCCGGAGCCCCACCTGGACCCTTTCCTGCCCCCGGCCTCCGAAGTAATAATGGGGAAGGAGGGTGTGTGCGCACATCAGGGCTGCTTCCTACCTTAAAAGCAGCCAGAAGTGTGTGAGCTATAGCGGTGGCCGTGCCGTTGCCCTCCCTTGCTCAGATCTTTTGACTTCTCTGTTTCAGTTACCTCAACCATGCACCTGACTTTGTCATCTGACTCCTCTCGTATATAGTGTTAGTCTGGGGATTGATTCGATGACATATACAAAAGTACTTTAAAAAACATAAAGTATGATATGTTATTTTGGAACCTGATGGGTCAATACTTATGTCCTTCATGGAACGCTGCCCTCATGAAATAAACAGACGTCTCTCCAGCCACACACCTTCCTTTTGTTGTTTTTTTTTTTTTTTTCTTTGACACACTCACTCAATGGATTTTGATGAGCACCTGTTATCAAGGCACTGGGCTAAGAGCTGGCAATACGGGGACTCTGACCAAAGGTCATACGTCACCCATCTGCAACCCAAAGGTCTCCAACAGCTCTTGGGGCTGTTTGGTTAATTCCTAGATCCCTGTCCCCAACCCCCTCTCTTTCTAGGTCACCTATCCCTGGGGTTCAGCTCTGGGAGATGAGACTCTTAGGCGGCTGCTTATTGGGTTCTGACATACTGGAGGTCAATTCCTTGCCAGAGTGGCTCCAACTCCCATGAACCTGTGCTTCCTCCCCTCAGACACACCACTACTCCTTGAGGCAGGACCATGATAGGTAGGCATCTGGGTGGAGGGAGGACAGGCTCCCTGATGCCCAGGGCTAGGTGTGGGAAATGACAAAATGGACAGGGATGGTACGTTTGTATGTCACCCACCCTGAGCCCCCTTTCCAACAACCCCTGCGTGGAAGTGCTGGTATTACGGGCAGCATTCTGCTTTTGTCCTGTTACCCTGTCCTTGTCTGCCTTGTGTCTTTACTGTCCCTGCCGTGATGACTGGGCCAGGATGCACTTTCTGAAGAGCCAACACCTCTTGTTGTTTGTCTTGATTTTGTTTGATAAAAATACACACCCACCCACCCACCCACCACACACACACACACACACACACACACACACACACAATCAGTCAATCTTCGTTATTTGTAGATTCTGTATTTGCAAACTTGGCCACTTGTTAAAACTTCCTTGTAGTCCCCACATCAATGCTTGCAGAATTTTGTGGTCATGGTGGTGTCAGAGTGGTGAAAACTTCAAGACCCACGACGCACACATTCCCAGCCAAGGTGGAACAAGGTGACATCCTGCCTTCTTGTTTCAGCTCTCAGGCTACAAACAAGTGTCCTTTTTGTGGGCTGCTTAGTACCACAGTTTTTGCATCTTTGTGCTATTTGGTGGTGATTCCACTGTTTAGGATGGCCCCAAGCATAGTGCTGAAGTGCCATTAAGTGGTCCTAACTAAGCACAAGAAAGCTTCGATGTGCCTTATCAAGAAAACAAGTGTTCAAGAAGCTTCATTCAGACATGAGCTACAGTGCTGTTGGCTGAGTTCAGTTTTAATGAATCAACAATATATATTAAGTAAGGTCCCTTTAAATAGCACATGTGAAACAAGGTTATGTATTGATTGATTGATGAAAATGTTGTGACCAGAGGCTCCCAGGAAGCTAACCCTGGGAACAGTGGTTCAGTATGTGTTAATTCAGTGCTCATGGTGCCCTCACAGAACATAACTGTTGCCAAAAAGAAAAATCAATTAAATATACATAATTGCTCCTCTTTTCTCCCCCTTACCCTTGCTTCTTTACTTCATCCAAATTCTATTTGGTATTTTTCTATTTTTAGTCTATTTCAGATAGAACCCCCTTGCCACTTATGTCTGTTTGTGAAATCCTGATCCCAGGAAGAAAGGTCTACGTTTGGCGGGGGGGTGGGGCCGGCGTACCTTCTCAGTGTCAGGTTCCACATCCTTAGGAACACAAAGATAAGTGCAACCAAGTCCTTGCTCTTGGGGAGTTCACTCAACCCGTTCATGGTGTTCTCAAGGAAAGAGGATCCCTTTCGTGCTGAGTCACTGGCTATTTACCAAGCCCTGGGGACCAGTCTGACCATTCAGTCTTTGGTTTGACTTCCAAGATAGTCAAACTAACCTACCATAGGAGCTCATTGTGGTCATCCCAGCAGGTCCAGAATTCATAATCAAACCAAAATGGGATTATGAAGGTTGGACAGTGACCACAGTTCTATTGATCTATGGTCAGACCATAGAGACCATTAGAGACCACTGTTGGCCAATTTGTCCTACAAGTTATTTCATGCTGTTTCTGCTTCATGTTCCTCTGGAATACATGGACTTCCTGGGGGGGAAAATGATATTTCCAGTGTGAATAAAATGGCATGGGTAGGCTTGTAAAAGGTTATATGTCTTGGCTCTGTCAACAGCCAGAGCATAAGTAAGGGCCAGAGGGGAAAAATTCGTAGGTCTACTACAAAGGATATATATATATTATACGATCTGTGGATGTGAATGAATCTCTGGTCATGAGTGGCTTAGTTCAGACTCTAATATAAAATAAAGGAAAAGATATAAAGGACAGGAGAAAATCCGAGGGACCTCTTTGAAGAAGAGAATTAAGAGTATGGTGAAGTTTAAGAGGTGGTCCTGGGGGGTGCCTGGGTGACTCAGTCAGTTAAGCCTCCGACTCTTGATTTCGGCTCAGGTGATGAGCTGGCAGCAGTGAGATCGAGCCCCATGTCAGGTTTTGTGCTGGGTGGGGAGCCTGCTTGAGATTCTGTCTCTCTGCCCCTCCCTTGCTTATGCTCGCTTTCTCTTTCTCTGTCTCAAAATACAATAAAATAAAATAAGGGGAAAAAAGAATACAGATAAAAAAGGTGGGATAAAAAAGGTGGGATAAAAAAGGTGGTCTTGGAATGCAGGGTTGAGAAACAGATCACTGCCTCTTCCTCTTGTCTTCTTCCTCCTTGTTGACCCCTCCTTAATCCAGACACTGTGAAGGCGTGCATTGCAAGTGCCAAGCTAACAAACACAGAGTGGAGAAATGCCTTCTTGTTTGCGGGCCTCAAGGTGCTCAGGGACCTTGTTAATTATGAGTCCTGTGGAGTGCAGGGGGCAAAAGGCAGGCTGGTGAGGATCCGGGAACACGAGGAATGTTCTGGCTTTCGGGAAGTCCCCCCAGCTGATACTGCAAGAGCCGTGATGTGAAGGGGAGCAGAGAAACGAGGCGGATGGCCAACGACTTAAAACTCAAAGGGCTTACGGGCACTGGAGTAAACAGAGAGGAGAGAGGAGCAGGGCGTTCTATGAGCGCCAGTAAATGTGTCCCCACGACATCGGGGCTGCCGGAGAAAACTTTGTCCAGTTCAGCTTGGCAGCTGGCAGCTTCTTCCATGGCCGCTCGAGACTGTGACTGAAAGAGAACGAGGAAGGTTGTCCGCGGATGGGTCAAGAGTAGTTTTGGAAGCTTGGGTCGAGGAGGCCGGATTATTTGCAGAGGGAATGTCACTGGAGTTGTGAAGAAAGGCAGCTGCAGGCATGTGAAGAAGATCTTACGTTTTGGGGAGGAACTCAGGTCTCTCATCAAGGCTTATTGGCAGGAAGTCACTCTCGGCACACGTGGGGGTCGTCCCTGTGCTATGGCAGTATAGGGCCAGTGGAGAGGACCGCCAGCGGTGACCCCTCATTTCCAAACCACCCCTCTCAGGGACTGTGTCTCTCCCAATGGCTTTGTGCCAGAGGAGACCCCCAAACGGCCTCTGCTGCATGTTCCTGGACTTTAGGGGGCACGTTTTTTTTTAAATTTTTTTTTAACGTTTATTTATGTTTGAGACAGAGAGAGACAGAGCATGAACAGGGGAGGGGCAGAGAGAGAGGGAGACACAGAATCTGAAACAGGCTCCAGGCTCTGAGCGGTCAGCACAGAGCCCGACGCGGGGCTCGAACTCACGGACCGTGAGATCATGACCTGAGCCGGAGTCGGACGCTTAACCGACCGAGCCACCCAGGCGCCCCTAGGGGGCATGTTTTGATGGCTACTCTGGCTTGGATTGAGGTACGGTATATTCATAAGGAGGACGATGTTATGTAAGAATACTGGAAGCTTTGGAATCAAACAGATCTTGATTCGGATCCTGCTTTCACACTTATTAGCCGCGTGATGTGAAGCAAGTGATTTAACCCTCCAGTCCTTTTCATATCACCTGTAAAATAGGGATAATGCCCATCCTGAAAGGTCGTCGTTGATAGCCTTGGAGATAATATGCAAAATACTGGCATCGAAGGCTCTCGGGAAGCGGAGGCTATTACCATCGTCCTTTTGTAGTGTGTTGCCTCTGAGAACAGACAGCCCTTTCCTCTCCTCTCTTGCGGAACCTGGAATGTGTGTGTAAATAACTCCTGTGCGCGGCTCAAAAGAAGCAGCAGCAGCGGAGCAAACGGTCCGGAAGGGCATATAAGTGAAAAGCAAGTCTCCTTCCCTACCCAGTTCCCGTGCCCCTACCTCCTCCAGAAGCTGTCGCTGTCACCAGCTCGCTGTGTTCGCTGCCAGACTCTTTATATGAAAGCACGTGTGCGGGTTTATGTGTGTGTGCACAGGCATGCACGGGCACGGGGAGGTGGGCGTATATACTAAACTCACCCTCCCGCACTTGCTTTTATCTACCACAGAGCATTTCTTCAAGCTGGTTCCCGTTTCCACGTTCTTCCTCTGTCCTTTCCACAGCCCTGTCATCTTGCATGGATATACTATGATGTGATGGACCAGTTCTCTCTCTCTTTTTAAAAAATGTATTGGAGAGAGATGGAGCATGAGCGGGGGAGGGTCAGGGAGAGCGAGGAAGAGAGAGAATCCCAGGCAGACTCTGTGCACTGTCTGTGCGGACGGAGCCCAAGTCGGGGCTCGAACTCAAGAACCGCGAGATCGTGACCCGAGCCGAAATCAAGAGTCAGGTGTTGGACCGACTCAGCCACCCAGGCGCCCTTGGACCAGTTCTCTCTCTTTTAAAAAAAAAAATTTTTTTTAATGTTTTATTTATTTTTGAGAGAGAGAGAGAGAGTACAAGCAAGGGAGGGCAGAAAGAGAGGGAGACACAGGCTCCAGGCTCCGAGATTTCTGTGACACTCAACGTTGCGGTGGAGACAGAGCCCAGAGCTGGTACTTGGCCCCGGGCTTGGGTTTCACAAGGTGTGTCTCTGGTGATAGGGCCACCTACCCGAGAAGGACCCTACTGTCCCAAGCCCGAGACACTGGCCTTGGGCACTTCAGGCTTCTGTGAATTGCCTGTCACGTTTTGATGAATTGGTCAATGTCCTCTCTCACCCCTGACTTTCTAGAAACTGTGTCTATATTTAGCTTGGCTGCACCACCCCTACCCCTCCTTCCTGAGCTGGGGTATAATTGCCAACCATCCAGAGGATGACAGGGTCCAGGCTTAGAGAGGAGCTAAGGCGATGGGCTCCCACGGAAACTCGAAGCTCTTGTTTCTCAAAACCGAACCAGCTCACAAGCAATTAGCACTGGGAGGAAGACAGGGCAGGGCGTGGATCTTTAGGACAAAGCACAGAGCCACGGCTGGCCAATCTGGCTGCTCCGACTCCTTGTGGGCAGAGGCTAGATGACAGCCACATGTGTGGAAGTGCCCTTAGAAGGCAGGGGATCGGGGAAGAACCGGGTCTCAAGCTCGCAGGACCTGCGGCCCGGCAACTGGGCTGGACTGGGCGTACCTGAAAGCCATTTCAGAAGAGGACCTGGGTCCGGCCGTCGGAGGCGGCGAGGGAGTTTCCATCTCCTGAACACCGACCCACGCTCCAGAGTGTGACAGTGTTCTTTGTGATGGCTAACCTCCATCTTCCTGGCTACAATTCCAGGGTCCTGCCTCTGATTCTGTCTTTAGAGAAGCCAGGGCAGAGCTGCTTACTATAATTTTGCATACTAATCATTTAAGAGCTGCATGAATTTAGGGGCTCCTTTCTGCGTTGTTCAACTAATGTGCAGACACGCAGCAAAGTTGGTGGGCTTTGGGACAAAGTGTGGCAAAGGGTGAAAAGCACAAGCGGCCTTCTTTTCATTTTTTTATGTTTATTTTTGAGAGACAGAGAGAGAGGGAGACACAGAATCTGAAGCAAGCTCCAGGCTCTGAGCTGTCAACACAGAGCCCGACGTGGGGCTTGAACTCACGAACTGTGAGTTCATGACCTGAGCCGAAGTCAGATGCTTCACCGACTGAGCCACCCAGGTGCCCCCACAAGTGACATTCTTACCCCAGATCTGAGCCTTACTGGGAGATAATGTGCCTGGCCAGAAGGCTTTTAACATTTTCTTCCCTCCTTCCCTCCCTCCTGCCTTCCTGCCTTCCTCTCCTCCCCCTCTTCTTCCTCCTTCTTCTCCATTTCTCCCTCCTCCTCCTCCTGCTTTGTTTCTCAGTACTCATGAGAGTACTCCTACTACAGAGACAAAGCTGGAAGCAAGGATACTGGGTCCTCCCTTCCCAGTGTTTTCTTTTAAGCCAGATCTGCTTTTTTTTTTTTTTTTGGATTCCAACCCAGCCTTGTTTAGAGTCCACTCCTGTTGTCAGGCAATGCTGGGCTGAGTGGCTATCTCCAAGTCCTCTGTGTGTGGAAGCCTGGGGTGGGGTGGGGGGGGGGGGCTTCAGATTTACAATGAGGAAGATAAAAGAAAGATGGTCATGGTCCACATCTCTTTCTGAGCGACCTTGCAGGTGGGGGAGGTGCCCACCAGTGAGAGTCAGAGGCAGGTGCACTAGAGCACGAGGAAGGAGGGACAGGCCTCCAAGGGATGTGAGGCTGCCTCTCGTGGGGGGCCTCAGGGAGCTCTCAGCCCCCAGCACAGGGCTGGTGGGAGGCTTTGGCAAACGTGTCTGGAGGTGCCACATGTAGGCTCCTCCTGGTGCCCCAAACCCTGGAGAATGAACAGGAAGAGCTCTGAGCCAGACAAGACAGTGGGTGGAAGGAAAAAGCAGACCCTCCACTTCTGGGCAAAATGCCTAGTTGTAAAAAAAAAAAAAAGGAAATGAGAGTTTACTCTGAATTAGAAACTTCTGGCCCTTGAATAAGTTTAGAGAATTACAGGCATTCTGGGGCCTGAGCCTTTGTGGTAATAGGCAGAGCCACAGGAGCCACAAGTGGGAAAGAGGGGGAGGAGTAAAGGAGTGAATCCATCGCACGTCCGGTGGTGACGGCCGTATCTCATTTCGGGGTAGCCAGGGTACCTCCATATTTGCTTGTCCCTCTGGAGAACTACAATAGATGGATGGAGGCTCAAGGAGAAGGGCTTTCTAAAGCCCTTCTTAAAGGCAGGCAAAAGCCTAAAGTACAGTCCCTCCCTGGGTAGTCACTGCAGGGGTGGATGTGGCCTTTAGTGGTCTGGACTTGACCCCCATAGCCTCATGTTTCTCCACCTCCCTGTGTAGCCCTGTCTACTGGGGCCCCCTTGGGTCAGAAGAGGCATAACAGGAGGGTACGGGCAGCCAAGGTCCAAAACCAAAAGCAGCTACCTCGTGAGCCACTGGGTCATCGTTGGCCTTGAGTTGTTCTCAAGAGCCAGCCGCCTGGAGCTCTTTGCCTGTGGGCTCCACCTCACTGAGCACCTTGTTTCTAGAGATGAGAGGGGTTGTACACGAAGCTAAAGCTGAGCCTCACATCTCTAACAGCCAACCAGGGAGCCTTCACTTCTTGCTAAATCACCTCACTGAAAAGTTTCTTCCCCTCGGTGGTCCCATCTATGAAATGAGGAGGTCCACCAGTAAGTAGTCTCTTGGGTCCCCTAACCATCTGTCCATTATCCGCCAACGAGTATGTTTGTCTCAAACTCTGTATGTCTTCTAGTGAATGTGAACAGTGAGCCATTTTTCACCAAGAAATAAAACTAGTGTGTGGCCAACTCCTCTCTAAGAGAAACGGTTGGACCCGGGCCTTTGCTTCCAAGGCTTGAGCATCTATCGCCACAGCTCCTTGGAAGGTGCTGCTGCTCACAGAGAAAGTGATTCTGCCACCATCCCTCCCCAACTAACTCCTGTCACCCGTCCTGGGGCAAACAAGTGGGGCCTGCCCCTGCTAGGGCTGGGAAAGCACGAGGAACCTGTAGGACACGGATGATGCAGCCTCCCCAAATCCCATGTGGTGTGGCTGGCAGCAGGGGAGAAAGCCAGATTAGGGAAAATGAGCCCTCAAGCTTGCACATGCACGCATAGGCGCGCGCACACACACACATACGCACACACACAATTTTACATAGAATACCAGCAGCCGGGGAGACCAGCTTCCTAGCTAAGAACCTTTGGTAGTTTTCTGTCCTTGAAGAATCCTTGCTTCCTCTGCCTTTTGGAAAGCCAAGGCCAGACCTTGGCTCAGGGCTCCCGCCCGCTCATCTGGCCTTTTCTCTCTGGACGTGTTACCTGGATACCTAAAGCTACGGTTTGGGCCCTTCCTCCCTTCTCCACGCACCCGTGCGCATGTCTGTTCCTGAACCAGGGATGCTCTAATCACAGACCTCCAGGCTCTAGATGACTTAAAGCGGCCACTAGTGCCCTCACCTCTCGTAATGGCTCACTAAAAGCAGTGAGGGCTGTTCTACAGATTTCAGCATTTTTGTTTCTTTAGTAAAAAAAAGAATGTTTCTTTATTTATTTTTGAGAAAGACAGAGACAGAGCTCCAGCAGAGAAGGGGCAGAGAGAGATGGAGATACAGAATCTAAAGCAGCCACCAGGCTCTGGGCTCTCAGCACAGAGCCCAAGGGGCTGGTGGGAGTGCTTGAACTCAGGAACTTGGAGATCGTGACCTGGGCTGAAGTCCCACGCTTAATTAACTGAGCCACCCAGACTCCCCAGTATTTTTAAAAATTTCACTAGGCTAATTCATTCATGTATTTCCTGTGTAGTAATAATAATAATAATAAT
Organism: Herpailurus yagouaroundi; assembly: GCF_014898765.1. Lineage (NCBI taxonomy): Eukaryota > Metazoa > Chordata > Mammalia > Carnivora > Felidae > Herpailurus > Herpailurus yagouaroundi. Next base: position 7,013,630 of record NW_024412407.1, read on the forward strand.
AATAATAATAGAGTGAGAAGTAGAGTGCCATCAAAGTAAATCAGGGGCGCTATGCTGGCTCAGTGGCTAAAGTGGGCAGATCTCAATTTCTGGATCATGAGTTCAAGCCCTGGGGGTAGAGCCCACTTTTTAAAAAAAAGCAATCAGGGGCGCCTGGGTGGTGCAGTCAGTTAAGCGTCCGACTTCAGCCAGGTCACCATCTCGCGGTCCGTGAGTTCGAGCCCCGCGTCAGGCTCTGGGCTGATGGCTCAGAGCCTGGAGCCTGTTTCCAATTCTGTGTCTCCCTCTCTCTCTGCCCCTCCCCCGTTCATGCTCTGTCTCTCTCTGTCCCAAAAATAAATAAACGTTGAAAAAAAAATTAAAAAAAAAAAGCAATCATAGTAATAATAAATAAATAAATAAATAAATCCTTTCAAATAGTAAATAAAATAAATAAATGAAAGCGATGATGGGAGCAGAGTAGGCAATGACAGAAGGAGGAGGAGCCTGGAGTGTGGGGGGAGGGAGCGGTGGTCACTGAGAACGGCCGGGGCCTGGGCCCCGAACCCTCTGTGGGAGACGCGGAGATCCCAGGGGTCTTGCCGGCAGGCCTGGGTGGTCACAGTCCCTGCCGGCAGCCAGGGCCAAGGCTGGACGGTGGGTGGCACAGAGGTGGCAGGTGCTCTCTCCCTCGGCAGGCGAAGCATGAAGCGGAAGGCGCTGTTCACCTGCCCCTTTAACGGCGACTGCCGCATCACCAAGGACAATCGCCGCCACTGCCAGGCGTGCCGGCTCAAGCGCTGTGTGGACATCGGCATGATGAAGGAGTGTGAGTGCTCGGGGGCCAGGGCGGGGGGTCGGCACTAGAAGGGGAAGGTTTCGTGCTGCTGTTCGTGCAGGTTTGGCCCGAGAGGTGTGTGGTCCTTCCCCTGGGGCTGCTGGCGCCCTGCATGTGGAGCTGGGGCCCTGAGGCCAGAACAGCAGGGTCCAGGCACCAAGAGGGTACTGCGAGCCTCTCTAGGGTCTGTATATGCGTCTCAGAGGCCTGGGACAGCCCCTCCAGAGCGAGGCCTGTGAGGAGGGCAGTGCGGGGCACTGCCTTCCTGAGCCCCGAGCAGTCCTCCTCCACGACCACATCATTATACTCACCAACCTGCTCAATGACCCAGGGTTCTTTGGACTTTGGGAGAGTGAGCTGCTGAGCTTGGGGAGGGACAGGAGTGGTGGGGAGAATATTGAGAGCCCAGTTGACATCCGGGGTCTGTCCCCCCTCCTCTGCCTCTGCAGCCTTCCTGCCACTCTGGTCCCTGGGCGGATCTGCCGGCTGGAGCCTAGAGGAGACCAGGGGAAAGAGTCTGTGAGCGGAAGCACCGGACTCTAGGATGACCCTCTGGATCCAGATAGAGAGAGAGGAGCGGTCCTAGGACTTCCCGTCCAGCTCTGGGGTTGGAGGAGAGGACCAATAGCAAATTCGTTTGTTCTAACCCTCGATTAAAAACAGCCCCTGGACTTTGTTTCTGAGCTGTGGTACCAGTTATTTGGTAACTAGAGTAGCCATTAAATTCAGCAGACCCTGGGAGGGGCTAGCCTGGCCCTCCCCGGCCTGGAGACCAGGGCACTGGGCCAGCCTGGGCATGGGTGCCCCCTGCACATTCAGCCCTGCCTGTCTGCAGTCTGCACGCTGATCCCCTCCTTGGCCCTGGGACAAGGCTTGTGCCCTGCTAACCTGTGGGCCTGGGGAGGCTGAGGAGGGGTGCTCAGATGCAGGCACCCCGGGAGGCCCTCCTGGCTATGGGGCTATCGTTTTGGGGAGCGAGGGAGGCAGGTACAGGGAAGATGTGTCCGGAACAAGGGAAGAGTCACGGGATAGGGCTTAGGGGATGGCAAGTTTCTTCCTTGATGGGAAAAAAACCCTTCTCTGTTGTTGGGGAACAGAGACAGCGTGAAGGCCCTCACCTGGAGCCTCCTCCTTGGGCCTGGGGATCACAGCCCTCCACTCCTGATCCCGGCTCCCCAGTCAACACTGACAGTTCTGGAAGAAGTTTCCAGGCTGTTGTTCCTCCTCGCCCCCACGGGAGCGGGCAGGCCTGGACATGCTGATCTCTCCTAGCCCAGTCCCCTGCCCCACCCGACTCCCGTGTTTATCCTGGAGCAGAGCAGGCCAAGGCTGAGTGCCTCATGCGGCTTCTCACACACTGGCTTAGTGTGGCCTCCTCTGTGCGAGGCGTGAGGGTGGACACAAACGAGATGCGGTACTTAGAGCCCCTGCTCCTGCCCTCAAGGAACACACATCCTCCACGGGGCAGGGAGCCTGGGTCTCAGGCTTTTGCCAACCAAGAACCACCATGGTTGCACGTCTGGGATTCAGTAAGGCTCTGCCCCAGAACTTCTGGTCGGTGCCAGCCTCACTGCTGTTCCAGAGGCCCCTCTCCTAGGTCTCAGGAGGGAGGAGGTGTTGCATCCACTTAGAATAGGACGAACACTTGGAAATCATCTGAGACCCAGAAAAGTAAGACTATCAGGACTGGAGTCAGAAAGCGAGTCTCCATGTCTGCTTCTAGATCCCTCCTGGTCCGCAAAGAGAGCTCTGCATCCGTGGTGATGAACAGGTCTTGGGTGCGTCCAAGTGCCTCCCCCCAAGAACACCGTGTGGTGGTGGGTGGGGGCAGCAATCCAGAAATGGATGCCCACCCCTCAACTCTCAACAGCTTTGCCCTTCAGCCATCCCAAACACAGCCTCGGTCTTCCCCAACAGAGCCCTGTCCCCGTCCTGTTATGTATCCACAGTAATCCCACACCCCTGCCCTGCTATATGCCCAGGGCACTTGTGTCCTTGCCCTACTGTGTGCAACCCTGTGCTCCCATCTTGCTATATGCCCAGGACAGTCCTGGGTCCTCACGCTGCTATATATCCACTGTAGGCCCACACGCCTACCCTGCTGTATGGCCAGGGCAGCCCTGTGTCCCCCAATCTCAGGATGCCCGCGCAGGGAGCTCCAGTGAGTGAGGTGTGGGCTGGTAGAGCTGAGCTCTTGGAGTCTGGGCCCCAGAGCTCCTGTTACATGGAAAGTTTGAGCTAGCACTAGGCGCGTTCTTGCCACTGCTCTAAGGGAGGGTCCTTCCGGAAGAGCTGTAGTTCTCTGCGTCAATCTAGCCCAGTTTAAAGAAGTCTGTCAGAGCGTCTGAGCCTAGAGCTCCCAACTCAGAAACCTAGGAGAGCCGCTCATGTATCACCTGGGCTGGTGATTGCCTGAAGGCTCAGCCTCCCAGAGACAATTTTGTATCAACATTTGTAAAACCCCCGGACACCTCCGGGCGGGCTCGCTACGAAGGGAGCTGCAAACACAGGCTCCCTTCAGGCAGGGGCAGAGAGGGGGCCCTTGCCTAGAGGCAGCTCAGGAAGGGGAAGGGGCTGGGTGTGGGAAGTCCTACTGAGTGCAAGATACATGCAGTTTCTGGTTAAATTCTCATAAGAATCCCTAAAGATGTACATACTTCTGTTGTTTTTTTTCATAGATGGGGAAGCGCAGAGGAATTAAAATTCCATGCTTTTAAGCTAATAAGATGTATCTCCCACGGGTCTATAGATCAGAAAGATCTCCCAAATCTGCTATTGTCCGTGTCATTCACTTGATCACGCTTCCAGAGCTTGACTTCCAAATGCAGTTCTAGACTTCATGAAACAGGGAACGTCCTGCATGGGGGCACCGTGCGCAAAGCCATTTTAGCACTCAGCAGGCAACCTAGACAGGAGGCAGAAAAGCTACAGAGGAGCCATGTGGGTTTCACAAAAATCTATAAACACAGCTCATGTGCTTTATTCACTGGAGAGCCCATCAAATGTTCTTTCAGAACCTGTTCGCTCTTATTCTAGGTCAAAGGCTTTCAACTCCAAAACATGGGTCCTCCTACATCATGGTAACGGCATTTTCGGTAGCAATTTCTTGAGAAAGTGATTTTTAAAAAACGCACCATTCCCCGTGAAATTAGCAACCCCTTTAGACAATGACCTATTTGATAAATCACAATGCGCATCTGCCCGTGTGAGACACTTGTGACTTACTCGGTCTCCAGACAATTTTGCCTGGAGGGAGGCTCGGGGATTGGCAGCCTCCATTAGAAAATGGCAGGTCTCAGCATTTCCTTCGCTAGCACTGCACACAGGAAGGCAGTAGCTATTTGATACAGTGATTGAGAAGAACAATGGCATAAGGTTAACCTTGGATCTTCTTAACTTTGTCCTTTGAAAGTAAATCATTTACAAACTTTGCTACTTTATTTACTTTTTCATGCTCTTCAGACGGGTTGGAACACTCTGTGTGTTCCACGGCTGAGGACAAGAGTCCCACTGAGCAAGTAGAGCCAATTGTAATCACAGGCGGTAGGGAGTAGTGGTTACAGTTTTGGATTCTAGAGCCTTATTGCCCAGGCCCGAATACCAGCTTCACCATGTGTTAGCTGTATGACTTTGAACAAGGTACATAGCCTCTGGGCCTCCATTCCCTCATCTGCAAACTGGGGATAATAGCACCTGCCTTAAGAGGTTTTAATGAGCACTAAATATATGAGCTAATGTTTAAGAAACATTTAGAATGGTGTCCGGCACATAAAAAGTTCTATATTTTTAATCCATTTTTATTACCACTGTTTTTTTTTTTTTCTTCATAAAACTTGATTACCAGGATTTCCAGCTCCCCAACAGACTAGAAGTTAGCTGTTTATGGGAAGAAAGGCAGGCACTGATACAAAGGGACAACACAGAGCTTACCAGAGAGGGGGCGACTGAAAGCTATGTGAGGTAGCACAGGAACTCCACATCAGGGGTGCCTGGGTAGCTCAGTCGGTTAAGCATCCAACCTCAGCTCAGGTCATGACCTTGCAGTCTGTGGGTTCGAGCCCTGCATCGGGTTCTCTGCTGTCAGCTCAGAGTCCACTTTGGATCCTCTGTCCCCCGTCTCTCTGCCCCTCTCCTACTCACTCTCTCTCTCTCAAATAAATAAACATTAAAAAAAAAAAAAAAAAAGAGCTCCTTGGTGCACCTGAGTGATTCAGTTGGCTAAGTGTCCAACTTCAGCTCAGGTCATGATCTCATGGTCCGTGGGTTCAAGCCCCATGTTGGGCTCTGTGCTGACACACAGGCCTGGAGCCTGCTTTGGATTCTGTGTCTCCCTCTCTCTCTGCACCCCTCCCCCCACTCGTACTCTGTCTCTGTCTCTCTCTCAAAAATAAATAAACATTAAAAAAAATTTTTTTTTCAATTAAAAAAGAAAAAGAACTCCAAACCATAGCAGGCTAAGTCATATAGTGCACGGACACAGCCCTATACAATTCTGAGGTTATAACCTTGTTCCTGCAAAGTCCAGTAATTGTTCTGAATGATGATGCCTCTGAATCATCAAGAAAAGGTAATATGATGTTACAGGTGTTCTGTTACAAGGTATTCTGTCTTGAAAATGTTTCAGTCACAATTATTGAAATTAAAAAGGCAAGCTGGGCTCAGTTATCTAGTGGACTGGCATTCAATGTGTGCCATCCTGCCATTTTAGGGTACATGCAGTGCTGGTGCACGTCTCACTATCATTTCCTGAGCAAAGGACAATGACTAGCACATGGTAGGTACAATCAGCGTAGATGTGTTGGGTGTGCAATCTTTCAGACTATGGAGTCAACACCATGGCCAGGAAGCCTCGCTGGGCTAGCCTTTATGCAGAAACCACAGGAAGTGTAAGATGTTCGCCACCCCCTTAGGTATCCTATGGTTCTAGTGAAAGAGATCTTTATGTTTTAAGTTTATTTATTTATTTTGAGAGAGAGAAAGAGAAAGAGAGAGAGAGAGGTGGTGCAGAGAGAGCAGGAGAGAGAGAATCCCAAGCAGTCTCCAGCTATTGGCATGGAGCCTGACTTGGGAACTGTGAGACCATGACCTGAGTGAGATCAAGAGTCAGACATCAGGGGCGCCTGGGGGGCTCAGTCGGTTAAGCGTCCGACCTCAGCTCAGGTCACTATCTCGCAGTCCGTGAGTTTGAGCCCCGCGTCGGGCTCTGGGCTGATGGCTCGGAGCCTGGAGCCTGCTTCTGATTCTGATTCTGTGTCTCCCTCTCTCTCTGCCCCTCCCCCGTTCATGCTCTGTCTCTCTCTGTCTCAAAAAAAAAAAAAAAAAAAAAGTTAAAAAAGTTAAAAAAAAAAAAAAGAGTCAGACATCCAACTGGCTGAGCCACCCAGGTGCCCCTAGTGAAAGAGATCTTGAACATCTTAGGTTCTATCTGTGCAGGCATTTACTGGAGCCTGTACTAACCATAAATATTACAGAGTGGAAGATACTTTGGTGCCAGTGTGTGGGAGACAGTAGACATGCCCCAGAAACGAGAAATGAATGCACAGTGCAGATCAGGGCAATCCAGAAAGGCTTCGTGGTAAAAGAGGACTGTAACCTGGGGGCTGAAGAATAGACAGAGCTTGCACCGCTACAGGGGAGAGAAGACCCAGCTGGACAGGCATCCAGCGTAAGTGGAAATGAGGTGGCAAGAGCGAGCGGGTCATGTTCACAGGTCAGCAATCTTGACGTGACCAGAGCACAAGCAGTGTGTCCAGAGGCCCTGGGAAGTGACGCTGCAAAGTTAGGAAGACGTAAAAGCATGGAGAATCTTGACTTTAATTTGGACCGTGGTAAGCAGGAAGGACCCAGAAAAGGTTTCTGAGCGGGAGAGGGACGTCATAGAATCGCAAGGGGATATCAAAGCCTAGTCAGGCTGAGAAACACGTTCTGGGGTGTCTGGTGTGACAGGCAGAGCACCCCCCCCTCAGGGGAGCAGGAAAGACCAGACACCTAATCTTGGATTCCCCAGGCTAGGGCCTTGCACCTTGCCTTGAATGGAATGCTCCCTGCTCCTTCCCCTTTCACCCCACTTGACCTCTTGGAGTCTGAGCAGACACCCTCTGTGGGAGGAGGCCTGGCAGCTCTTTGGGCAGGTGAGTCAATAACCTGGGCGTGGCCTCCTGCGGTCCTCTTAGTATGGCTTACCTCAGCTGTGGAGGGAACTCAACATCCTTTGCCACAGGCTTCCTTTCCTGCCGTGCCCGAGGCTCTGGGTGCCCACCCCACCCCCCTAGGCTCTCCCTCCCCTCCCACCAACTTCGTGTATTCTCCCCCCACCTGAGGGGGCCGGGCCACTGGGCCTTTCTTAAAGCCCAGAACCCACCCACCCTGGGGTTCTACTTCCTCTCCCTGCTGTTGTGAAACTCCCCAGGTCTGTGGGCAGAAGCGCTGGCGACACCAGCACAGAGCAAGTAGCTACAGGCCGAGGGCCCCAGTGCCCACTCCCGCCGCCAGCACTCTGCAAGCCCCGGCCGGGAGGTCTGTTTGCCCGGCTGCTGTGCCAGGCGTCCCTGCTCCCAGCCCCGCCCTCCCAGGCAGCTGCCCAGCGCGGCGAGGTGGGCACGGCCCTGGGGCCCCTGCACAGCCTGATGGTGGGGTCTCCCCCTTGTCAGACACCCTCACTAGCAGCTGGAGAGAACTGCAAATCAGAGCTTCACGGTGTTATCTTCGGGACTTCTAGAGGCCTCGAAAACTTCCTTGGGCAGAAGTTTCAAGACTAGACAGGCCGGAGGAGGGGTTGTTTTGCGGGAACCGAAGAGCAAAGTCTTTCTAAGTTGGTCAGAGTAGATCAGATGCCCGAGTCCCATGCCTGGAAACTTGGGTGTGGGAATGGCTCCGAAGAGGGGCCTCTCAGCATCTCCCAGCTTCCAACACTGGGACTGGCCACACAGTGCCTCTTACCCTTCCTCCCCCAATGTCTCCCTCGAGATCATGCGCAATGAAGGTGGGGGAGAAGAGACCGGAATGAGCAGCCGCTCTGTGCTAGGCATGCATTCAGTTCTCAAAACAGCCCATCCTTCAAGGTAGGGGTTATCACTGCCACCCCACATACACGCACTTTTCGGAGGCAGGAGCAACAAAAGGGACCTTAGAAGAGTTATGATGGAACAAACTTCTTGGTCTGATTAATGAGAGGAAAGCCCAGAGAGTTCACACGGTTTGCCCAGAATCATATCACTCGTTCCTGAGAACCCAGACTCGCTAATAATGCCTGAGCATCCCACCTCTCAAATCCTTTCTCCTCCTCTCTCATGCACCTGCCTTTTCACCATGGGAAACCCAGTTTTCCATCCGTGGGGTGGACCTGTGGCAGGAAGCACGCCCGCCCTGTGAGCTCCAAGGGTGAGGGGAGCAGCCCCTCCCCTCTTGTGCCGTTAGCACCTGGAGGAAGCTTTCACATCCCTCTTCCTGCCCCCCCCCCCCCCCAGTCATCCTGACGGACGAAGAGGTGCAGCGGAAGCGGGAGATGATCCTGAAGCGGAAGGAGGAGGAAGCCTTGAAGGACAGTCTGCGGCCCAAGCTCTCGGAGGAGCAGCAGCGCATCATCGCCATCCTGCTGGATGCCCACCACAAGACCTACGACCCCACCTATGCCGACTTTACCCAGTTCCGGGTACGCGTGCTCGCCGGCTGGCTGGGAAGGATGAGCTGCGTGGTGAAGAGCCACAGGGGGAGCCGGGGCGTGGGGAGTGGGCGCGGAGGACCACGGCCATCCAGACCGGGGCAGCGAGGGAAGGGCTGCTCTGTCCCTCTGGCACCGGGGAGGCCTCCCCCTCCCGTCAGCCTTCCTCAGAGCCCCTCCTGCCAGAGATCAGGGGCAAGGTGGGAAAGTGGCCCCCAAATGTGAGCCTCTGATCCCCCGTCCTTCCCTTCCAGCCTCCGGTTCGTGGGGATGCGTGCGGCGGCGGCCGTCCCTCAAGGCCCTCCTCCAGACACACGCCCAGCCTCTCCGGGGACTCGTCTTCCACCTGCTCAGATCACTACGCGGCCTCGCTCGGTGAGCCCACTGCCGCCCCCAGGGAGCCCAGGGAGCCCAGCGTGGGAGGAGGGCCCAGAGCTCCCGCAGCCCATCTGCCCTTGGCTGCGGATGGCAGGGTAGCTGGATGGCAGGGTAGCTGTGTGCCAGTATCCTCGGAACAACCCCCCACCCTGCTTTGTTTTGGGGTTTTTCTTTTTCTTTTTTTCTTAAACAGAAGAGGGCTAACTAGCCCGAGGGCCGGTGCTGGGGGGAGGCCAAGCCGGGGTCTGTCTGCAGAGTCCCTGTTCTTTCCTCCAAACAAGGCTTCTGCCCCTGCCTCCCTCCCAGGGGCTAACCTGGTTCCTTTAAATGGTATTTTGAGCCTGGGCCTCTCGGGGGTTCTGTTTTTGGTTTTTTTTTTTTTCCAGTTTAGTTGAGATATAATTGCCATGTACCGTTATATTCGTTTCAGGAATGCAAAGTAATGATTGGATACATGGAGGTGTGGCAAAATGATTACCGCAATAAGTTTAGGTCCTCTCCATCACCTCACAGACTTACAAAGTTTTCTTTCCCTTGTGGCGAGAGCTTCCAAGATCGACTCTCTTAGCAATTTCCAAATACACGAGACAGTATAGTCCTCAGAGCCTTGGAGGGTGGTACTCGAGGGGAAGAACATGTGGGTCCGAGCATAGCCTCCCCTCCCCCCCCCCGCCGCCCCCC